>NC_082715.1:140050906-140350906 GCF_030144855.1 Hypanus sabinus | reverse complement strand
TCATCCTAGCGGCGAAGGAGGCTGCCTCACGGTCGGGCGTAGATTAACCTCGCTCCCGGTAATGTGAGCGCGGCTCCCGAGTTGTGCGCGGTCAGAGACGATGCCTCCGCAAAGCTGGGGAGGGATGTTTACGGCCAGAAACACTCGACCTTTCACCTCCCCAGTCAAGAAGAAGCAGACTGCAAAGGCAATATAAAATCAGCGGCGGCTTCGCGTGTTCCCCAGCGAGGCAGCGCCCACTCCCAGGGTTTAGGCGTTGGTTGCGGCTTTGCAAATGTTCCGAATTCCAAGTCCCGTGGCAAATTCACTTAATGCTGTCTGGGTACGTTATGTTTCCAGCTTTAGAACAGAGATGAGGAAGAATTTCTTTAGCCAGAGAGCGGTGAATCTGTGAAATTCACTGTTAAAAAGGAAGGCAATTCATTGAGTATATTTAAAGCGGTTGGTAGGTTCTTCATTAGTCAGGGTGTCAAAGGTTACTACGAGAAGGCAGAAGAATGGTGCAGAGAGATAATAAATCAGCCTTGATGGAATAGCAGAGCTGACTGGGTGGGCTGAATGGCCTAATTGTATGTCTTATAAAATGATTTGTCAGTCACTGTGATCGCCATATATTTAGGGGCGAGAAGATAAACCCGGGTATGGTCTGAGATCATTTCATAGTTGCATTGCCAGTCTGCAGTTTTAATTGCATTTTTAAAAATGTTACACACCCATTAGATTCAAGATTATGCCTTTTCCAGTACAGAAGTGTAAAGGATTCAAAGTAGACTTATTATCACATTTCATGTGCCCTGTAGTTTGTTTTCTTGCGGGGCATTCACAGTAAATCTGAGAAACACAATGGAATCCAGGAAAGACTGTGCCCAACAGGACAAACAATCAATGTGCAGAAAGATAATGAACTCTGCCAGTACAAAAAGGCCAACAACAATAATAAAATACCAAGTAGGATGAAATGATTGTTACTCCAGATATAATGCAGTACAAGAAACAACACAGTAAGATAAGGAACACTAGTTTAAAAAAAACACCCAAAATAAATACAAGATAGCTTGCTTGCACAGGTTGATAGTGTGCTCAAGGAGTGAATTAAATTAAATTAAATATCTAAATGGGAAATCCATTCCATTTCCTGCAGTCAAAACTTTGAAAGTAAGATCTATCCCAAGGGCTTTGGATTTTTAATCTTTAACTTAAATTGCTGAGCGTTCCTTTGGAACTGGGCAGGGATCCTGTATTCGCTCGTGTTGGGAAGTTTCCTAAATGTGTACAGTCAAGGAGTCTGAATATAAGGTCTTTGACCTGAAACGTTGACTGTTTCACTTCCCACAGATGCAGCCTGACCTGCTGAGAGTTTCTTGCATCTTCTGATTTCCACTCGCCCCCGCCCCCTTTCCCCAGATTTCCAGCACCTGTAACTTTTTAACAAACGCAATAGATTCTGCAGGTGCTGCAAATCCATTAAAATGCTGGAGGTCTAGCAACGTATCTGGAAATGGATGAGATTGGCTGAGACCCTTTATCAGGACTGCAAAGGAAGGGGAACGTGCCAGAATAAGAAGGTGGGGAGAGGGAAAGTACAAGGGTGTTAGTTGGAGCCAGGTGAATGGGGAAGGGGGGGGAATGAAGTGAAAAGCTGGGAAGTGATAGGAAAAGGCAAAGTGCTGGAGAAGAAGGAATCTGATTGAGCAGAATGGACCATGGGTGAAAGGGAAGGAAAAGGAGCACCAGAGGGAGATGGTGGAGAAGGGAGGAGGAGAGATAAGGGGCCAGAGTGGACATCTGAAGAAGAGGGAGGGGTAAAGGGGGAAAAAAATTACCTGAAGGAGAGATCAATGTCCATGCCATCAGGTTGGAGGCTCTTTAATTTGATTTCACTGAAAGTTATCCAGTGTGTTCATCTTGTTTAAGAAACTGCTTTAACTCTTTTCTCTTGGAATGTCTGCAGATACTAGTAAAACAAAATTTGAACAACTTCTGATTTTTTTTTTCCCTCCCTGCAACATTAAAGGGAATAGTTTAATTCTGCTGATACCATGGACTCCTTGAAAGAGACGGCCAATATTTGCCCTTCCATCATCTCCCTCACCATAGTACTGTATGTTCAATTCTCCTTGTACCCTCTTACACCTCACAGTTTAGGGAATGAGTGTTGCATCAAAACTCATGCCTTGTGCATCTAGCATCCTTGTCCAAGCCTGTGCCTCTGGTAGTGTGGGTCTTAGAGTCCAGACATGCCTCCAGCAATCAACAATCAGGTTCCAATTCATTTATTGATCACATGTACATCAAGACATGACCCAAGGGAGTGCTTCCAGTGGCAACAGGGCATGCCCACCAAGTTTTCACAACCTAAGGTTGTGCTGGGAGCAGCTTGCAAGTATCGCCCCACATTCAAAGGAAGTCACGAAGATGATTCCAGGACTGAATGGCTTGTCATATGAAGAGCATTTGATGGCTCTGGGCCTTGTATTCACTAGAGTTCAGAAGAGCGAGGGGTGACCTCATTGAAACCTATTGGATGGTGAAAGGCCTCCATAGAGTGGATGTGGAGAGGATGTTTCCTGTGCTGGGAGAGTCTATGACCAGAGGACAGACATAGTTTCAGAATAGAGGGGTGGCCTTTTAGAATGGAGATGAGCAATTTCTTCAGCCAGAGAGTGTTGAATCTGTGGAATTTGTTGCCACAGGCAGCTGTGGAGGAGGAAGAGTATTCACCGGATGGTAGAGGTATCTATATTCATGGTGTTAGGTTGGAGGCTACCCAGATGGAATATGAGGAGTTGCTCCTCCAACCTGAGTGTGGCCTCATCGTGACAGTCGAGGATTGGCATGTCGGAATGGGAAGTCAAATTGAGTGGTTACTGGGAAATCTCAACTTTTGTGGGATATTTAAAAAATATCGACCTTCAGTTTGGAAGACCAGATGCTATATATTTGTTTTTGTGCATAAAGCATGAAACATATCTTTTGGATTATTTCATTTCAAATGCCAATTATTTCAAGAGCTAGGTTAATAAATTGTTGTCAACAGCTTGTACTTCGGCCATCAATCTGTTCTGTGATGGCAATGATTTCAAGTTTGCAAAGATTCTTACTATGTGTAGATTATATAGGATGTGTTTCATCAATATTGCTGAAAGAAGTGGGTTCTTTAGCTTGCAAAAACTTAGTGGAATGAAACTTTGTTTCAATTTCATTCTTGAACAGCATTTCACTGATCGTTCCCAGTGCGGAATTTTATGTGATTGGAGGAAAGCGTAGGTAGTTTCTTTTATACGGAGTGGTGGGTGTGTGCAAGGCACTGTCAGGGGAAGCAGAGTCGGATACATTGGGGACGTTTAAGAAACTTGTAGACAGACAAATGGATGAAAGGAAAAGGGAGGGATAAGTGGGAAGGAAGGGTTAGATTGGTCTTGGATTAAGTTTAAAGGTCAGCACAACCTTGTGGGCTGTAGAACACTACTTAACAGTATAGGCTTTATGTACTGAATATACTCCATAGAATTTAAATTTTTATTTTCTAATGTAATGTGTTTGTCTTTGAGACTTGTTTTAGTATGACTTAGAAACATCTGCATTTGATCTGCCAATTATCGGTGACTCCGCAATGAGTCGTCGAGTGATACAGCACAGAAACGGGCCCTTCAGCCCAACTGGTCTATGCTGACCACAGCGTCCTCTCTGCTAGTCTCAGTTGCCTGCATTCAACGCATAACCCTACAATTTCCTCTCCTCCACGTACCCAGGAGCATGCTTATCGGGCATCGATTTGTGTAGTTGTGTGTCTGACTTGGGAGTGTGATCCTGTTCTGGCTGGTACTTGTTCCCAACCACGGAAAACAATTAAGGCGGCAGCTCAACTTGTGGCTATTTATTTCTTTGTTTATTTTTTTTTGCAATTACTGCCCCTCGAACATCAGGCTCCTGAACCAGTGTGGATAACTTCACTCACCCAAACTCTGAGCTGATTCCATGACTTATGCACTCTCTCTCAAGGACTCTACAATGCAAGTTCTCAATATTATTCATTATGGTCTTGCTTTTCTGTTTGTATTTGCAGCTTGTTGTCTGTTGCACGTTGGTTGTCTTGCTGTGCGTGGCTTTTTACTGATTCTGTTGTGTTTCTTTGTATTTACTGTGAATGCCCGCAGGAAAATGAATCTCCAGGTACTGTATGTACTTTGACAGTAACTTCGCATGTTAATGGAGCAGTTAGATTCAAATATGAACTCCAGGAGCAGTGGAGTTACTAAAGATCAGCAGAAAATGAATTCAGATTTCTTTGTACCTTGTTGATGGAACTGAAAATGATTAGCTTAATTTGTCACATGTACACCGAAGCATGCAGTGAAATGCATTGTTTGCGTTAATGCCCTACACTGCCTGATGATATGCTGGAGGCTACCTGCAATGTTTCCAGCACCAACACAGAATGACATAAACACCATAAGTCAGCAAGTTGTGTTGTCCTGTCTCCGCTCTGGCTGTGAAAGGGGATGCCCCTTTTCCCCCCCTTTGTTAGGCAGAGCGCCCGTGGTATGTCGAGTTGTTGGGTGAGCAATTGGTTTTTGTTGTACTGCAGATCATGGTCTTTATTGGGGGGGCTTGTTTGGTGGATGGAGGGTGCTGATGCTTGTTTTTCTGCAGAAAGGAGTGGGGGAAGGGCTTTGCTGCTTGTGTGGGAGGGGGAGTAGGGGGGGTTTGGGTTCTAATGTTTTAACCGTTTAATTCCTCAGGGCACTTATGTTTTTGTGGTTGTCTGTGAAGAACAAGAATTTCAGGATGTATATTGTATATGTTTCTCGAATATTAAGTGGAACTATTGGATGCCTGCAGCTTACTCACCCTAACCCATAGTCTTCTTGGAATGTCGGAGCATGCAAAGGAAGCCCAGGCAGTCAAAGGGTGAATGTGCAAACTCCTGATGGACAGTGGCGGGAATTGAACTCTGACATCGTAAAACGTTACGCTAAGCTGCCATTCTTCCCTGGAAGTCTGCTCTTCAAATGAAAGCCTTTCAGAATTTTGAAATTGCTCCAGTGTGAACTCGTTGACTGCAGTCCTGCTGAATCCAGTTTATTTTAACACCCTGTCCCATTCCTCCTTGGGAGAGGAGCACGAAGTTCCCACCTTTGTGTAGCGATGTGCTCTGTTCCCTGTTAATAGGCAGCCCCTTTGGCTAGTTTTTTGGGAGGTTCGCACAAATTCTAGACTCTGTCAATTTACCACCTTTCCTGTAACGGATTCAAAAGACCATCAGACCCTGGTAGTTGACACCACCACTCCAAAGCTTGCCTAACATTAGGCTTTGACCTGCCCCTGTTTTGCTAATAATTCATCCTCACACACTTCCTTCACCACACGACTATCACTTGGACTAATTCTGATGGCTTCTGTTCCCCAGTTTGATTTATTACTTTGGCACAGCCACAAAGTTCTTTTTAACCACTTGATCAGTTCTTTACGATCACAGAGCATGTGAAATGTTATTGTGTTAATCCTTCCTTGAAGCTGTAAGCATTTTAGGAAAGACAGGTGTCACAAATGCCTTTCATGCCATGATTCTCCCCCCTTCCCTCCCCTTTCCTGTTCCTTTTCAGAGCTTTCGCATGGTTGGATGCATGGAAAAGGCACAAATGTGAAGGAGGGAGGAGGAAGTCTTTCATTTAGACGTATTTCACATTCCTTTCAGGATGCATCGATGTGGTTCAGAATCGGGTTTATCATCACCGGTATATGTGGTGAAATGTGTTGTTTTGCAGCTGCAGTACAGGGAAAGACATAATAAAGTGGCCGCCGGGTATACTTTTTAAATCCCTTCTGCACCTAATAAAGTAGCGACTGAGTGTATGTTTGCAGACTTCTGCGGCTGTAGCCCGTCCACTTCACGGATCTGCGTGTTGTGTTTTCAGAGATGCTCTTCTACACACTACTGTTGTGACGTGTGGTTATTTGAGTTGCTTTCTCCTCCGGTCAGCTTGGACCACTGGCCATTCTCCTCTGACCTTTCTCGCCCACAGAGCTGCTGCTCACCGGATGTTTTTTGTTCTCTTTCTCGCACCGTTCTCTGTGAACTCTCGAGATCTTTTTCCGCGTGTAGTGGAATTAGGCCGTTCGGCCCATCAAGTCTGCTCTGCCATTCCAGCAAGGCTGGTCTATTACCTCTCTCTACCCCGTCCCCCTGCTTTTCCCGTAACCTTTGATACACTGACTAATCAAGAACCTATCAATCTCTGCTTTAAGTACATGCAGTGCCTTGGCTTCCACAGCCATCTGTGGCAATGAATTCCACAGATTCACCACCCTCTGGCTAAATAAATTCCTCCTTATCTATTCTAATCAGACAGGCTGTGCCCTCTGGCCCTAGACACCGTATGTATATTTAAGTATTTCATGAGGGTGTACATATAAGTATTTCACTTGGTTTCTGAATCACAGCTTGTAATTTCTGTTCCTTTGCTCCCTTGCCAATAAGATTAAAAGTCTTCCCAAAACAGCTAAAAGCATTTCTCCATTGAGTATTCCTTCAGCCAGTTTTCCCAAGAGGCTGTCTGACATTCACTGCCTGAGAATCTGACCTGGTCCAGCATTTGCTCATGGACTGTCTGTCCCAGTCCCATCAGGGAGGAGGCTCCGTAGCATCCATCCACTCAGACTCAAAACAGTTATTGTTCCCAAGCAGTATGGCTGCTGTTGGCAACACCTCCACCACTTTACCATTCGCTGTCAGAGCCACCTTGTGTACAGATTCCCCTGTACCTCGCTTCACTTTATGATCATTCAGTCAATCTACCTTGTGTACTTATAGAGGCATAGAAAAGTACAGCACAGAAATAGGCCCTTCAGCCCATCTAGTCTGTGCTGAAGCCATTTAAACTGCCTACTCCCATCGACCTGTACTGGGACCATAGCCCTCCATACCCCTACCATTACTGTATCTACCCAAACTTCTCAAACGTTGACATCAAGCTCGCATGCACCACATGTTCTGGCAGCTCATTCCACGTTCTCTTGCCCCTCTGACTGAAGTTGTTTCCCCTCATGTTCCCCTTAAAACTTTTCACCTTCCGCTCTTAACCCATGACTACTACTTTTCATCCCATCCGACCTCAGTGGAAAAAGCCAACTTGCTTTCACCCTCATAATTTTGTATACCTCTATCAAATCTCCTGTCTTCTACATTCCAAGGAATAAAGTCCTAACCTAGTCAATCTTTCCTTGGAACTCAGGTCCTCCAGACCTGGTAGCATCCTTGCAGATCTGTTTCTACTCTTCCAGTCTTAGTTGTATCTTTCCTGTAGGAGGTGACCACACTGGCACAAAATACACCGAGCTGGGTCTCACCCTTGTCTTGTACAACATAAACCTGACATCCCATCTCCTGAACTGAGTACTTTGTATTTATTGTGGTTATTGTGATCTTTATTTTTAGTGCATATTTTAATATGCTACACTGGATCTGGAGTAACAATTATTTCATTCTCCGCTTACATGTATGTACTGGAAATGACATTAAACAATCTTGAAGCATTAGCAATAGAATAAAGCCAATCTAGCCCCAAGCTGCAGATCGCTGGACATCAAATGACAAATGTATCCTAATCCTTTTAGGCATAGTTAAGACACCAGTTCCCGAAAGATAGTGCATTTTGACCCACACAAACTCTTCTCTTTATGTGGCTCTCTCCATTTATCTCTGGATAATTTTGCTAGTAAGAGTGCTTTCTTTCATTATCAATCAGAGATCAAAAATGAATTCCTTGATCTTTGAGATGTAATGGAACGTGGTCTTCAATTCCAGTATTTGTTTGATGTTTCAGAAGATTGGTCTTTGGGGAATTTGAGCGCTTTTCACGATATAGCAAAAACAAAGGAGCTGCTTGTGGAATACAGGGGGAATGGAGACAGGCTAACCGCTATTGACATTAATGGATCTGGGTTATGAGGGGGCGAACAGCTTTAAGTTCCTCAGTATAAGCATCACTGAGGATCTCATGTGATCTGTGGTGGGGGGGGGGGAGGGAAGCACAGCAGCACTTCTTTCACCTCAGTCAGTTGAAGGAGTTTGGCATGACTCATCAAATCCTAAAGAACTTTCTACAGGGGCACAATTGAGAGCATCCTGACTGGCTGCGTCACTGCCTGGTATGGGAACTGTACTTCCCTCAATCGCAGGACTCTGCAGAGAGTGGTGCGGACAGCCCAGCGCATCTGTAGATGTGAACTTCCCACTATTCAGGACATTTACAAAGATGGGTGTGTAAAAAGGGCCCAAAGGATCATTGGGGACCAAGTCACCCCAACAACGAACCATTCCAGCTGCTACCATCTGGGAAACGGTACAGCAGCATAAAAGCCAGGACCAACAGGCTCCGGGACAGCTTCTTCAACCAGGCCATCAGACTGATTAATTCATGCTGATACAATTGTAGTTCTATGCTATATTGACAGTCCTGTTGTATATATTATGTATTACAAATTACTGTAAATTGCACACTGTGCATTTAGTCGGAGAAGTAATGTAAAGATTTTTATTCATGTATGTGAAGGATGTAAGAAATAAAGTTATATTGAATTGGTAGCCTTTGGGAAGGCTTCACCTTCTAGTCAATATGGGGGGGGGGAAATATACTTTTTGACGTGATCTTGTATCTACACTCAGCAGCCATTTTATTAGGTATACATGCTCATTAATGTAAATAGCTCATCAGCCAATCATGTGGCAGCAACTCAGTGCATAAAAGCATGCAGACATAGTCGAGAGGTTCAGTTATTGTTCAGATCAAACATCAGAATGGGGAAGAAATGTGATCTAAGTGACTTTGACCGTGGTATGATTGTTGGTGCCCGACGCAGTGGTTTAACTATCATAAAAACTGCTGATTTTCTAGGATCTTCGCACACTCCATGCTCCAGAGTTTACAGGGAATGCTGCAAGAAACTTGGAAAAAGTCAAGTGAGTGGCAATTCTGTGGGCAAAAGTCTGTTGTTAATGAGAGGGGTTAGAGGAGAATGGCCAGTCTGGTTCAAGCTGACAGGAGGGTGACAGTAAGTCAAATAACCACATGTTACAACAATGGTGTGCAGAATGCACAACACATTGAAGCTTGAAGCGGGTGGGCTACAGCAGCCGAGGGCCATGTACATACAGTACACTAAGAGACAACTTTATTAGGTACAGGAGGTAACTAATAAAGTGGTCACTGAGTATAGTGCTCAACCTCCAAATACTTGAAAGAGCTTGTTCATCACGCAGCAAGATCTGGTGTCTAGTCTCAAGCTTCATATTCCTGTTTGGAATTTTCTTTCAAGTTGAGTCCGCTGGAGGCTGACAAAGGGCTGTCCTGGGATTAGAAGGACTGTGTGTATGGGAGGGAGGGAGGGATGAAAGGGGCTTGCTGATCTGTTGCTCATTCTGTACTGTTTTGTTGAGCTCTGTGTTGTGTTGCTTTGTATTTATGACTGGCTAGTCCCAGCTCCAATGCCTATTAAATTTTGCTGGCGACACCGGAACCAAAGGTGTTGATGAATCAGCTTATCGGAGGGAGATTGAAAATGGGATTGGGTGGTGCCACAGCAACCTCTCACTCATTGGCAGCAAGATCAAGGAGCTGATGATTGACTTCAGGAGGAGGAGCCAGTCCTCGTTGGGGGATCGGAGGTGGAGAGGTTCAGCAACTTTTAATTCCTCAGTGTTAACATTTCAGAGGACCTGTGCTGGGTCTGGCGTGCAAGAGCCGTTATGAAGAAAGCATGGCAGCACCTCTACTTCCTTAGAAGTTGGTGAAGGTTTGGTAGGTCATCTCAAACTTTGACAGCTGTAGATGCCTGCAAGAAGCTGAATTTCAGGGTTGTGTATGGTGACATATACGTACTTTGACATAACTTTGAACTTTGTTCAGCCGAGCATCGTGGGACTGTTCTGGTGGGGCTGGAACGTGTGGTGATACCTATGGCCCCCCCCCCCCACGCATATCCTTCAGTGTTGGTTGTTAAGGCATGTTTCAACGTACATGGGTTAAATCTGAATCTACTCCCTTCCCAAATCCAAAAATAAATCTATCCGTGCCTTGAGTACACTTAATGGTAGAGGACCCACGCACGGTTCTGTGAGGTGGGGAATCTGAAAGGTTTACTGCCTTCAAGGGTGGAAATTGGACTTCAGTTTGGTTTTAACTGTTTGACGCTGCTTGTATTTTCTCCTCCATTTGGGCTTCGCCAGCAGAGGAAACACCCTGGTATCTACATTGCATGAAACACCCTCAGTCCTAAATGTGTTGATGAGTTTTGGGCCTGTAGTTGAGTTTACCAAAGTTCAAGTTTATTGTTATTCAAACAGGCACACACACACACGTGCTGCAAAACGAACCATCGTTCCTGCGGGTCCAAGTTGTAAAGCACACTACATTCAGTCTCACGCATACAGTCACAAAAATAATCAGCATGTGTCCGAGTGGCATGTATCAACATACTGCTGCCGCAAAGCAAGTTTCTCGACATATGCCCGAGGTATTCGACCTGATTCTGATTCGCTCTGACAATAAAACAAGCAGTAGTAGTGTGAATGTGTGAAATGGCAGCAAAGATGAAAAGTGACCAGTACAAGATGAGAGTGTGTCTGTGAGTTGGGGAGTGGGTAGGTGAGGGGGGGGGGGCATCATTCCAACTGTAAGGACCTAAGGGATTTCAAAAAGGAAGTGCCATCTACTTCGACACTGGAAGTACAGTCGGCCCTCCTTATCCACAGGGGATTGGTTCCGAGACCCCCCCCCCGCGGATACCAAAAAACGCGGATGCTCAAGTCCCTTATTTAACCTGACTCAGTGCGGTGGTCTTTAGGACCCAGCAGAGCCCCGGACTTAACATATCTCCGTGCGGTGGACATTAGGACCCGGCGGTGCAGCTCTGAATCCGCAGTGTTTCTGTTCATGAAAGTAATCACGATTGGAAAATAAGGTGGAAGTAATAAAGCGATTGGAAAGAGGTGAAACGCCATCGGTCATTGGAAAAGCGTTAGGCTACAGTCGGTCAATGATTGGAACAATTTTAATGGAGCATGTGAAAGGCCCTGCCCCGATGAAAGCTACAATTATAACTAGGCAACGCAGTGGTTTAATTATTGAAATATGTATGTTTCTTAAGGGTTTTATATGCATAGAAAGGTAAAATATATACTATATACTAAGAAAAACGTTTGACTAACTGACACTAAATAATACTGGATGTACCTATTCCGACTTCAAATCCGACTTAAAGACGGACTCAGGAACGGAACTTGTTCATAACCCGGGGACTGTCTGTACTTTTAAGTCATTTCTAGATTATTTATAATACCTAATACAACTTAAGTCCTATGTAAATATAAACCCCATTTCCAGAAAAGTTGGGATATTTTCCAAAATGCAATTAAAAACAAAAATCTGTGATATATTAATTCACGTGAACCCTTATTTAACTGACAAAAGTACAAAGAAAAGATTTTCAATAGTTTACTGACCAACTTAATTGTATTTTGTAAATATACACAAAATTAGAATTTGATGGCTGCAACACACTCAACAAAAGTTGGGACGGAATTAAAATAAGATTGAAAAGTGCACAGAATATTCAAGTAACACCGGTTTGGAAGACTCCACATTAAGCAGGCTAATTGGTAGCAGGTGAGGTATCATGACTGGGTATAAAAGTAGTGTCCATCAAAGGCTCAGTCTTTGCAAGCAAGGATGGGTCGTGGCTCACCCCTTTGTGCCAAATTTCATGAGAGAATTGTTAGTCAGTTCAAAAGGAACATTTCTCAATGCAAGATTGCAGAGAATTTAGGTCTTTCAACATCTACATCTATTGTGAAAAGATTCAGAGAATTCAGAGACATCTCAGTGTGTAAAGGACAAGGTTGGAAACCACTGTTGAATGCATGTGATCTTTGAGCCGTCAGGCGGCACTGTGTAAGAAACCGTCATGCTACTGTGACAATTATAGCCACCTGGGTTCGGGCGTACTTCGGAAAACCATTGTCACTTAACACAGTCTGTTGCTGCATCCAAAAATGCAACTTGAAACTGTATTACGCAAGGAGGAAGCCATACATCAACTCTATGCAGAAACGCCGGCGAGTTCTCTGGGCCCGAGCTCATCTCAGATGGACCGAAAGACTGTGGAACCGTGTGCTGTGGTCAGATGAGTCCACATTTCAGCTAGTTTTCGGAAAAAACGGGCGTCGAGTTCTCTGTGCCAAAGATGAAAATGACCATCCTGATTGTTATCAGTGAAAGGTGCAAAAGCCAGCATCTGTGATGGTAGGGGGGTGCATCAGTGCCCATGGCATGGGTGAGTTGCATGTATGTGAAGGTACCATTGACTCTGAGGCGTATATTAGGATTTTAGAGAGACGTAAGTTGCCATCAAGGCGACATCTCTTCCTGGGACGTCCATGCCAATGCCAGACCACATTCTGCACGGGCTACAACAGCGTGGCTTTGTAGACACAGAGTGTGTGCGCTTGACTGGCCTGCTGCCAGTCCAGATCTATCTCCTATAGAAAATGTATGGCGCATCATGAAGAGGAGAATCAGACAACGGAGATCACAGACTGTTGAGCAGCTGAAGTCTTATATCAAGGAAGAATGGGCAAAATTTCCAATTGCAAATCTACTACAATTAGTATCCTCAGTTCCAAAACGATTAAAAAGTGTTATTGAAAGGAAAGGTGATGTAACACAATGGTAAACCTGCCTCTGTCCCAACTTTTGTTGAGTGTGTTGCAGCCATCAAATTCTAAATTTGTGTATATTTACAAAATACAATTAAGTTGGTCAGTAAGCTATTGAAAATCTTTGTACTTTTGTCAGTTAAAAAAGGGTTCACGTGAATTAACATATCACAGATTTTTGTTTTTATTGCATTTTGGAAAATATCCCAACTTTTCTGGAAATGGGGTTTGTAGTTATACTGTATTGTTTAGGGAATAATGACAAGAAAAAATAGTCTGTCTGTACATGCTCAAACAACGAGTGCTAGAGAGAGAACTTCCGGGGTTTCCCGATCCGCAGTTGGTTGAATCCGTGCATGCGGAATCCATGGATGAGTAGGGCCGACTGTATTACACTGATTTGGTACTGAATGAATTTGAACTGTGTATACCAGCTTGCTGGGTATAGAGTGGTCTGTTCCAGTTGGATGTTGCTTTATGTGGAATACAGTCCCGAGTTTGTAACTTGCTGTAATCTGCACTTCAAGTTCATGTTTATTATCATCTGCCTGTACTTTGAGCAAATGAGAAAACACTCTTGACCACGGTGCACCCACAGAACATGTTGTACATCACACAGCACATAAAACAAAATATTACCATAAATAATTTCATAAACTATAACTTAAAAATACATGTGAAGCGTGCGCACACAGGCAGACAGCACTCTGTCCTAGTGTTGAGGCCTGGGCGATGACAGGATATCTATTTGTCTCGCTGCCTGAGGGAAGAGGCTGTTACCCAGTCTGCTAGCCCTAGTCCTGATGCTCCTGTACCTCCTACCTGATGGTAGTGAGGTCAAAGAGATTGTGGGATGGGTGGAAGCAATTTTTTTTTAACCATATAACCATATAACAATTACAGCATGGAAACAGGCCATCTTGGCCCTTCTAGTCCGTGCCGACGCTTACACTCACCTAGTCCCACTGGCCCGCACTCAGCCCATAAGCCTCCATTCCTTTCCTATCCATATACCTATTCAATTTTACTTTAAATGACAATACCGAACCTGCCTCTACCACTTCTACTGGAAGCTCATTCCACACAGTTACCACTCTCTGAGTAAAGAAATACCCCCTCGTGTTACCCTTAAACTTTTGCCCCCTAACTCTCAAATCATGTCCTCCTCTTGTTTGAATCACCCCTACTCTCAATGGAAAAAGCCTATCCACGCCAACTCGATCTATCTCCCTCATTATTTTAAATACCTCTATCAAGTCCCCCCTCAACCTTCTACGCTCCAAAGAATAAAGACCTAACTTGTTCAACCTTTCCTTTACTTGGGTGCTGAAACCCAGGTCACATTCTCGTAAATCTTCTCTGTACTCTCTCTGTTTTGTTGATATCTTTCCTATAATTCGGAGACCAGAACTCTTCACAATTCACAAGGCTAATTCGGCCTTACCAATGTCCTGTACAATTTTAACATTACATCCCAACTCCTATACTCAATGCTCTGATTTATAAAGGCCAGCATACCAAAAGCTTTCTTCACCACCCTATCCACATGAGATTCCACCTTCAGGGAACTATGCACCATTCTTCCTAGATCACTCTGTTCTACTGCATTCTTCAATGCCCTACCATTTACCATGTATGTCCTATTTGGATTATTCCTACCAAAATGTAGCACCTCACACTTATCAGCATTAAACTCCATCTGCCATTGTTCAGCCCACTCTTCTAACTGGCCTAAATCTCTCTGCAAGCTTTGAAAACCTACTTCATTATCCACAACACCTCCTTCCTTAGTATCATCTGCATACTTACTAATCCAATTTACCACCCCATCATCCAGATCATTAATGTATATGACAAACAACATTGGACCCAGTACAGATCCCTGAGGCACACCACTAGTCACCGGCCTCCAACCTGACAATCAGTTATCCACCACTACTCTCTGGCATCTCTCATCTAGCCACTGTTGAATCCATTTTACTACTTCAATATTAATACCTAACGATTGAACCTTCCTAACTAATCTTCCATGCGGAACCTTGTCAAAGGCCTTACTGAAGTCCATATAGACAACATCCCACTGCTTTACTCTCGTCAACTTTCCTCGTAACCTCTTCAAAAAATTCAATAAGATTTGCCAAACATGACCTTCCATGCACAAATCCATGCTGACTATTCCTAATCAAATCCTGTCTATCCAGATAATTATATATACCATCTCTAAGAATACTTTCCATTAATTTACCCACCACTGACATCAAACTGACAGGCCTATAATTGCCAGGTTTACTCCTAGAACCCTTTTTAAACAATGGAACCACATGAGCAATATGCCAATCCTCCAGCACCATCCCTGTTTCTAATGACATTTGAAATACTTCTGTCAGAGCCCCTGCTATTTCTACACTAATTTCCCTCAAGGTCCTATGGAATATCCTGTCAGGAGCCGGAGATTTATCCACTTTTATATTCCTTAAAAGAGCCAATACTTCCTCCTCTTTAATTGTCATAGTTTCCATAACTTTCCTACTTGTTTCCCTTACCTTACACAATTTAATATCCTTCTCCTTCGTGAATATAATTCAATATCTTTCTCCTTAGTGAATACTAAGGAGAAGGATATTGAATTTTTTTTTTGCAACTCTGTTTACAAGGCTCCCAGTAAACATCACAAATAGTGGGAGGGAGACCCTGGCGATCCCCTCAGTGTTTTTCTTTACTGTGCGCTGTAGGGCTTTGCAGCCTGTTTCCACACCACACAACGTAGCTGGCAACAATCACAGATGCAGAGGATAAAATGAGCAATATGCTGTAAAAACTTCTGAACTCTGATTTTTAAAAACACAGGACTTGTTTTAGTTTCTCATTAGTTTCTTAAATGAACATAGTTCCTAACATGAAGTACTGTGCTTGTGGCTTTTTTCAAGTTCAGACTTTTGAGTATATGCTTAGCATTTTGTGTGATTTGCCTACACTAAATGTATGAAGAGCGGTGCCCTTCTCTAGTTTTTAGCACAGTGCTGGCAAAGTCTGCTGGAAAACTGTTCTGAACTTGCAAAAACTCATTTTTGTTTTGCAAACCAAAAGACAAATATGGTCTAACAAATAGGATCTTAGTCCTGTTGAGCATAGTCGTTAAGTATTTCCCACCAGATTGTGCTAAGTTTTGCATGCTCAAGTATATTGTCCTTTCAGTCATACGCGTGTATACTGTCAAATGAACCAAAGTTCCTCTGGACCGAAGGGCACAACACAGTAGATATAACTCACACACAACACAAAGTAATATTGTCACAAATAAATTAACAGATAATAAGGTGTATTTATGACAAAAGTGAAGTAGAAAACAGTATAATGCTAAAATGCTACTGCTGCTTCAAGTGATGAGACCTGGGTGGTGTCAGGGAGTAGTCTCAGACTGGGGAAAGAAGAGGTTTCCCATCCTAACAGTCCTTGTCCTAATGTTATGACACCTCCTGCTAGATGGTGGGGTGGGAAGGGGTTGTCAAAGATGTGTTTGTACACATTTTTAAATGTATCAAATTTTCCAATCTCTAAGTATTTCTAATTGAAATTCGAATCCCAAGACCTTAAGATTCAGGAGCTGAATTAGGCCATTTGGCCCAATCAAGTCTGCTCAGCCATTTCATCATGGCTGATCCAGTTTTCTCCTCAGCCCCATTTTCCTACAAGCAAACTTGGCCTCCACAGCTGCCTGTGGCAAAGAATTCCACAGTTTCACCAGTCTCTGGCTAAAGAAATGCCTTGTCATCTCTGTTCTAAAAGGATGTTCCTCTATTCTGAGGCTGTGTCCTCAGGTCTTGGACTCTCCCCCCATAGAAATTGTCCCTTCCACATCCACCTTATCAAGGCCTTTCAGCATTCTATAGGTTTCAATGAGGTCACCTCTCATTCTTTTGAATTCTAGTGAATACAGGCCCCAAACCATCACAAGCTCTTTGTATGGCAAGCTATTCAATCCTGGAATTATTTTTTGCAAAATTCCTTTGAACTCTCCAATTTAAGCACATCCGTTCTTGGATAAGGAGCCCAAACCTGCTCACAATACTCCAAACGAGGCCTCACCAGTGCTTTATGAATTTTTGACATGACATCCTTGTTTTTTATGTTCTAGTCCTCTTGAAATGAATGCTAACATAATGTTTGCCTTCCTCTCCACAGACTCCACCTGCAAATTAATCTTTAGGGAATCCTGTACCTCAATCCAAACTCCCTTTGCACCTCAGGTTTTTGTATGTTCTCCATTTATAAAATGGTCAACCCTTTCATTTCTTCTGCCAAAGTGTGCGACCATACACTTCCCGTCATTGTATTCAATCTGCCATCTCTTTGTCCATTCTGCAAGTCCTTCTGTAGCCTCTCTACTTCCTCAAAATTACCTGCCCCTCCACCTATTTTCATATTTTCTGCAAACTTTGCAGCAGAGCCATCATCCAGATCATTTGCATATAACGTATAATGAATCTGTCACCACACTTGCTCTGTGGAACACCTCCAGTCACCAGCCAACCAGCCAGCCTTTATTCCCACTCTTTGCCACCTGCCAGTCAGCCACTGCTTTATGCATGCTGCAATCCTTCCTCTAATATCATGGGTTCCTAGCTTGTAAGCAGCCTCACGCGTGGCACCTTGTCAAAGGCCTTCTGTAAATTCAAGTACACAACATCCATCAATTCTCCATTGTCTATCGTGCTTCTTACTACTTCAAAGAATTCCAAACAATTCTTACCCTTGAGGAAACAATGCCAACTACAGCCTATTTTATCATGTGCTTCCAAGTATTCTGAGACCTCATCCTTAATAATCAATTTCAATATCTTCCCAACCACTATGGTCAGACTAACTGGCCCATTGTTTCTTTTCTTCTGCCTCTCTCCCTATGCCTCCACAATCTCTTCACCCAGCTCTTTCACATCTCTGGTTTATACACCTTCTGGTCCGGGTGATTATCTAACTTTCAATTTCCCAAAAACGTTCTCCGTAGTAATGGCAACTTCATACATTTTATGTCCCCTGAACCTGGAACTTCCACCATACTGCTAGTGTCTTCTACCGTGAAGACTGATATCAAATACTTACTCAGTTCTTCTGCTATTTCATTGTCCCCCATTCCACCTCCCCAGCATCGTTTTCCAGCAATGCAATATCCACCTTTGCCTCTCTTTTACACTTTATGTATCCTTTTGAACATTATCAGCTAGCTTACTTTCGTGTTCTGTCTTTATCTCCTTAATGACTTTTTTAGTTAGCTTCTGTTGGTTTTTAAGCTTCCCAATCCTCTTAACTACCAACCGGTTTTTGCTCTATTATATGCCCTGTCTTTGGCTTTAACTTCTCTTGTTACCTTCTCTTCTATATATATCCTGTGCCTTCCAAATTACTTCCAGATATTCCAGCCATTGCTATTCTGCTGTCATCCTGCCTGTGTTCTTTTCCAATCAGTTCTGGCCGACTCCTTTCTCATGCCTCCTGTAATTCCCTTTACTCCAAATTATTACTGATACATCTGACCTTGGCTTCTTCTCAAACTTCAGGTGAATTCAATCATATTATGATCTCTTTCCCCCCAGGGTTCTTTTATATGCCCTCTCTTTGGCTTTATGTTGGCATTGACTTCTCCTGTTAGCTGTAGTTATGTCATCTTTCCTTCGGAATACTTTTTCTGCTTTGGGATGTATATATCCAGTGCTTTCTGAATTGCTTCCTGAAACTCCAGCCATTGCTGCTCTGCCATCATTCCTGCCAGTTTTCTTTTCCAGTCAATTCTGGCCACCTCCTCTCTCATGCCTCTGTAATTCCCTTTACTCCACTGTAATACTGATACATCTGACCTTAGCTTCTCTTTCTCAAATCTCAGGTGAATATGATCATATTATGATCACTTGTAATCCAGCATCAACCTGGTCCCCCATGAGTATTGTCACATTGCCCTTTTGGCATGCATTTTCTATCTCCCATTGTAATTTGTAGACCACATCCTTACTACTGTTTGAGGGTCTGAATACAACTCCCATCAGAGTATTTTTACCCTTGCAGTTCCTTAGCTCTATCCACAATGAATCAACACCTTCTACCGCAATGTTATCTCTTTCTAATGATTTGATTTAAATTTTTACCAACAGCAATGCCACCCCTCTACCTTCTTGCCTGTCCTTTTGATACAATGTGTATCTTGGACATTGAGCTCCCAGCTATAATCTTTCAGCCATGATTCAGAGATGTGTACAACAACATACCTGCCAATCTGTAACTGTGCTGCAAGTTCATCTACCTGATACAATACAAATACTTTATTGTCACCAAACAATTGATACTAGAGCGTATAATCATCACAGTGATATTTGTTTCTGCGCTTCGCGCTCCCTGAAGTACAAATCAAAGTAAATATAATAAAAAATTAAATTATAAATCATAATTAGAAAATAGAAAAGGGAAAGTATGGGAGTGCAAGTCAGGTCCGGATATTTGGAAGGTACGGCCCAGATCCGGGTCAGGATCTGTTCAGCAGTCTTATCACAGTTGGAAAGAAGCTGTTCCCAAATCTGGCCGTACGTATCTTCAAGCTCCTGAACCTTCTCCCGGAGGGAAGTGGGACAAAAAGTGTGTTGGCTGGTTGGGACTTGTCTGTCATACTGTGTGCATTCAGGTACAACACCTTCAGTCCTGCATTCACCCTTTGATTTTTGTCTGCTGTTTACATTGTAACTAATCCTGCTGACTGCAGTTTTGCCCCATCTCCAGGGTCTCGGTCTGAAACTTTGACTAACTCTTTTCCATAGATGCTGCCTGGCCTGCTGAGTTCCTCCAGCAGTGAGTGTGTGTGAGAGTGTGAGTGTGTTCTTTACTAAGTGGAAATACAACTTATTGTCAGTGTGTTTATGTCACCATATACCACCCTGAGATTCATTCACAGCAAAATAAACGTGACGAATTCTTTGGGCCTGTGCAGGCGCTGGAGAACGTTGGGGTCTGAGGGTTCCAGAGCAGCTGAATTGGTAAATTGTTTTACAAGAATTATTGATTGTTTTTCTCGAGCAACCCATTCTTTGTAACATGGTCTCCTGATGCTTTGTGTTTAAACTTCTAGAGTTTATTTTGATAGGCTGGGGGATTTCATGTTAATTTGTATTATTTAAGGATACCTGATTAACACTTATCGCTGGGTCCTAGTTTTGAGAATATTACTTCTTGTGCCAATTTTCTTTTGCAATTATTATAAATTAACATAACAATTACAGCACAGAAACAGGACATCTCGGCCCTCCTAGTCCGTGCCAACACTTACTCTCACCTAGTCCCACTGGCCCGCACTTAGCCCGTAACCCTCCATTCATTTCCTGTCCATATACCTATCCAATTTTACTTTAAATGACAATACTGAACCTGCCTCTATCACTTCTACTGGAAGCTCATTCCACACAGCTACCACTCTGAGTAAAGGATTTCCCCCTTGTGTTACCCTTAAACTTTTGCCCTCTAACTCTCAAATCATGTCCTCCTGTTGTTTGAATCACCCCTACTCTCAATGGAAAAAGCCTATCCACGTCAACTCGATCTATCCCCCTCATTATTTTAAATACCTCTATCAAGTCCCCCCTCAACCTTCTACGCTCCAAAGAATAAAGACCTAACTTGTTCAACCTTTCCCTGTAACTTAGGTGCTGAAACCCAGGTAACATTCTAGTAAATCTTCTCTGTACTCTCTATTTTGTTGATATCTTTCCTATAAATTGTCTCTACATGAGTACTTTTCCTCTGCACTTGGTTTCTGTCAGTTAAGAAATACGATAGAACTTATTTAAACAAAGGCTGACAAAAAAATTGCAAAAAAAGCTGTGCAAATGAAACAATAAATAAAACTGAGAACGTGAGTGGTAGAGTCCTTGAAAAGGAGTCTATAGATTGTAGAATTGGTTCTGATTTGTGTAGTTATCCACACTGCTACAGAAGCTTGATGATTGTAGGGTAATAATTGTTTCTGAAACTGGTGCTCACTTTCTTTCAAACCCAGTCAGCTGACTACTTCTCCTCACCGGACCTGTTATGATTAACTATGCTATTTTGACTTCCTTAATTCTTTAATGGGTCTGTAAATCTAATTTTGGTTCTGCAGAGAGGAAAAATAACTGTAGTTTTCCCAGATCTAGCAATCTCCTGCTTCATTCAACTTTTTTTGGCTCCTATTTCAAACCATTCACAGGGAGAACATACAGACAGCTTACAGGCGGTGGCGGGAATTGAACCTGGGTTGCTGGGCCTGTGATAGTGTGCGCTAACAGCTACGCTTCTGAGACACACAATGTATTCCCATGCCATTTCTTCTGAAGGCACTAATCATCATGGAGATGGTTTAAAGGTAAAATTCAGTGGTTGTCAGAACTATGAAATACTGGAATCACTCGGGTGTGGGCAATGTTTGTGGAGAAAAGTGTAGAGTTACTGTTTTTTCTCAATGTTCTGACGCAAACATTGTTAGGGCCGAGGAACTTTCGAACATATTGGTCATTAGTTTATTAGTCTCAGTGGAAAAACTTTGTTCTGTACGTTCCCACAGTAAACATAATAAACAAAGCGAAAAGCAATAAGAGTGTAGAATGGGCTGCACCATAGCAAAGAAGTCAACACAATGCTTTACAGCACTGCCTATAAGATCGGGTTTGACTTCTGTCAGTGTCTGTAAGGAATTTGCACATTCTCCTTGTGACCATGTAGGATTCCTCTGGGTGTACAGGTTTCCTCCCACATTCCACAGTTGGCGTTAGTGAGATGGGAGCGTGCGATTTTTGGCGCTGGAAGGATGCTTTGTTGTGGGCTGCCCAGCACAATCCTCGCTGAATAGGTTTGAGGCTTCACGGTATGACGAATAAGCTAATCTAAATTTCTAGTCATTGTCTACTGTAAAATGTAAGTAGGCAATACAGTTCACGTCCATGTTGAGGTAGATTGAGAGATTGAAAATTATCCTTATTGTATAAGGATATGCAATCACAAAAGCAGGATCAAAATTGTCCTTGAACCTGGCAGTGCTTGTTTTCAAACTTTTCTATCTTTTGGCTGATGGGGGGACAACATTCACGCTTGTTCTGCCGAACAGCTGCTTGATCGGGGTCTAAAAACAAGAGATGCTGCAGATGCTAGAAATCCAGAGCAACACACACAAAATGCTGGAGAAACTCAGCAGGTCAGGCAGCGTCGACTGGGGGAACTAAACAGTTGATATTTCAGTCTGAGACCCTTCATTAGGACTGGAGAAGGGGGGAAGAAGGCAGAATAAGAGGGGGGAGGGGAAGGAGAACAAGCTTGACATGATAAGTGAGACCAGGTGAGGAGCAAGATGGGTGGGCATGGCAGGTCTGCCTGGACCGACCCCTAGCCCCTCTTCCGAGGGTACATTCATGCCCAGGTGTCTGAGAGGGATCATGCCATCACCATGGGTACAGTGGAGGGGGGGATTTCTGGGAATGGTGGGACCCCCAGGGAATTGACTGTTTTATAGACAGTAATAATTATATTTTGATTTGAATTTGTTTCCCTGTCTTGTAAGTATTTGGCATTTGTATTTGGTGTGGTTTTGTGTGAATAAACCTTTTTGTATTTTTGAGAAGCAAAAAAAAAGATGGGTGGGTAAATTGCCTCTTCGCTCTCTTCTATATCCATCCTGTAATGAGGTGACCAGAATTGAAGACAATATTCCGCGTGTGGTCCCTCCAGGGTCTTATAGAGCTGCAACGTTATCTCACGGCTCTTGAGCGCAATCCCTGACTGACGAAAGCCAACACACCATATGCCGCCTTAACAACTCTGTGAACTTGTGTGAGATCTGTGGATGTGAACCCCAAGATTGCTCGGCTCCTCCACACTGCTAAGAATCCTGCCATTAACTCTGTATTCTGCCTTGAAGTTTGACCTTCTAAAGTGAATCTTTGGAGTGAAGGAGTTTGAGAAGTGACTTGAGAATGAGGCACAGTTAGTGGAGAGCTAGCACTTCCTCTGAGGGCAAAAGTTATTACTGGGGGGCATAACTTTAAGGTGATTGGTGGAAAGTATAGGGGGTCAGAACAGTGGATGCGTGGAACACCCTGCCACGGATGGTGGTAGAGGCAAAAACACTAGGGACATTTAAGAAACTATTAGATAGGCACATGTCTCCTCGGTAGAGATCGTTAAGAGCACCAGATTGCTTGGGGTTCACCTGGCGGAGAATCTCACCTGGTCCCTCAACACCAGCTCCATAGCAAAGAAAGCCCAGCAGCGTCTCTACTTCCTGCGAAGGCTGAGGAAAGTCCATCTCCCACCCCACCCGCACCTTCATCACATTCTACAGGGGTTGTATTGAGAGCATCCTGAGCAGCTGCATCACTGCCTGGTTCAGAAATTGCACTGTCTCGGATCGCAAGACCCTGCAGTGGATAGTGAGGTCAGGTGAGATCATCGGGGTCTCTCTTCCTGCTATCAGGGACATTTACACCACACGCTGCATCTGCAAAGCAAACAGCATTAAGAACCCCTCATGCAAACTCCTCTCCCTCCTGCCATCTGGGAAAAGGCATTTGGGCTCTCATGACCAGACTATGTAATAGTTTCTTCTCCCAAGCTACCAGGCTCCTCAATACCCAGAGCCTGGACTGACACTAACTTACTGCCCTCTACTGTGCCTGTTGTCTTGTTTATTATTTATTGTAATGCCTGAACTGTTTTGTGCACTTTATGCAGTCCTGGGTAGGTCTGTAGTCTAATGTAGTTTTTTTTTCTGTGTTGTTTTCACGTAGTTCAGTGTAGTTTTTGTACTGTTTCATGTAGCACCATGGTCCTGAAAAACATCTTGGTTTTACTATTGTTACGTATCCCGTAACTGGATAACTTACCAGCAAAGATAGAGAGGTCTGTTGAAGTCTGTTGTCACTATTTTCAAACGTTTTATTCGTAAAGGGACACAAAAGTAGGGTTAATACATACATTCAGATAGTGCACATTGTCAACACTCAATCTAAAGCGCGGGTATATTAATAATTATCATTATTAAATGAGCTCTGCTGATGTCTAGGGGTTAATAGATTGTCCGTTGGAAATATAAAAGTCACTCAGAAAGTCTGCTGGCCTCAGCCCTTTGAAAATCGCTGGGTTTTTCGTGGGGCGACCGAGAGAGAGAGATTGGGGGGAGAAGAGAAAGAACTTGCCGAGTCTCGATGAATCTTCCGTGAAATCGGGGGAGCGTTGGTTTCCTCTCCCCGATGTTAGTTAAAGCGGTTTTCTGTGATTCCAGCCACAGATTCCAATCCCGGAATCTAACGCACGTGGCTTCCTTCAGAATGGCTTCCCGCTGGGGTCGCAGGTGTCAATCAGGTTGGGATGATGCAATCTCTCTCTCTCAACCAGCCCACCTTGCCCGAGGGCTTTTCACGTGGTCTCCATGAGACAATAGTCGCTGTTGTCTTTATTCTGTATCGCTGGTGGTACCTGCAATTTGGTACGTCTCTCTCTCTCTCTCCGACTGGGTCTACTGACCCCCCCCCCCCCCCCACTTCAACGGGTGCTCTTGCGATTCTCACAAAGGACGGGGCTGAGATCATAACACTATATACTCTACCAGCAGTTATAGTCGAAATGACAATAAAAAGTGACTTGACCTGGCTTGATGGATGAAAGAAAATGGAGGGTTATGTGGGAGGGAGATGGTTGGGTTGAAATGGTTAGGTTACAAGATCAGCACAATGTTATGGGCTGAAGGGCCTGTACTGTTCTGTGTTCTTATCACTTCAAATAAATGTTGGCCTTGGGCACTCTTTGGCAACCAAAAATTTCAAGTGTACAGGGGAAAATTTACAAGGATGTTACTGGGACTTGAAGACCGGAGTTATAGGGAGAAGGCTAAATTGGCAAGAATTGTATTCCCCGGTGTATAGGAGAATGAGGGAAGATTTGACAGAGGTGTACAATATTATGAGGAGTATGGAGAAGTTCAAAGTAAGCATGGAGATGGATGAAACTAGAAATGGAGGCCATAGCATTAAGGGTAAAAGGTGAAATGTTTAAGGGGAACATGAGGGGGAGCTTAACTCTGAGGGTGGTGAGAGTGTGGAGCGAGCTGGCAGCAGAAGTGGTGGGTATGGGTTTGACGTCCATGCTTAAGAGAAGTTTGAATAAGTACCTGGATGGGAGGGTTATGGCAGGCTATGACCAGGTGCCGTTTGATGGGTCTAGGCAGAATAACAGTTCAGCATGGACTAGATGGGCCAAATGGCCTGTTTTGCATTGTGGTGCTCTAAGTAATTGTTTATTACAAGTGCTGAATTGCAGCTTGATTCCTGTGAATCTGTTTGTACTCAACAGAGTGTAGTCAATCTGATTTCCTTTTTGAAGTAGAGATGGTTTTGGAAGTTGACACAGCTGCAGTCTGCTTGCCTCTTTTGATTTGGCTAACTTTCTGGAGATGGAAAGTATGTGTGCAAGTAGTAATCTGAAGCTAGATTTTAGTTTCTGCAAATAATTTCACCCACAACATAGATATGAGTTTAATAATTTGTGCACAGCTGAGGGGATTAGCTTGTGATCAATCTGCTTCACCCAAACATGTTTGAGTATATTATGGGTCAGTATTTTGTGTACGTTAACAATTATAGTCTCATATTCTTGACAGCTGTTTCCTGTTCTTTGGCTCTCCAGTATTGGTTGCGATGTGGTATTTGTTTTGATTTGAACAATTAAGGGTGTTCAGATTTTTAATAATGTATTGTGGTTATTTCTGAAATGCGCCTGTTTTGTTTTGTGTAATAATTAGGCTTTTGCTTTTGCTTTGGTCTAGTGCAATAATTACTTAAAACCATCTGCTTAAATCAGTGACGTCTTTGATAGGAAATAGTGACTAGTTTTCTTAGTGGCTGAGTTTTGTTGCTTTTGATAACAGTACAGAAAGTGTTTGGTAGTATAAGTCTGTCAAATATACTTGGTTTCACTGTCTGAAAGCGAGCTTTGTTTATGGTTGAAAATTGCTACAAGAAATGATTACAAAGCAACTAAGAAATCTTAATTATGTATTTGTGTTCACTGTTGGCAAAGGAAAGGTTCCACTGCACTTGGAGAACACCATAAAACATAGCCATTCAGCCCATCAGGTCTTTTCCACCATTCCATCATTGCTGATTTTTATTATTGCTTTGAACCCCTTTCTTCTGCTTCTTCTCCATAATCTTCAATGCCCTTATTAATCAAGAACCTATCAACCTCTGTTTTGGGTCTACACCCAATGACCTGACCTCTACGGCCGTCTGTAACAATGAATTCCACAGATCTGCCACTCTTTGTCTAAAGAAATTCCTTCTTATCTGTTCTAAAGGGACATACTATTCTGAGGCTGGGCCCTCTGGTCCTAGACTCGCCCAATATAGGAAACCACCTCCCCACGTCCGCTCCATCTAGGCCTTTCAATGTTCAAGAGCTCTGGGCATTCAAAATTATTGTGTGGCTATTTTGTTAATGATCAGATAGTCTTGTGGTTTACCATTTACCTTGGTGGAATAATCACTTGGACCAGCTCAATGTTGCCTGAGGCATGGAATGTTTGACAGCAGCAGAGTTGATCGGTCTGATTCCAGTCTAAATTACAACGTGTTGTTTAACTGCTCAATTGTTGTTGACTGATAACAATGTGGAGAACATTTGTAGCTCTACAATTATGGCTCCTGTTTTTAACTCGTTTCAGATATTAGAACTGTTTTGTCTATTGGTTAGTTTATCATCAGCAAACATTGAAGGAGAGGAATTTGGGGGGCAGTGTGAGCTTATGGTAGGTTAAGATGTCAGCACCACGTCGTGAGCCGAAGGGCCTGTACTGTGCGGAATTGTTCTATGTGATCTAACACTGGGATCAGCCCTTGAGGCACTCGGAGTCAGGGTGGAGTTGAGGGCAAGACAATGTTTACTTGCTTTGGGGCAAAGAAAACGAAACCTAGGTGGACTGATGAAGACCAAAGAGTACTTTGGAAGAAATTTTAAGTGCCCCAAGTACTGTACAGGAAAGCAAGCTTCTTCATGGGAGCTTGTGATGTAGCTTGGATATGAGAACCAGGGTTTGCCAGGATGCTGCCTAGATTAAGGAGCATGCCTTGTGAGGATGGGTTGAGCAAACTACAGCTTTACCCTTTGGGGCGAAGGAGGATGAGAGGTGACTTGATAGAGGTGTACAAGATGATAGAGGCATAGCTAGAGTGGACAGCCAGAGACTTTTTCGCAGAGCAGAAATGGATAATATGA
Organism: Hypanus sabinus; assembly: GCF_030144855.1. Classification (NCBI taxonomy): domain Eukaryota; kingdom Metazoa; phylum Chordata; class Chondrichthyes; order Myliobatiformes; family Dasyatidae; genus Hypanus; species Hypanus sabinus. The sequence goes on along the minus strand of NC_082715.1, from coordinate 140,323,920 downwards.
GGGGACATAATTTTAAGGTGATTGGTGGAAGGAACTGCAGGGGGGCAATGTCAGAGATGATGGGTTTTTTTAAAACAGAATGGTGGGTGTGTGGAACACTGTTGGGGTGTAGAGGCAGATACATTAGGGATGTATAAGAAACTCTTAGATGGGCAGATGAATGATTTAAAAAAAGATGGAGGGCTATGTGGGAGGAAAGGTTTAGAGTGATTGTAGTGGGTTAAGAGGCCAGCAAAATTGATTGTGATGATTGACGAGGAGGTAGCCTTGCGGGCTGTAAGGGCCTGTTACCATACTCTTTCTTCAAGTAATCTTTTTTTTGGGGGGGGGGCAGAGGAGCCTAAAACCTCAGGGCTCGGGTTTGAGGTGGGGGGGGGATTTAAAGGGAACGTGGGGGATGAGCTGCTTCAGACACTGGGGGGGGGGGGTGTCGGAGGAATAAAAATCGACTTGCCAGAGGAAGTTGTGAAGGCAGGTACAACTATAATAACAGATTAGATTAATTAGATTAGAGCAGATTAATAATGGTTTATGGGTCAAACAGGGTAAATGTTTATCAATTTTTGCAATAATTTCTTATTTTAATTTGTAGTATATTTTGTGTATTGCACTGTACTGCTGCAGCAAAACAAAGTCATACCATACTGTGTCAGTGATATTAATTCTGATGACATTTGAGCTGAACTGGGGGCTTGTTCAGTGTGAGTGAGTTGAAATGAAGGGCTCTGCATCCAGTGACTCTGCAACAGCAGCCTCCAGTGAACTCCACTGTTTGAGACTTCCAGTTGCTGCTTCAGCATGCATATTAAAGATGTGGTCAGTTTACCCTGTAGCATAATGTGATTGGTGTCGACCTGGTGGTTATCGTCATGCTGGTCTGGCACAAGGTCAGCCAGCTCCACCCTGGATGGGCTCCAGCTGACCGTGAGAGGAGGAGGGTTGAGGATGGGAGCTAGCGGCCCCATCCTGTAGAAAAACCCAGTACTACAGAAAGGCCAACGGAAGCTCCAATGACCCTTTCCCTGGGAGAGGAAGGATCTTCGCTGAGAAGACGTATGAAGTCTTGTGAGAGCGGAAGCTGCTGATCAGCCTTTGTCCCGGGGTGCAGGTGAACAGCCGCTGGCAGCCTATATCCTAGTGGGGGTGATGGGCTTGAGGAGAAGAGAAGATGAGATGAAGCAGACATCATGTCACCCTGGTAGAATGGTCTGCTTGGTGCATTTCAGACCGCTCCATCACTCAAAAGGCTCCAACCCACCAAGGGCTCAATAGCCATCACCCCTTGTAACTGAGGAATGCAGGAACATTCGTTCGTACAGCAGACTACTGACAGGCGCCAAGACTAAGATGTCTGGTCTGGTCAAATGATCAAAAACTTGGCCAATGAACTGGAGGTTTGCTGAAGGTAGAATCTCCACAGCTGATGTACTGAATTTCTAGCTAGAAACTTGCAAGTGAGCCTTTGGAGTCTCTAATAAGAGTTGAGGTCATTAGATTAGAATTGATTAGGTACAAAAAAACTTCCTGTTTTAATGGATTTCCAGTAGAAGCCACTGGAGATGAGGCAGATGGTTAAATGTAGTTGGGTGTGGTGCACAACACGGCAGTGATATGAACTTGAGAGTGGAACACTAGAAGGCCATAGTAGGAGCAGAATAAGACCAGTTGGCCCGTCGAGTCTGCTCCCCATTCCGTGACTGATCGATTATCCCTCTCAACTGCTCCCTGTAACTTTTGACACCCAGACTCATCAAGAACGTATCAACCTCTGCTTTAAATATACCCAATGACTTGGTCTCCACAGCTGTCTGTGGCAATGAATTCCACAGATTCACTACTCACTGGCTAAAGAAGTTTTTTCCTCATCTCTGTTCAAAATGGACATCCCTCTATTCTGAGGCTGTGCCCGGTGGTCCCAGGCTCTTCCACTAAACTCCACATGCACTCTGTCTGCACCTTTTGATGTTTGATAGGTTTTAATGAGATCCCCTCTCATTCTTCTAAACACCATTAGTGTGGTTGTGAACAGTTGAACTTGCTCTGTACTTTTCATTTTGTTTTTAAAACTAATATTGAGCAATTTTCCAAAATAAACCATGGTTGCCAGGATGCAAAACACAATAATTAACATTCAAGTTCTGTAGATGTTGGAAATCCAGAGTAAAACGAAATGTTAGAGGAACTCAGCAGGTCAGACAGCATCTATGAAAAGAATGAACGGTTGATGTTTTAAGCTGAGGCCCTTCATCAGGGCAGCAATTCAACCAGCAAAGCAAACTGTCAGGTGGTAGCATTGCTCGGCAGGGCAGAGATACTGTAACTCATTCGTCAGGGCAGTCTGGCTTTCGGAGTTCATTAAAGGTTGGACCATAGGACATGGGAGCAGAATTAGGTCAAGAAGCCCGTCAAGTTCACTCTGCCATTCCACCATAGCTGATTTATTTTCCCTCTCAACCCAATTCTCCTGTGCCTTCTCCCCATAACCTTTGACACCCTTACAAATCAAGAACCGATCAAACTCCGCTTTAAATATGCCCAATGATTTTGACTTCACAGCCATTCATGGCAACGAATTCCACAGATTCACTACCCTCTGGCTAAAGAAAATCCTTTTCATCATTGTTCTAAAGGAACATCATTCTATTCTGAGGCTGTGCTAAACTCCTTGACTATAGGAAACATCTTCTCCACTTCCACTCTGTCCAGGCCTTTTGATATTCCTGAGTTCCTCCAGCATTTTGTTTGTGTTCCTTTCAATACTAGATAGGTTTCAATGAGATCTCCCCTCATTCCTCTAAACTCCAGTGAGTATAGGCCCTGAGCCACCAAACACAACTAGTATGTCAATCCTTTCTGGGTTAATTCTTGAGTACTTCCTCTGGACCCTCTCCAGTCTCCCTTTCCTAGATGAGGGACACAAAACTACTCACTACTCACAATACTTTGACTATTGGAGTATGGTGGGATAAGGGTTAACGGATGAGCAAATCTGTCACCAATTCTGTTGGATAGATATAAGAGCGGTTTGAGATATTGTCCATTGGTGAAGGAAAGCTGAAAGGTGAAACCTAATCTTGAGTAAATTGCATACAAGTTTCATCCAGTTTGAATGGTGAGAGAGCGACGCAGAATTAGGTGAGGGAATGAACCTCTAATCTGAGGACCGAAACAGTAGTTTTCCTTGCATAAGAAGAGCTTCTGCAGATGCTGGAAATCTAGAGTAACACAGAAAATGCTGGGGGATCTCAGCTGGTCTGGGTACCTCCTCTCAGGAGGAGCAACTCCTCGTGTTCTGACCGGATAGCCTTCAACCTGATTCTCTAACTTTCTGTAGTTTCACCACTCCCCCATTCTCAATTCTGTCTCCCCTATCACCCCCATCTCTTCTCACCTGCCCATCACCTCCCTCTGATACCCCCCCTTCCCTTTCTCCCATGGTCCACTTTCCTCTCCTATCAGAGTCCTTCTTCAGCTCTTCCACCTCTCACCTCCCAGCTCCTTACTTCATCTTTCTCCCCACCCACCCCATCTGCCAATCTTGGACTCCATCCCCTTCCCCCAGCATCTTATCCTGGCTTCTGCTCTCTTTCTTTCCAGTCCTGATGAAGGGGTTGAGCCTGAAATGTTGACTGTTTATATCCCCTCCGTCGATGCTACCTGACATGGTGGGGGGGGGGGTGTGTGTGTGAATATATTAAAAATATATCCACATTTATGTAGTGTTTATTTAATGTAAAAAATAACTTGTAGGAGTGTGAGTGTGTGTGTGTTTTACTTGGCCTCACTTATCAGGACATGAAAAGAGTTTTGGCTGTGTGTCTGTGTCTGATCCTGATCTTCGGAGAGAGAAACATCTGACAACAAGCAGATGGAAAGGTGTTGGAGCAGATCTGGATGAATGCCATTGTCGAGCAAGGTGAAACTGGTCTTTATTAAAGAGGAATAACAAAAACTCAAGAACTGAACGTTTTCCTTTTGTCTTTCAACCATCTGGAATTTGTCTTCCAACTCTGGGCATTCCATTGGGTTGTACTCTAACTTCAGATTACATCATTGGGAATTTCTTGCAGATTCAACACCCTTTGCTGACGGGTGGTTTAGCATGGGCTGACCCCACCGCAACAACATTTTCCCAGGCATACAGAGTTCCTGGTGGGTGATTAGGAGTCTGGTTTGAGGTAACTGGAGTCATAGGACACTATGACTAAAGCATGGAATGGCAGGTAGAGATGGGGCTCTATCAAAGGAGATCTACGGTGCTTCTTCCTTCTGCTAGCCTACAGGTCATCCGTGGGCAAGCTGCATAGCCCCCCCCCCCCCCCGACTGCGGTCATGTGAAGCCACAGGAGCAGGCGGTGGGTATCACAAGTCCTGATTATGCGACCAGTGACGCCAGGCAGACAATCTCTGAAGAGCTTTGATAGTGGCTGGGGTGTCTGGCATTGTAAAGACCCCGCCCAGAAGAAGGCAATGGCAAACCACCGCTGTAGAAGAATTTGCCAGGAACGATCGTGGTCATGGACAGGCCATGATCGCCCACGTCATGCCGCATAATGAACAAATAGAAACAGGCCCTTGGACCCATCTGGTCTCTGCCTAGCCCCATCGACCTGCACTTGGAACCGAGCCCTCCATACCCCTCCCGTTCATGCACTTTTCCAAATTCCTTTCAAATGTTGAACTTGAACCTGCATCCACCACTTGTGCTGGCAGCTCATTCCACACTCTCACCGCCTGCTGCGTGAAGACGTTTCCCTTGTGTTCACCTTAAACGTTCCACCCTGGCCCTTAATCCACGACCTCTAGTTGCAGTTACACCCAGCCTCACTGGAAGATGCCTGCTTCCATTTGCACTCGATTTTGTATACCTCTATCAAATCTCCTTTCAATCTTTCTGTGTTCGAAAGAATGCAGTCCTAACCTATTCAGTCTTTCCCTATAACTCAGCACTCAATTTTCTCTGCATTCTTTCAACCTTACTTGCACCTTTCCTGTAGATAGGTGACCAAAACTGGACCCAATATTTCAAATTGGGCCTCACCAAAGTTTTATACAATTTCAATATAACATCCCAGCTCCTGTACTCCTTACTTTGATTTATTAAGGGCAATGTGTAAAGTGCTTTCTTTATGACCCTATCTACCTGTGATGCTACTTTCAAGGAATTGTAGATCTGTATTCCCAGATCCTTCTGTTCTACCACACTTCCTCTGTGTCCAACCACTCGTGGTGTAAGACCCACTCTGGTTCTCCCAAAGTGCAACACCTCAGCCTTGTCTGCATAAAATTCCGTCTGCCACTTTTCTGCCCATTTTCCCAGATGCAAGTTTTGATAGTTCTCCAATCTACACTCCCTAATTTGGTGCTATCTCTAAATTTGCTAATCCAGTGATAAAAATGACAGTCAATGAAGGATCCAGCACTGATTCCTGCGGTACACCGCTAGTAACAGGCTTTCAGTCAGAGAGGCAATCCTCTACAACCACTCCCTGGCTTCTTCTGTAAAGCCAATGTTTAATTCAGTTTACTACCTCACCCTGAATGTCAAGCGACTGAACCTTCTTTACGAACCTCCTATGCAGGACCTTGTCAAAGGCCTTGCTAAAGTCCACATGGAATACGTGTACTGCCTTGGCTTCATCAACTTCCCTGGTAACTTTCTCAAAAAAACTAAGATTGGTTAGACACAACTTGCTACGCACAAAGCTATGTTGAGCAATCAGTCCCTTGAATATCTAGTCTTTTAGAATACCTTTCAATAACTTTCCCACTGCTAATGTCAGGCTCAAAGGCCTATAAATTCCTGTATTACTCTGAGAGCATTTCTTGCACAATGGAACACTATTAGCTGTCCTCCAGCACCTCACCCATGGCTAAGGGCTGCAAATTCTGCAGTAGCCTCCCACAGGGTCCAAAGGAGCACCTTGTCAGGCCCTGGGGATTTATCCTCCTTAATTTGCCTCAGGTTAGCAAGTGCCTCCTCTGTAATCTGTATAGGATCCATTACCTCGCTGCTGCAATTCGGCCTGAAACGTCAACTGTACTTTTTTTTCCATAGATGCTGCCTGGCCTGCTGAGTTCCTCCCGGGGGGTCTGCATTTCTTCCTAACTTTTGACTCTGTGTCCATCTCCCAACAAAACTTAAAACAAAAAAATCCATTTAAGATCTCCCCATTTCTTTCAGCCATTATGATCTTTCAGAGGACTAATTTTTGTCCCTTGCAATCCTTTTGCTAGTAATATATTTACAGAACCCCTTAGAATTCTCCTTCACCTTGTCTGCTAGAGAAACCTCATGTCTTCTTCTAGCCCTCCTGATTACTTTAAGTGTTCTCTTGCATTTCTTGTACTCAAGTACCTCTTTTGTTCCTACCTGCCTATACCTACTATGCACCACCTCCTTTTTCTTAACCAGGGCTCAATACTTCCCAATAATGGGAACACAAAAAATCTGTACTCTCAAAATTTCACTTTTGAAGGCCTTCAATTTACCAGGTACGTCTTTGCCAGAAAGCAGCTTGTCCCCATCCACATTGATCCTTTCAGATGCCATCAAAATTAACCTTTCTTCAATTTAGATTCTCAACCTGAGCTCCCGACACATCCTGTTCTGTAACTGCCTTGAAACTAATGGCATTACGAACACGAGACACAAACTTCTGTCACCTGCCCTGTCTCATTCCCTAAATGCAGATCACTCTCCAGCTGTGACTTCAATGTAGTGAATAAGGAAACTTTCCTGAACACATTTGACAAACTCTTTCCCATCTAGCCCTTATTAACTGGGAATCCCAGACTCTAAATGTGGTAAGTTAAAATCACCTACCATAACAACCTTGTGTTTCTTACAATAGGCTTTGATCCCGCTATAATTTTGTTCTTCTAAATCCCTCTGACGGTTGGGTGGTCTGTAATATACCCCCATTAACATGGTCATACCTTTCTTATTTCTCAGTTCCACCCACAATGCTTCACTAGCGGAGTTCTCCAGTCTAACGTGTTGGAGCACTGTTGTGATATTTTCCCTGACAAAGGACACCACCCTTCTCTTTTAATCAATCACGCTCTATTGTGTCTAAAACAATGGAACCCTGGAATATTGAGCTGCCAGTCCTGTTCCTCGTGGAACCAAGTCCCACTAATGGCTAGAATATCATAATTCCAGATTTGATCCATTGTCCTGAGCTCATCTGCCTTTGCTACGATAGTACTTGCATTGAAAGTCACGCAACTCAGGACACTAAGAGCACCGAGCTCATTTTGATTCCTGACTTTGTCTGAGGTCTTGCCAACATCTGCCTCCACAACCACTCCACCAACAGTTCTGGCACTCTACTTCCCATCCCCCTGCAACTCTAGTTTAAACCCCACCATGTGGCATTAGCAAACCTTCCTGCTAGAATATTAGTCTCCTCCTAATTCAGGTGCAAATGTCCCTTCTGTACAGGTCCCACCTATCCTGGAAGAGAGCCTAATTATCCAAAAATCTTATGCCCTCCCTCCTACTCCCAACTCCTTAGCCATGTGTAAAACAGTACAATCTTCCTAGATTTGGTCTCAGTAACACATGGTGTGGGTAGCACTCCAGAGATCACAACCCTGAAGGTCCTGCCCTTTATCTCAGCACTGAACTCCCTATAGTGAACTTTGTGACTCATCCCAGCCATGTCATTGGTACCTCCTTTGGACCACACTCTCTGGCTGTTCACCCTCCCACTTGAGGACTCAGTCGGAGATGTTCCGCACCTGGGAGGCAATATACCATCCAGGAACCTCTTCCCACCCACAGAACCTCCTTTCTGTTCCCCTACCTAACGAATTTCCTACTACCATAGTGTGCCTCTTCTCTCCCCTTCCCTTCTAAATCGGAGCCAGAGGCCCTAACGCTGTGTCTTTCCTCTGCCAGATCATTTCCCTCACCCCAACAGTATCCAAAGCGATATACCTAGTTGCCTATTTTTGAGGGGGAGGGCTACAGGGGTTCTCTGCACTGGCTCCTTAACCCCTTTCCTCTTCTTGACCACCCAGTCTCCTGTGTCCTGCACCCTGGTGTAACTTCCTCTATGTTCTGTCTATCACACCTTCAGCCAACTGAATGATCCAGAGTTCATCCAGTTCCAGCTCCAACTCCTTAACACAGTCTGTTAGAAGCTGCAGCTGGATGTACTTCTCTCAGTTGTAGTCGTCAGCAACACTGGAGATCTCCCTGCCTTCCCACATCCTGCAAGAGGAGCATTCAACCATCTTGCCTGGCATCTCTACTGTTCCAGCTGAGCAAGTGAGTCGATTCGAGATGAACCAGACCCTGGCACCTGGGAGTTTGCCACCTATAAAAGAGCCAGTCTTCCTAATCAGTTTATTGAGCCTGTTGGCATCACCCATGTTGATGCCATTGTCCCAGCACACCACCACATAGAAGATTGTACTGAGAACAACAGACTGGTAGAACATTTGAAGCAGAACCATGCAGACTTCAGAGAACCTCAGTCTCCTCGGGAAGTAAAGGCAACTCTGGCCCTTGTACACAGCCTCTGTGTTGGTGCTCCACTCAAGTCTGTCATCCAGGTGCACCCACAGGTACTTGTAGGTCCTCACCACATCCACGTCCTCACCATCAATAGTAATGGAGCAGTGCAGGTTTAGTCTTCCTAAAGTTCATCACCAACTCCTTTGTCTTACTGATGTTGAGCTGCAGATGATTCAGCTTGCACCATTTGACAAAGTCCTCCACCAGGGCCCTGTGTTCATCCTCCCGTCCTCCCTTTATACACCCAACTTGCTGAGGCATCAGAGAATTTCTGCAGATGACAAGACTTCACTTACCTCCAAAACTGACCTGATTCCACAACCTATAGGCTCACTTTCAAGGACTCTACGATACATATTCTCAATATTTACCATTCTGATTTTTCCTTCTTTGTATTTGCACAATTTGTTGTCTTTTGCATATTAGTTGTTTGTCCATCTTTGTGTGCAGTTTCTCAGTGATTCCATTGTGTTTCTTGGTGCCTACTGTGAATGCCTGTGAGAAAATGTATCTCAGGATCGAATATTGTGAGATATATTTCCATATGTACTTTGATAATAAATTTACTTTGGACTTTTATGCTGATGGACAGACCAGATTTTCAGGGAACATTGGTAGCTGAATCCATTGTGCCAGCAGTTGTGGTGGTCACAAAACTGGAATTAGAAAAATGTTGATGTTCCCCCCTTCCACCTCTATCACTTCTCCCTGGGTCCCCTCCTCCTTCCCTTTCTTCCATGGCCCTCTCTCCTTTTTGATTGGATTCCTTCTTCTCCAGCATTGACATTTCCCACCCACCTGGGTTCACCTATCACCTTCCAGCTAACCTCCTTCCCTTGCCCCCACTCTTTTATCCTGGCATCTTCCCCCTTCCCTCTCAGTCCTGAAGAAGGGTCTTAGCCTGTACTGTCAACTGTTTATTCAGTTTCATTAGATGCTGCCTGACCTGCTGAGTTCTTCAAACATTTTGTGTGCGCTGCTGATAATTCTGCTGTTTCACTTTTTGGATAAGGGGGCTGTTGAAATACGCACAGGCTTTGGGAAGGGAAGTGGAGCTTTTAAAAGGACACTGAAATAGGAAGGAAGTTGAGAGGGATCAAATTCACATTAGAGGATAAAGTTCAAGGTTAGTTTTATTTGTTCGCATGTACATTGAGATGTACAGTAAAATGAGTTGTTGGCATTAAAACAAATCAGCAATTATTGTGCTGGGCAGCCTGCAAATGTTGCCACACTTTCAATACCAATGTGGCAAGCTCACAGCTAACTAACCCTAACTAGTCAGCTTGGGCATCTGCAGATTTTCTGTTGTGTTTTCAATCCTGACCTATATGTCTTTTGGAATGTGGGAATGGAGAACTTGGAGGAAACCCTCAAAGACCCAGATGGAATGTACAGGCTCCTAACAAGCTGCAGAGGGGATCGAACCCCGATCTTCCAGCTTGTGCTGCAAAGCGTTGCACTGACTGCTCCGTTACAGTGCTGCCCAGTGAAGTGACATGTTGGCTGCAAAGCTGGAATTAGAAAAGTGTAGCTATTACAGTCGCGTCATCTGCCTGATGTGGTTGTGCAATATGCACAGGGTGTGGGGGAGGGATATGGGGCTGTCAAAAGGGCATTGAACTATAAAGGAAGCTGAGAGAGACAAATTTACTGGCAAATTTGGTAATGTGTAATACAGAAGATTGATTAAAGAACTAGAAGGAAGGAAGTTGTAAATTCTTCTCCGCAGTTTTGAACTTATTGAAATCATGTTTCAAAGTAAATTAGTTATTAAAATATGTGCTGAATTTGTCACCATATACAATTCTAGGATTCATTTTCTTGTAGGCATACAGAGTAGAACAATGAAGTAGAACAGAATTTTTGGAGGGTGGGGGGGAACTACAGACTAACACTTGTAATAGACTTGCTGAACTTGGAGTCTGGTGTATCATTACTGATGTATGTTGTGAAATTTTGTTTTGCAGCAGCAGTACATTGGAAAAACATTCAAAATTACTCCGTTGCAAAAATATATAAGTGGTGCAAAAGACACGCAACGAGGTAGGGTTCATGGACTGTTCAGAAATCTGAGGGTGGAGGGGATGAAGCTGTTCCTAAAATGCTGAGTGTGGGTCTTCAGGCTTCTGCACCTCACTGGTGATGGTAACACAAAGGTGGCGAGGGTCTTCAATGATGGATGCTGCTATTCTGAGACACTGCCTTTTGAAGATGGTGAGGAGGGTTGTGCCTGTGCTGGAGCTGGCTGAGTCTACAACACTCCGCAGCCTCGTTGATCCCGGGCATTGGAAGCTCCGTAACAGGCTGTGATTCAACCGGCCAGGATACTCTCCGCTACACATCTGTAGGAATTTGCTCGAGTCTGTGACATACCAAATCTCCTCGGACTCCAACTGATGTTGAGCTACTGCCGTGTTACTTTTGTGGCTGTGTCATTGTGTTAGGGTCATACCCTAGTGATAAGTTAAACGTGCCATTCTCTAACCAAGAGGGTTGTGAAGGCTCAGGTGCTCGTGCGAATTATTTGAGACTGAGGATAGGATTTTGGTCACTGAAGGTCGTGGGTGCTGAGGTGACAGTCAAAGTAAATTTATTGGCAAATTACATGTGTCGATTTTGCCATGTGTCGATTTTGATATTCATTTCCTTGCAGGCATTCACAGGAAATTGGAGATGCAATAGAATATATGTAAAACTATACCTAAATAAGGACTGACAAACAACCACTGTGCAAAGGAAGGCTTTGCACAAATAAATATATAATACTGAGAACAAGAGTTGTTCAGAGCCCTTGAAAGTGAGACTGTAGGTTGTGGAATTGGTTCAGAATTGAGGTGAGTGAAGCTATCCACTCTGGTTCAGCAGCCTGGTGCTTGGAAGGTAATAACTGTCCCTGAACCTGATGGTATGGGACGCAGGTCTCCTGTACCTCCTGTCTGATGGTAGTAGCAAGAATTGGGCATGGCCGAGATTTGGGTCCTTGATGATGGGCGCTGCCTTCTTGTGGCCGTGCTCCCCATTCCAGTGAGGACAATGGTGACGTGGGCTTTGCCTGTGATGGACAGGGCTGTGTCCACCACTTCCAGTACACTTTTCCGTTCCTGCTGGTGAGAGACTGGCCGTCACCTCATTGAGTGATGGCTTCGTTGCGACAGTCGGAACGGCTAACTTTCTTTTAATGCTCTTAATTAAAGGATCATTGTGCTTATAATGACAGGAGTACTTGCTTCTGCGTAAAATTGCTGAGGGGGAATGCAGGCTGCTAGTTCAGTTGATGTTGATACGTTTTGTGTTCCTTCTGCAGTGTTTTCTGTGCTACCAAAGGAGAGACTGGCACAATCTGCAGAAGTGTTTAGACACTTTAGACGTCTGACCGATGTGGTGCAAGCTAATGAATCTGCCGTTATTGAACAGTTCTTCAGCACTAACCCTCGCCCCTGCTTGGAGTGCGGGTGCTGTGCTTTGCACCTTGGCCCTGGAGTAACACTGTTTGGCTTGGCTGTATTCAGGAGTATTCTTGCATGGCTGAATGATAACTCAAGTTGAATGAATTGCAGAGTAATTGAGTGTTGAGCTCTGGACTAAATCCATCATCCATTTAAGCATGATTGACCTTCTCTTCAGCACTAGAATTTAAACACAAATTTTAATATTTTGTCTTAATTTTAACTGATGAAAATGAATTCCCAGGCCCTGAATTATCTATTCCGTCCAGAGGCGTTGATGTTCATTTTGAAACAGAGTTTCAGTAGTTTACAATGTGCATAACGGCTTGGTATGGTAACAGCACTGCACGCGTCTATGGTAAACTGCAGGGAGTTGCGGACACGGCTCAGGACATTATAGAAACCCACCTCCACCCATGGACTCTGTGCGCTTTACAAAGACGGTGAGAGGTACAGACAAAGACACCACCCATCCTGGACATTTTCTCTTCTCCCTTCACCCGCGCCTCCCTCACCCCCGTGCCCCCATCAGACCGAAGATGCGAAAGTCTGAAAGCACATACCACCAGGCTCGAGGACGGTTTCTACCACACTGCTACAAGTTCCCTAGTATGATAAATTGGATTCTTGACCTGGTGATTTACCTTGTTATGATCTTGTTTACCTGCACTGAACTTGCTTTGTAGTTGTTACACTTTATTCTCCATTATTATTGTTTTAACTTGCTTTACTTCGGACCTCCAGGGACAGCATGTACAGGTAGGTTAAGGGGTCAGTTTAACACTGTGGGCTGAAGGGGTCTGTACTGTGCTGTAACGTGCAACGTTCAGAGTTCTGTTTCGGAAGTGGAGGCAGTGTAGTGGTTAGTGTGACACTTACAGCTCATCACGTTGGAGTTTGGAGTTCAATCCCGACTGTCTGTAAGAAGTTGTGCTTGCTCCCGGTGAATGCGCGAGTTTCCTCCGCATGCTCCGGTTTCCTCCCACAACCTAAGATGTATGGGTTAGTAGTTTCATTGGCCATTGAAAATTGTCCTGCAATTAGGCGAGGGTTAAATGGGTGGATAGCTGGGCTCGTTGGGTTGGAAGGGCCAATTCCACACTATCTCTAAATAAAACGGGAAAAGCTTTTCGCCGGATCTTGGTACATGTGACAATATCAGTCATGTGTATTGAATGTTGATGTGAATGGTTAGCACGTTACCTGTCAGTTTGTATTTCTAGTACATAAGTATTTTCAGTTGTTAACCATTTATGTCACCAGTAGAAATGATAATGTGTAGATTGTGCACAATTGTTCAGTGACATTGCTTTTAAATAGTAAGACATGGGAGCAGAGTTGGGTGTCTCACTCATCCAGTTTGCTCAGCTGCTCCATCGTGGCTGATTTATTATCAATCGCAACCCCATTCTCTTGCTTTCTCCCCATAACCTTTGGAACCCTGACTAATCCTTACTATTATCCTCCGCTTTAAATGTACCCAAAGACTAGGCCTCCACAACCATCTGTGGCGATGAATTCCACAGATTTACCACTCCCTGGCTAAAGAAATGCTTTCTCATCTCTGTTCCAAATGGATGTCCATCTGTTCTGAGTCAGTGCCCTCTGGTCCTGGACTCTCCCACTACTGGAAACATCCTCTCCACACCCACTCTATCTAGGCCTTTCAATATTCCTGAGGTTTCGAAACTCCAGTGAGTACAGGCCCAGCGCCATCAGTTGTTCATGTATTAACTGTTTCATTCCCAGAGTCATTCTTGTGAACCTCCTCTGGACTCTCTCCAACACCAGCCCATCTTTTCTTAGATAAGGGGCCCAAAACTGCTCATAATACTCCAAGTGAGGCCTCACTGCTGCCTTATAAAGCCTCTGCATTACACCTCTGCTCTTATATTCTATTCTTCTCGAAACGAGTGCTGATATTGCACTTGCCTTTCTTACCACCGACTCAACCTGCAAGTGAGCTTTTTGGGAATCCTACATAAGGGGTCCCAAGTCCTTTTGCTCCTCGAACTTTTGAATTTTCTCCCATTTAGGAAATGACATCCTTTCCCTCTCCATCTGGGAATCCTCAGTGAGGGGAAAAGCATTAATGTGGTTAAGGAGCATTTTGAGTGGACAGCTTCTTCAACCACTTGATTCCAAATGAGTCTTATTTCACTGATAAGTGCAGAACAGACCCCTGCAGCCCTTCGAACCACACCACCCAGCAGTCCTTAATTTAACCCTCAGCCTAATCACAGGCCAATTTACAATGACTACTAGCCAGGACGTCTTTGGACTGTGGGAGGTAACTGGAGTACTCGGGATGGTGGGGGGGAGGGGGGTGCAGGCTCACAGGTCCGGGGGCAACCCTTTTACAGAAGATGTCGGAATTGAATTCTGAATCTGATGACTCAAGCTGTAAGTGTTGTGCTAACGGCTGTGCTTCCGTGGTGCCCCCCCACCCCAATGGAGCACGCCGATGAGCATAGGTTGAGTGAGCTGGAGCTCTTCTCTCTGGAGCGGATAAAATGGGAGACGACTTGATAGAGGGAGAGAGGATGCTGTGGAGATCTACCTGGACTAGAGAATGTGTTTTATGAGGGTAGGTTAAGTGAGCTAGAGTAAAGAAGAATGACTAGACGGAAGTGTACGTGATGATAAGAGGTACAGATCAAGTCCATAACAAGAACCTTTTTTCCCCAGGGCAGAAATGACCAAATCAAGGGGGCATAATTTAAGGTGATTGGAGGGAAGTTACAGAGGAGGCTGTCAGTGGTAAGTTTTATACACAGGTAGTGGTAGGTGTGTGGAGCGAGGTGGCTGAAGCAGATTTATTAGGCGCAGTTAAGAAACTCTTGGATAGACACATGGATGATAAAAAACTGAAGGGTGGGGTTGGAGGGAAAGGGTTAGATTGATCTGGAGTAGGTTTAAAGTTGGCACAACATCGTAGGCCCAAGGGACTGGTCTGTGCTGAAATGCTTCGTGTTCTATTTCAGAAATTTACAGACTTTTCTACAGCAGTGCGATCTGTGCCTTGAACAAGGTACTGCAGCATTTTGAGGTTTTCGAATGTGCTGTACTCCATTTTATCGACATACAGCATTTGCATTGAATTTCAATAAAGCGACAAACCCCACCCGAAAAGGAATTGCCAATTGGATTCTGAAAATAGATCAAGAGTTTGTTGTTTTTCTGTTACTGTGAACCCAGCTCCTCTATCCAGTTTTTCATCCAGGAAAAATAATTATCTTTGTTTTTATTTGGAGAAATCAGCGCAAAACTGGCCCTTCCAGCCCTTTGAGTTGAGCCACCCAGCAACCCACCTATTTAACCGTTTCCAATGTCCAATTAACCTACTAACCGGTAGGTGTTCTGACTGTGGGAGGAAACGGGAGCACCCGGAGGAAACACACACGCACGGGAAGGAACGTGCAGACTGGCTTTACAGGGAATGCCGGAACTGAACTCCAAACACCAGCGCCCGGAGCTGTAACTGTTGCGCTAACTGCTGTGGTTTCCTCTTCCTTTAAATTATGCAAATACAGTAATGATTACTGGTAACTTTTTCTATTCGAATCAGCTGATGCTTCGTTCAGTAAGCTGCAGTTAAATGTGTTACTGCTTAGTCATTTTTAAAGATGTCACTGGGCAGAGTTTAAAAAATGCCTGTTGCATTTTTTAAAAATGTTTTCCCATTTATAGTGGTGAACTTCTGGTTACTTTTTCTGGTGTAATTTTCTTTCGCCACTCTTCTCTCATTGCCGTTGGATGGACGTGATTTCTCAGGGCAATTGCCCTTCCCGCTCATTATCAGGAGTGAATGTTTAGATTGTTACTGTTGACGAATGACCTCTTGGATTGGGAAAGTTGTCCATATAAAGTCAGACACACAACCCAGTTCAGAATGCATCCGCAATTCCAAACAAGTCAAGGCACCATGATAGTGTTGTGGCTAGCACATCACTTTACAGCGCCAGCGACCGGGGTTCAATTCCCGTCGCTGCCTGTAATGAGTTTGTACGTTCTCCCTAAGACCGAGTGGGTTTCCTCCTGCATTCCAAAGACGTACGGGTTAGTAATTCAATTGGTCACATTGGTGTAAATGGATGGTGCAGGCTTGTTAATGTAGAAGGACCTATTACCCTACTGTATGAATTAAAATTATGTCTTTTGAATTATAAGCTTATTACGAACCCTCTAAAATTATTTAGCCAAATTGTTGCTGTTCAATATTTGTTATTGATCAAAGTTGCCAAAGGAATGGAGGGAAAAGAATCTGAAGTATTGGCTTTGGGCACACTTTGCTGTTATTCTAAACTAGGCTCATTGGGGTTTTCTCAGATGAAATTATTTTGGTGTAAAACACACAAAATGCTGGAGGAACTCCCTTCCTTTCTAGTCCTGATGAAAGGCTTTGATTTTATTCCTCCCTGTAGCTGCTGCCTGGCCCACTGATTTCCTTCAACATTTTAAGTGTGTCGTAGATTTCCAGAACCTGCAGAATCTTATGTGTTTTAATCTTTGCAAATGCCTCTTTAATGGTGATTCTCTGCGATCTTTTGGACCTTCTCTTATCCAAGGACTTTAATGTTTTGAGATGTTATCTTGTTGTATCAGCTTTCTAGATAGCACCAAGTTTCTGGAGGTGTGGGGAGAGCATGTAGTAAGTGGAGTTGAGTGCACTTGACTCTATAGCAACAAACACCAATCAGCCAAGGTATGTAGTACAGACTATGATGTGAAATACCATGCTGATAACTTTTTAGCTTGATGACCTGAAGGCTGTTGATTCCCCCTTTTTAGATCCATAAAGTGGTGGACACAGCCCAGTACATCACAGGAAAAGCCTTCCCCAACCATTGAGCACATAGGACCACAGGATGTTATGACAGAGGAGCAGAATGAGGCCTTTCTGCCCATTGAGTCTGCTCTGCCTTTCCATCATGGCAGAATTATTATGCCTCTCAAGCCAATTCTCCTGCCTTCTCCCTGACTAACCAAGAACATTACAACCTCTGCTTTAAATATACCCAATGACTTGTCCTGCACCCTCTGACTACAAGGAGCAGCACTGCCACAAGAAAGCCACGTTCATCACCAAGGATAGCCACCATGTTCTCGCTACTGCCATTGGGCAGGACATACAGGAGCCTTGGATCCCACACCACCAGGTTCAGCAAGAATTATTACCCTGCAACCATGGACTCCCGAAGCAGTCTAGATTACTTCAGTCATTTCAACTCCGAACCATTTCCACAACATACAGACTCACTTTGAAGGACTCACTGCAGCTTCAATATTATTTATATTTGTGCAATCTTTTGCACCTTGGTCATTTATCAGTCCTTGTGTATAGTTCTTCATAAATTCTGTTGTATTTCTTATTTTCCTGTAAGTGCCTGCCTCAGGATTGTGTATGGTGACATACCTGTGCTTTGATAATTTTGTTTTGACTTTGATTGCTTTTTACTGACTCATTTTCAAGGACTCTAGAACTCGTGTTCTTAGTATTTATTTTTCTATTTGCACAGATTGTCTTTTGTACTTTGGTTGTCAGTTTTGCTTATACAGATTCAGATTCAGTTTATTGTCATTTAGAAACCACAAATGCAATGCAGTTTAAAAAAAAATGAGATAACGTTCCCCCAGAATGATATCATAAAAGCATAAATTAGACAATAGACAATAGGTGCAGAAGTAGACCATTCGGCCCTTTGAGCCTGCACTGCCATTTTGAGATCATGGCTGATCATCTACTATAAATACCCGGTTCCTGCCTTGTCCCCATATCCCTTGATTCCCCTATCCGTAAGATACCTATCTAGCTCCTTCTTGAAAGCATCCAGAGAATTGGCCTCCACTGCCTTCCGAGACAATGCATTTCAGACCCCCACAACTCTCTGGGAGAAGAAGTTTTTCCTTAACTCTGTCCTAAATGACTTACCCTTTATTCTCAAAGCATGCCCCTGGTACTGGACTCTTCCAGCATCTGGAACATATTTCTGCCTCTATCTTGTCCAATCCCTTAATAATTTTATATGTTGCAATCAGATCCCCTCTCAATCTCCTTAATTCCA
This sequence comes from Hypanus sabinus, assembly GCF_030144855.1. Lineage (NCBI taxonomy): Eukaryota > Metazoa > Chordata > Chondrichthyes > Myliobatiformes > Dasyatidae > Hypanus > Hypanus sabinus. The sequence goes on along the minus strand of NC_082715.1, from coordinate 140,305,879 downwards.
GCGTGTACAAGCCCAGTCTCTCTAACCTCTCTGAGTAAGACAGTCTGGACATCCCAGGAATTAACCTTGTGAATCTACGCTGCACTTCCTCTACAGCCAGGATGTCCTTCCTTAACCCTGGAGACCAAAACTGTACACAATATTCCAGGTGTGGTCTCACCAGGGCTCTGTACAAATGCAATCCTTGCTCTTGTACTCAATTCCCTTTGTAATAAAGGCCAACATTCCATTAGCCTTCTTCACTGCCTGCTGCCTTCCTGTTCTTACTCCCAAAGTGGATAACCTCACACTTATTCACATTAAGTGGCATCTGCCAAGTATCTGCCCACTCACCCAGCCTATCCAAGTCACCCTGAATTCTCCTAACATCCTCATCACATGTCACACTGCCACCCAGCTTAGTATCATCAACAAATTTGCTGATGTTATTCTCAATGCCTTCATCTAAATCGTTGACATAAATTGTAAACAGCTGTGGTCCCAATACCGAGCCCTGTGGCACCCCACTAGTCACCACCTGCCATTCCGAGAAACACCCATTCACCGCTACCCTTTGCTTTCTATCTGCCAACCAGTTTTCTATCCATGTCAATGTCTTCCCCCCATTGCCATGAGCTTTGATTTTACCCACCAATCTCCTATGTGGGACCTTATCAAATGCCTTCTGAAAATCGAGATGCACTACATCCACTGGATCTCCCTTGTCCAACTTCCTGGTTACATCCTCGAAAAACTCCAATAGATTAGTCAAGCATGATTTGCCCTTGGTAAATCCATGCTGGCTTGGCCCAATCCTATCACTGCTATTTAGATATGCCACTATTTCATCTTTAATAATGGACTCTAGCATCTTCCCCACTACTGATGTTAGGCTGACAGGTCGATAGTTCTCTGTTTTCTCCCTCCCTCCTTTCTTAAAAAGTGGGATAACATTAGCCATTCTCCAATCCTCAGAAACTGATCCTGAATCTAAGGAACATTGGAAAATGATTACCAATGCATCCACAATTTCCAGGGCCACCTCCTTTAGTACCCTAGGATGCAGACCATCTGGACCTGGGGATTTGTCAGCCTTCAGTCCCATCAGTCTTCTCATCACCGTTTCCTTCCTAATGTCAATCTGTTTCATTTCCTCTGTTACCCTATGTCCTTGGCCCATCCATACATCTGGGAGATTGCTTGTGTCTTCCTTAGTGAAGACAGATCTAAAGTGCTTCTTAAATTCTTCTGCCATTTCTCTGTTTCCCATAACAATTAAACCCAATTCATTCTTCAGGGGCCCAACATTGTTCTTAACTAACTTCTTTCTCTTCACATACCTAAAAAAAGCTTTTGCTATCCTCCTTTATATTCCTGGCTAGCATGCGTTCGTACCTCATTTTTTCTCTCTGTATTGCCTTTTTAGTTAAGTTCTTTTGTTCCTTAAAAATTTCCCAATCATCTGTCCTCCCACTTAGCTCTGTCATACTTCCTTTTTTTTAATGCTATGCAATCTCTGACTTCCTTTGTCAACCATTGTGGCCCCTTTCCCCCCTTTGAATCCTTCCTTCTCTGGGAGATGAACTGATATTGCACCTTGTGCATTATTCCCGAGAATACCTGCCATTCCTGTTCCTCTGTCTTTTCTGCTAGGATATCCATCCAGTTAACTTTGGCCAGCTCCTCCCTCATGGCTCCATAGTCTTTGTTCAACTGCAACACTGATACCTCCGAGCTGCCCTTATCCTTCTCAAATTGCAGATAAAAATTTATCATTCTATTGTATTTCTATTCTATTGTATTGTATTCTATTGTATTTTCCAATAAATTCCTGCAAGAAAATAAATCTCAGGGTAGTATATGGTAACCTAAACATAGTTTGATAATCTTACTTTGACTTTGACTCCAGAGGTGTGGCTAACCATCAAACAATGCCTGGAGTATTTCACATGGGTAATGGAGCATTTGGGGAAAAAATGTAAGAGCATTCCATTTGACTTAATGTTCCTGAATTCACTTTGGTATGTAATCCTTTAAGTCGTTTATACTTCACCCTTAAAAAAGAAACAAACTGTTGGTAAAAAATTAACAATGCGCCAAGTAACTTGATCCTTATAAAGAGGAGGAGTTCTTTTAAATTCTGTGACAACTTCCTGCAGTTTTAACAGACTGGAATTAGAAATTGTGTGAGGAGAAAGAAGCCAGGTTTATCGGTTGTACAGTACCTGTGTATTTGCATAGCCCTTTGTTAGCTCTGAATGATGTATCTGAGTTGTGCGCTGCTGTTTCACCACTCTTTTTTCACAGCACGTAAATCAGTGACTCCCAGTGTAGCAGGATGCCCCACGTTTGAGCCATTGTGGTTAGGGTTTTGTGCTTATTCCTTCAAGATTCGGCAGACTCTGAGTCGACTACTTGTGTGACACACAATTGCAAGTCATCTGTTTCTCATAGATGGAATATTGTGTTCTGTTCTACTCTCCTCACTATTGGGAGGATGTGGAAGACTTAAAGAGGTTTCAGAGGAGATTTATAAGGATGCTGCCTGGATTAGAGAATGTGGTTTATGAGGAAAGGTCAAAAGCTAGGGCTTTTCCCTTTGGAGCAAAGGAGGATGGGAGGTGACTTGATAGGAGAACAAGATGTGACAGAGATGAGATTATAAGGCATAGGAGCAGAATTAGGCCATTCAGCCCAACTAATGAGTCTTTTCCACCATTCCATTATGGCTGCCTTGTTAGCACTCCCACCCCATTTTCCTGCCTTCTCTCTGTAACCTTTGACACCCTGACTCATCGAGAACTTGTCAATCTCCGCTTTAAGTATTCACAATGACTTAAGTCTCCACAGTTGCCCGTTGCAATGAATTCCACAGATTCACCACCCTCTGGCTAAAGAAGTTTCTTCTCGTTGCTGTTCTAAATGGAAATACTTTTAATCTGAGGCTGTACCCCCTGGTCTTAGACTCGCCCGCTATAGGAAACATTTTTCAATGGCGATTGAATGACTGACTGGAGATTTGCTACCAGTGCAGAAATGGCTAACATAAGGGGGGCATAATTTTAAGGGGATTGGAGGTAAGTATCCGGGTCATGTCAGAGGTGGGTTTTATTAGAGTGGTGGGTGTGTGGAACACCCTGCGGGGGTGGTGGGAGAGTCTGACACATTACAGACATTTACAAGTCTCTTTGGGAGGCACATGGATGTTAGAAAAATGAAGGGCTACAAAGGAGGGAAAGGTTACATTGATATTTAGAGTAGGTTAAAATGCCGGCGCATCATCGTGGGACAAAGTGCCTGTACCGTGTTGTAATGCTCCATGTTCTTGTATTCTACAATCCATTAAGGATAAATTAAATATTTTATGTCTATTTTGGGTCTATTTTTTCCTCTCTGAGGGAAGGTTTACTAAATGTTTAATCTTTCAAGTATGCTGGTTGGAATGTTGATTGCTGTTCACTTTTATTCCAACTCTTATATTTAATCCCTATCTTCTCAGGCCGGCAGGGAGCTTGGTGAAAATGAACTGGGGTTCAGCCATTTCTAACTTTGGGAAGCCTTGGCGTTCAACTCCTGGTAGTTCACTGGTGGAAGAAGAACCATATTTGCTGATTGTGTATTGTCCATGTTCCCTGTTGGAGAGATCCCATGTCCTGTAGGAATTCTAGAAATTGCCATGTATGGCTTGGGGTTAGAAATGGGGACACCACTGATTTCACTAGGGGCTCACTATCTGCAGAAAAGGAGGCAAAATGCGGGTTAGATTATTTATCCAGTCCTGCTGATGGGTCTTGGCCTGAAACGTTCATTTCCATAGATGCTGCCTGACCCCTGCTGAGTTCCTCCCACAGAGCACGTACCTGTGCACATGTCTTTGCGTGTATGTGTTCTCAATTTTTTTATCTTTTTCCATTCTTCAATATTTATGGCATTTTGAGATATCAAAAAAAAACCTCCAGAAATCCTCACAGCTTCTGAGGGCAAACCTCCCAGCTGCTGCTTGCCTTTTGTGAAAGGCAGTAGACATTCCCCCTTATGATCCACCCATCACCCGGATCTGACTGACCAACTCTGCTCCCGGCTTTCCAGTACGGTTGCAAAGCTGGCGAACCTCAAACTGCACTAGTTTGGCCTGATGATTTCCAGTTGTCATCTGAAAACTCTTTTCCCCACCCACAGGCTTGAACTTGGTACAGCACAGTACATGCCCTTTGGCCCATGATGTTGTGCTGTCCTTTTAACCTTCTCTAATTTCAGTCTAGCCCTTCCCTCCCATATAGCCATCCATTTTTGTTTCATCAATGTGCCTATCTGAGAACCTCTGTAATGCTCCTGATGTATCAGCCTCGCTTGCAACCCTTTGAGCGAAAAGCGCTTGAGAATGAAGAGAAGGGACGCCATGTTAGCATAGCGGTTAGCACGATGCTGTTATCGATCGGTGTTGAAGTGCAGAGTTCGATCTGTAAAGAGTTTGTACATTCTCTCTGTGAATGGTGTTTCCTCCGGGTGCTCAGGTTTCCTCCCATAGTGTAACGATGTACCAGTTAGTAGGGTAACAGGTCACTGTAAATTGTCCTGTGAATAGACTACTCAAGAGGGGTTGTTGGGGAATGCAGCTTGTTGGGCCGGTAGGGCATATACCGTGCTGTATCTCTAAATAAAGTAAGAAGTCCTGATATCGGGCCTCCATCTGAAACATTGACCATTCCTTTGGCTCCACAGATGCTGCCTGACCTGTAGATCCTTCCAGTAGTTAGGTTTTTTTGCTCTAGATACTTGCATCTGCATGCGCTTCTCTCAATTTTGAGACTGAAAACAGGATGAGAAAATATGATTGGTTTTTCTCCCATCCTTGTGTGTTTCAAAACACTCGTGTAGGGTGTCCTTTAGAAAGACTATGGATGTTTTTAGACATTCAGTGGCTACTTTATTAGGTACACCTGGTTATTGCAAATCGGCCAATCATGTGGCAGCAAGTCAATGCGTAAAAGCATGCCGTCATGGTCAAGAGGTTCAGTTGTTGTATAGACGAAGCAACAGAATGGGAAAGAAACGTGCTCTAAGTGACTTTGACAGTGGGGAGTTTGGTGTCAGACGGGGTGGTTTGAGTATCTCAAACTGTTGATCTCCTGGGTTTTTATGCACAACAATCTCTAGAGTTCATGATGACTGCTGCAAAAAAAAACACAAAAACAGAAATCCAGTAAGTGGCCTATTTGTGAGCAAAAATTCTTTGTCCATGACAGAGGTGATAGGAGAAAGGCCCATCTGATTCAAGGTGACAATAACTGAAATAACAAAAAGTTAAAACAGTGGTGTGCCGAAGAGATTCTTTGAATGAACAACACATCAAACTTCAAAGTGGACGAGCTACAGCAACAACAGACCACACCAGGTTCCACTCCTATACTTCATAAAGTTGGCATGACTATCTATTATTGTCTAATGTTGTTGAAAACCACACGAGCAGAGGGGACAGAAGCTAGAAGTTTAATTCCTGTTCTTGATAAAGTAGCCACTGAGTTTATAAGGAATGAAACCTTGGGGTATATTACTTTGTCAGCAGTTTTTGCTAAACTGAATCTGGCTGTTGGGGTTGGAATTTTCCATCGTTGAGCTCAGAATTGTCAATAGAAAAAAAACAGAAACCCAGCAATTAACACATTAGCAAATTCCCTGGTTCCAGACTTGGGAAAAGTGTGTTATTTCTTTGCAGAGAGCATATAAAAGGATTGCTTAAGAGATTAAAATAACAAAACAAGACTCAATAGTTGAATTTGAAATGGGGTGTGGGGGAGAACAATCTGTGTCTTTTGCGAATATGAGGAAATCTGCAGATGCTGGAAATTCAAACAACACACACAAAATGCTGGTGGAACACAGCAGGCCAGGCAGCATCTATAGGGAGAAGCGCTGTCGACGTTTCGGGCCAAGACCCTTCGTCAGGACTAACCTCTTACTATCTTTCCTTTAGGTTAGTCCTGACGAAGGAACTCGGCCCGAAACGTCCACAGCACTTCTCCCTATAGATGCTGCCTGGCCTGCTGTGTTCCACCAGCATTTTGTGTGTGTTGTTGTGTCTTTTGCCCTATTTTATTCTTAAGTCTGTCACCCCTTTTGGGGCACAGGCTGCTGATAGCAAATCAGCAGAGACTTCGGACTTCGGTCCTGGGCAGAGAGAGGGTTGATCCTGTCGCTTCTGCCTTCATCACATGACTTCATATATCTCCCAGGCAAAGATCGTTCCTCTCCCAGGAATGATGCATTTGGAGCCTCTGGCGTTTTTGTAGCTCTGGGTTTTTATGGGATGGTGTTGCTGGTGCCATTCCCACCCCTCCTCCTTTCACATCGAGCTTGGGACCATCCATGGTGGAGATTTTTGCCCTATGGCCTGAGTTTATCTCTCGTTTCCTCCCCCATCACCTCCTTGAGAGTATATCCAGATCTCTGAGTTCATGTGGAATAGCATTTTGGTGAATGTGTGTTTCTCCGTTTTTCTCACGAGTTGAAATGGGTGATTACATATCTCACTGGAGATTCAAACAAGTCTGAAGTCCTGAACTAGGGAGAGGATGAGTAAACTTGGTTGTCTGTCAGAAACTGGCAGCTCAGTATGAATGGAATTTGGTGCTGACTAATACTTGCTCTTTCACAACAGGATCAGTGTTAGTGTGGGTGTGAAATGGACAGCCTGTATCCAGCTTGTTCTTTGTTGCTCCAGATTCTAGCATAGCAGTCCCTTGTCAAAGCACTTACAGTACTGTCCTCTTTGCCCTTGATGGGTTAACATGCCAATGTAAAACATTTCAACTCTTTTGCTGAAGATATTCCTGAGGTATGGTCTGGAATTGTAGAACATAGAACATGCGGAGAAGATTACAGCATAGTACAGGCCTTTAGCCCATTGTATTGTGCTGACCTTTTAATCTACTCTAATATCAATCTAACCTTTCCCTCTTACATGGCTCTCCAATTTTCTGTCATCTATGCACCTATATAGGAGTTCCTTAAATGTCCCTAATGTATCTGCCAGTGATCACAAATGAACCATTATTTCCAACTCTGTTGTGTGACTTGGAAGGGAGTTTGCATTAAAATGTCCTTGCCTTCCTAGTTGCGAAGCCAGCTTGATGGGCCAAATGGCCTAACTCTGCTCCTTTACCTTTGGGTGTGCCTGCTGTGGTAGTTTTAAGTCTTGTTTTCTGTGTTGGCAGGGTGGATCTTTCTCTTGGCCTCCCAGTCTCAACACTGTGGCTTTGCTGACTAAGTATTCTGGCTTGGTATATGAAGGGAGGTGGGGTATTTCTAAAATGTTAGTCATACAGCACTATGGTGTGGAAACAGGCCATTTGGGCTGTCTAGACTATGCTGAACTGTTCTCCCTAGTCCCATTGGACTGCAACTGGTTCATGGCCCTCCATAGGCCTTCCATCTATGTACTTATCCAAATTTCTTTTAAGTATTGAAATCGAACTTGCATCCACCAGTTCTGCTCACCGTTCCACACTCACTTCTGAGTGAAGTTTCCTCTCAGGTTCCCCTTAAGTACTTCACTTTTCACCCTTAACTCATTTCCTCCTAGTTCTAGTCTCACCCAACCTCAGTGGAAAAAGCCTGCGTGTATTTACCCTATCTATACCCCTCATAATTTTGTATACCTCTATCAGATTTCCTCTCATTCACCTTCACTTCGGGGAATAAAGTCCTAACTTATTAAATCTTCCCCTATAACTCAAGTCCTCAGGTCCTAGCAACATCCTTGTAAATTTTCTGTTCTCTTTCAATCTTATTTAGATCTTTCCTCTAGGTAGATGATCAGAACAGCACACAATATTCCGAATTAGGCCTCACCAACTTTAATATAACATCCCATCTTCAGTAGTGAACACTCTGATTTATGAAGGTCAATGTCCCTGAGGTGCTCTGTACCTTTCTGCTTACCTGTGACGGCACTTCCAAGGAACCCACTGTATTTTAATTTTCCATCTCAATTAATTTCACTTCTGTGTTTGGCTTCTTATACTGAAACGATGGACTCCTGATTTTTTTTTTAATTTCTTCTTCAGTGGGGAAATAGCTTTAGCAACTCGCAAGATGCAAACACTCGGTCTAAAGCAGGCAATTTGTTATTGGGTGTCCAGAAATGAGATTGCTGTATGGTGTCGTTGCTTAATCCCATTCAGTTGTGACCTTTCAAACTTCCCTCACTGCAACTCGGGGCTGATTCCACAACTTGTGGACCAACTTTCAAGGAGTCTGCAGCTCGTGTTCTGTGTTCTTGTTGTGTTTGCACAGGCTGTTGTCTTTTAAACATTGTTTGCTTCTTGGTCTCCATTCACATGTAGTTTTACATTATTTTGATTGTCTTTATTTGCGTCTACTGTGAATGCCCGCAAGAAAATGAGTCTCTGGCTTGCAGATGGTGACATATACCTGCTTTCATAATAAATTTACGTTGAACTTCATGTGTTTGTTCTTGTATCAGGAAGGTCCCTGAGTTGAGGGCAAGTGCTTTTCTTCAGCTCTGCTTGTCTTTGACTTGTTTTTAATTTGAGTTGCACTTGCATTCAAAGGTGACCTACTTTCCCTCTGTGGAAAAGATTGTGGGAAGATTTGAGATTGTTAAAACCAGCAGATGCTCACTGGGAAAGGGTTGCAAATTAACTATCAACCTCATTTGTAAGTGTGTGTGTTATTTCTTTTGCTATCTTCAGCCTTTAGGAAATGTTATTACTTACAAACATGTGGTCTTTTCTCTACTTGATTCTGCCCAAAGCATTCTTGAACTGACCGCTGTTACTACTGGAGGAAAGTATACGGGGGAGGTCAGAGGTCGGATGTCACAGGGAATGGTGGGTGTGTGGAACATGCTGCCAAGGGTGGTGCTAAAGACAAATGAATGAAAGAAAGAGGGAGGGCTGTGTAGGAGGGGAGCATTAGATAGATCTTTGATTAGGTTATAAAGTGGCAAAACATCACTGACAGCCATCAGTGCTACCATTTTATTCCTCAGATCAATAGCTCAGTTGTCATGGAAAATGAAATAAAACAATTTAAAAAAAAGACATATTTAGAGATGCAACATAGCAGCAGGCCTTTCCAGCCCAATGAATCTATGCTCCCAATTACACCCATGTGACCAGTTAACTGAGTATAGGTGTCCCCCCCTTTACAAAGGTAGAGCGTACCTATGAAACAGTTTGTAATCTGAGATGGCGTAAAGTGAAGAAGCAATTACCATTAATTTACATGGGAAAAAGTTTTGAGTGTTCCCAGACCCAAAAGAATGACCAACCAAATCATACCAAATAACACATAAAACCTAAAATAACACTAACATATAGTAAAAGCAGGAATGATATGATAAATACACAGCTTTTTTAAAGTTGAAGTAATGTATGTACAGTGTAGTTTCACTTATTAGAATCGGGAAGATTTAGCCAAAACTGATCTGCAGTAAAAAACTGGCACGTACACGCATGTGCACACTCCTGCCCATGCAAGGCTTCACAGTCACGGTTGTCTTTCTCGGGGTAAACACAAGTTTAAAGCAGACGCCTTTTTTAGTAAAAGCAAAAATCCTCATCGATTTCTTACAGTCAGCAAAAACAAGTACATATATAGGCCTTTTGTAAAAGCGAAGTGGCATAAACCAGGAGACACCTGTAACTTGTAAGTCTTTGGAATGTGGGAGGAAATGGGAGCACCTGGAGGAAACCCCCAGGGTCACGGGGAGAGCGTACAAACCCTTTACAGACAACGATAGGAATTGAACACTGGTCGCTGGTGCTGTAAAGTGAAGCACTAATCTATTGCTGTCGTGCCGCTGAAAACTGGGGTTTTGTGACAAACAATGTTCTTAACCTTGATTTTACATTGTTTTTTTTGAAGTATTAACTTGCATAAGCAAAGTTTATTGAAAAGTCTAATGTAAATATAACCCTTTCGTAAGCCTCTTCAGTATGGGTTAAACAAAATGTTTTGGAACGCTGCTTCTGGCTTTGATAATTTAAACGTTTATTTCCAAATTCGCTGATCTAATGTGCTATTATGGGTGTTATGATTGGCAATAAAAGTATTCATAAGACCCAATGACTACATTTCTGTGTGTAACCACTTGTATATTCAACATGGTTAACTGCAGACATAAAGCAATTATCAAAATATTTTTGCTGGAGTAATGGAATAACTAATCTGTGATGTGGAAGAGTGAAAACCAGATTTTTTTTTGTCTGCAACTTAGTGCTTTGTTCACCGGGATGCCCTCTAATTTGGGCAGTTTGTAGTATGACACTTGCACCTTCATACAAAGCTACATTTTGTGCCTGCTTTGGGATAGGAGCCCTTCTCTGGGCAGGGTAGACCACGTTTCTTGCATCCTGGCTGATGCGCGAGCCAGTTTGCAAGTAAGGACAGCACAACACGGAGAGTGAGCCATTCCCCATGCGGCAGGCTCCCCCTCTCCATTCAAGGGAACGACAGAGGCTGATGCAGTTTGGTACCAGCGGTGCTGCAGGAGTTGCCAGTCAGTGTTGAACTCAACACAGGGCTGCCTGAGAGTTTCCAGCTCAGGACTTTTTCCCTTGGGGTTTGCTCCCAAAGCCTTCCCCATGAGTGCATATAGCTACAAGGCAGCGGAGGTTTGAGACCAGAGCTTTTCTTTGAAATGAGCTGCCAACCACGGCTGAGCTCCATCTGCCTGAAGCAACTGATGTTTGAGATGCCAGTGACCCACCTTTGCCCCTTCTCCCATTAGTAGAAGTGGTTCCACCAGGCTTGCTAGTTAAGCCACGTGAAGTACAGGAGCTGGACTCCTGTCTTGGGGTACATACAATATTAATATGGATGTATAGGGTTCATAGGTGATTATTGTAGTATGGAGGCAAACAATAATTAAGAAATTCTCTTACACCCAGAGTATTTCAATTATCAATGATGGAATTGATGGCTTTGTGGCCAGGTTTGCAGATGATGCAAAGACAGGTGGAGGGGCAGTTCTGCCACAGGAACTTTTAATTGTTTATGTGAAACTTTTTTAACCTTTCTACTTGAGGAAGCAAGGTGTCTGCAGAAGGATTTGGACAGATTAGGGGAATGGGCAAAGAAGTGGCAGGGAGAACATAGTGTAGCAAAATGTATGGTCAGGTACTTTGGTACAAGGAATAAAGGCATGGACTATTTTCTAAAACGAGTCAAATTGAAAAATCAGTGGTGCAAAGGTACTTGGGAGTCCCTGTGCGGGATTCCACAGACTCCTTGGTTAACGGTAGGGGTCCATGGCATAAAAAGGGTTGGGAACCCTTGTCCTAAAGATGAACTTGAAGGTTGAGTTGGTGGTCAGGAGGGCAAATGGAATGTTCACGTTCATTTTGAGTGGGCTGGAATATAAAAGCAAGGATGTAATACTAGGCTTAATAAGGAATTGGTCAGACTGCACTTGAAGTGTGGTAAGCAGTTTTGGGCCTCTTATCTAAAAGTATGTTCTGGGATTGCAGACGGTCCAGTGGCTGTTCAGCTGAATGATCTCTGGAATTAAAGGGTTAAAGTTTGAGGTGTGTTTGCTGGTTGTTGTACTCTTTGGAGTTTAGAGGAATGGGGGGGGGGGGGAGGATCTTACTGAATCATCGAATATTGAAAGGCCTAGACAGTGTACATGGAGAGGATGCTTCCCATAGTGGGGGATTCTGTGACTAAGGGGCACAGCCTCAATGGAGGGATGTCCATTTAAAACAGATATGGAGTAATTTCTTTAGCCAGAGAGTGGAAACATCTGTGGAATTCATTTTCACAGATGCCTGTGGAGGCCAAGTCATTTAAAGTGGAAGTTGATAAGTTCTTTATTAGAAAGGATGTCAAAGGTCAGCAGAGTTTGGTTGAAAGGGATAGGGCTATGACAGTATGGTGGAGCAGACTCGATGGTTTAACACTCCTATGTCTTATTCACAAATGTTTCACTCTATAGTTTAAGCTGATTAAAGCTATCCTTTAATTGCTAGCATCTGTTTATGCCAATTAAAAGGCAGAATAGTTGAAATGGAGCCATCGAGTCAAAAGCCTTTGTGTTATTGACCTGATGTAAAGGTTCCCTGGGAAGTGGCTAAGACATTAGCCGAGTGTCGCTTACTTAGCTTGCATTGGCTTAGTTTCAAGATGTTGCCTAGTTCTGGTTTTCAGATGCTGAAAATCCGCAGCAGTTATGAGAGGTAGCACCCTCTTCCAAATTCTGTGGTTAGGATATAAACTGGCGCCACTTCATGGGTAAATACAATTGTCCTTTGTGTGCCTTAGTGTTTGGGACGATGACAATCTGTGGACCTGTTTGTGTATGCTTTTGTTTGTAGTTTGGTTGTTTTCATAGAACATTATGGCACAGTACAGGCCCTTCAGAATACATTTTAACCCTTCCCTCTCTCTTAACCCTCCAATTTACTATCTTCCAGTTGCCTATCTAAGAGTTTCTTAAATGTCTCTATTGTATCTGCACCTACCCTGGTAGGGCGTCCATGCACTCACCACATTTTGCATAATAAAAACAATTTACCTGTACTTTCCACCAATCACTTTACAGTTATGTCCTCTTGTATTAGCCATTTCTGCCCTGTGGAGAAAAAAGGGTCTCTGGCCATCCACTCAATCTATGCCTCTTGACATCTTGTACATCACCTCTCATTCCCCTCCCCTCCAGAAAGAAAAGTTGTAACCTACTCAACCAATCCTCCTAAGACGTGCTTGCTAATCCAGGCTACCAAAGCCCAATAAAGTAAGCTGTTGATTTCCCAGGAACAACAACTTGATTGCGCATTGCCTATAAACAATGTTATTTGCCTTTTTATAAGACTTTATTTCTTGCTGGATTGGAGGTCGGGATTTTATTTTTCGGATGGAAACTCCCACTACTTAAGCTTTAAAATGAGACTACTTGGTGTAACTAATTGTTTCCTTTTATTTGAAGTGTACAACGTACAAAAATATCATAAATATATTAGGAAAAGAGGTTGCATTAGAATTCTTGAAGCATTTTTTTAGATGATGATTCAGAAGTTTGTTTTAAAATAGTATTAAAAGATTTTCTTTAGTTTAAAACCTAATACAACCACAAGTTTCTTAATATAAGCTGCAAGAACCTTTGACAGACCCTTTCCAGTAGATGGTTCAAGGTACATTTATTATCAAAGTATGTACACTATATAAACCCTTGAGATTTGTCTCCTTACAGGCAGCCACAAAACAAAGAAACCCAATAGAATCCATTTTTTAAAAAAGACTGTACAGAAAAAAAAAACAAATTGCAAACAATAAAATAAAGTAACATTGAGAACTGACGTTCAATAAAATGAGTCCACAGCCACGAAGCCGGTTATCCCTGTAACCGATCCAGGAGCCCAGTTGTTGCAGGCCACAGCCTCAGTTCAGTGGAGGGAAGGGTAAACCTCATGGAACAGCGAGCCTGTCCCTCAACTCCGGCCCCAAAACCCCTGACCTTTTCGATCTGGCCCTGTGCTTAAATTGGCCAAACAGCGGTAGTTTCTGGCTCTCAGACCTGGGTCCTGCTGCTCTGATGTGCTCCCTGGCCTGCAATCTGCTGCAGAAACATTTAATACCTTTTACTCAGGTTCGGAACTTTTTTTTAACCTTTCTACTTAATGTGTTTGCACTGGAGTAAGAGATCTAATTCATACACTGTTGATCGGCCTGTTATAGGCAGGATGTAGTTGAACTGGAAAGCATGCAGAAGAGATCTACAAGGATGTTGCAAGGTTCAGGGGGCCTGTGTCAGAGGAAGAGGCTTGCCAAGCTACTTCTTTGTCTTGAAACATTAAAGTATAATGGGCTAAATACAGAACATCCATTGGAACTTATCCCTTCGCTGGAAAAAAATAAAATATAACCACTCCACATTTCACCAGTTTGATCAAGCATCGAAAGGGTGGTGTGTTGGCATAGTGGTTAATGCAATTGGACCACTGTTACACCATCATCAAGGCTGCCTACCATGCTATTCCACACCCACACCCACACTTTGGAAAGTCCAATCATCTGGCTGTACTTCTACTCTCTGAATATAGGCAGACTGAAGACTGCAGCACCATTTTGAGGACCAAGAAGGTATAAACCAGGGAAGCATGAATGCTTGTAGGACTGCTTTGAGTCAGCAGACTTGATTACTTCCTGAGATTCATCTTCAAATCTGGATGAGTACGCCGCCATGGTTACTAACTTCATTACAACCTGTGTGGTTGAGTGTACTGACAAGAACTTGCTGTGCATTTGCTAACCAAAAGCCGTAGATGAACTTGGTTTGCCATCTGCTGAAGGCTAGGTCCGTGGCATTTAGGTCTGGTGATCCAGGTCTGTACAGGAAAACCAGGTAGGACTTGTGAAAGGCTATTTCAAGACCCAACAGCCAATTCCGAGTGAGGTTGGAGCACAATATCAGCACTGGCAGGGCTTGCAAGGTATTACTTGCTACAAAGCGAAACCCAAGAGCATGAATGGAAGTGATGCTTCACAACCAGACGAGCTCAATGCTTTCTGTGCCCGCTTTGAAAGGGAGAATAAAATACAAACTGTGAAGATCTCTGCAGCATCCGGTGACCCATGTGATCTCCGTCATGGAGGCCGACGTTGGCCTGTCTTTAACCCTCGCAAGTTGGCAGGCCTCGATTGAATACCTTGTAAGACTCTGAAGACTCGTTCCAACCAGCTGGTGGGAGTATTGAAAGACATTTTCAATCTCTCACCGCTATGGTCGGAAGTTTCCTCCTGTTTCAAAAGCAGAACAATTGTACTGGTGCGCAAGGAGAGCATCCTGTAGTGATAGGCATCCATCAGTCTCGTGAGACCATGGATTTGCGCCTTGGAAGGTCTGGGCAGGGTTGTATGGGAGACTGGCAGTTGCCCAAGCTGCAGGGCTTCCCCTCACCACGCCACCAATGTTGTCCAAGGGAAGGGCACTAGGACCCAAGCAGCTTGGCACCGGTGTCGTCACAGAGCAATGTGTTGTCAAGTGCCTTGGACACACCACCATTTAGGACACGCACGCTGCCTCAGCTGAGGCTCGAACCAGTGACCTTCCGATTACTAGTCCAATGCCTGATCCACTAGGCCATGCGCCAACACAATCCTGTAGTACTCACATCTATTGTGATGAAATGCTATGAGAGGTTGGTCTCAGCTACAGAATTTTCCTTCTGTTCCCCTAACCAATGAATCCCCTATCACTACAGCTTGGCTCTTCTCTCCCCTTCCCTTCTGAGCCACAAAGCCCGACTCGGTTCCAGAGACCTGATAGCTGTGACTTTCCTCTGCTAGGTCATTCCCCACCCCAACAGTATCCAAAGTGGTATGCCTGTTTTTGAAGGGAATGACCACAGGTTTACTCTGCATGGCAGGTTAACCCCTTTTCACCTCTTGGAGGTCACCCAGTTACCCCCTTAGATGTCCTGTCTATTAACCCCTCAGCCTCTCGAATGATCCGGAGTTCATTCAGTTCTAGCTGCAAAGATGCACTTCTCGAAGGTGTCGTCATCAGGGACAGAGGTCTTTCTGCCTTCCCACATGCCGCAATATGATCCTTACATTATCTTGCCTGGCATCTGCAATGTTCCAACGGTGCCAAAAAAAAGAGAAAGAATAAATAACAGAAAAAAAACTACCTATGAGCTATGTCTTCCCTCGCTGAAGCTATAATTCGCCAATGCTTCATCTCCCCTCTCTATCACTGGCCCATTCACACAATGGCCGCTCCACTTCATCCTGACTTTTTATTGGACCTTTCCAAGTGCCTAACTATGCACGATCCACTGGCTCCTTGGGTACTGTAGTGCACAAAATGCTCCTGTTTGCTTCTTTTAAACCCATTGAACCTTGAAGTGAATGGGCTCAGCAGCAAAAGACCACGAACGTACACTTAGAAGCAGGCCATGAAACTGTTTATGTACAGCTGTTAAAAGAAAAGAATCTTAAGCAACTGACAATTCTGGAAGAAAGCTGCATTGACAAAGTAGAGCATGAGGGACATTTGAGTCTGTGGAATCAGTTCAGTTCAGAGTTGAGGTGTGTAAAGTTATCTACGCTGCTTTGGGAACCTGATCTTTGTAGGTTATAAGGTGATGAATGATGATTTGTGTGTGTTTTTAAATATATATAAAACAATTCACTGTGGTGAAATTAAGTGCTGTGTCTTTCACGGCTGTCGCCCTGGGCTGGAGTAGGGAAAGATGTGGGAAGGATGGAATGTCCCTTGGGGATGAGGGCAGCAGGGTGGGTGGAAGTGTGATTGTGAAATGTGGAAAGTTGAATGTAGTAGCAGGTCTGGTATACTATCCTCTTGATAAACTCATAAAACCTTCCTGAAGGTGCTATTTCCTGCTAGAGACAGATGCTGGAATGATCTAAACCTATTGGCTGCAGCAGTGGGTGGGTAGCATCTGGATTGGTTAGTTGGGATACACCTAATAGATTTCTTCATAGTAGTCTACTCTGTGTGTGTGTGTGTGTGCTGCTCTGGAATTCCAGCATCTGCAGAATCTCTTGTGTTTGGTCTTCATATTTGTTTTTTAAAGAGTACCAAGCAGATCTAATACATTGTGTTTAGCAGCCAGGTTTATAAAATGATTTGTTTTCCACCTATTCCTCATTTATACAGGGATAGAGAGAAGGTAATGTTATGCCACTTTCGAGTTGAAAGGAGCACCTTTGTGCCAAAAACACCATATGTAAAGCATCTGGATCATTGAATAGTCAACGCTATAGCTGAAACTATTCAATTCTGCAATTGTAGACCATATGCTCTTCACATTTCCCTTCATTCTTCAACGCCTTTGAATTTATAACCTGCCATCTTGTTTTACTTCCTGGCAGCAGAAGGTTTGAATGTGTTAGTCCTACTGCATTTGTGAAAGAGAGGTGCAGTGTAAGATGAACAAAGTATTAATAAAGTTCAAAGTATGTACTATATGTCACCATATACAACCTTGAGATTCATTTTCTTGCATTCACAATAAAGCAAAGAAATAGCATGGAATTGATGCAGAATGGCAGTGTTTGTCACGATATAAGGTTGGTTGTCCTATGGAGAATTTTGCTTTCCATGTCTTTCAGTAATGTACAGTGAAGATGGAGTAGAGATGGTTGCTGAAAGAAAATACTGATTTATCTATTGAGATTTCTTTCTGTGAGTGTACAACATTTACTCCACGTACATCTTGGTTACTGTATTCAGCTGCTCCAGTTCATGTACCTGTGTGGTTACCATAGAAGTTAAGGTGCTCACAGCTGGGAATAATCCATACAATTTTGCTCTAGCCTAATCGTATTTCTGCCATAAACTCAGATTAAAACAGTGAAGCTTGACTGAGGCATGGGACTATAGATAACTACAACACAGAAATCCCTTTGGCCTGTCGGACTATTATTCGACCCAGCCCCATCAGTGTGAATGCAGACCACAGCCCTCCCATCCATGTACTCTTAAATGTTCAAATTAAAACTGCTTGCACCACTTGTGCTGGCAGCTCATTCCACACTCACCACCCTCTGAGTCAAGATGTTCCCCTTAAATATTTCACCTTTCACCTTTAACCTATGACCTCCAGTTCCAGTGTTACATAACCTCAATGGAAAAAGCCTGCTTGCATTGATAACCTTCATAATCTTCTATACTTCAATCAGATCTCCCCTCATTCTCCTACACTCCAGGGAATAAAGTCTTAACCAATTCAATCTTTCCCTGTAACTCAGGTCCTCAAGTCCTGGCAACGTCCTTGTAAATTTTCTCTGTGCTCTTTCAGTCTTATTGATATCTTTCCTGTATCATGTTTCCTTTAGGTGACCAGAACTGCACACAGTACTCCAAAGAAAGCCCCACTATCTAATGCAACTTCAACATAACATCCCCCAACTCCTAAACTCAGTATTTGGATTTATGAAGGCCACTGTGCTGAATACTTTCTTTCCAACCTTATCTACCTGTGACATTGCTTTCACAGATTTATGGACCTGTATTCCTATATCCCTGTGCTCTGAATGCCCAATCAGCAGCATAACGTATATCTGTCTATATCGGTGGACAGAAATATTTAGCAAGATAATGTTATGATGTTGTCATAACCTGGACTCTGCCTTCACAGTGCCTGATAAAGTGGGAACTGTCAACGGGCTTTCTGAGTTCCTCTTGGGGATGGGGGGTTGGGTGGGTGGTGATGGAATGAGTGAAATCTACCGTCATTTTTGAAAATGACAATAGATAATTATAACTCACTGCTATGCATCTTCTGTGTCCTACACATCTGGTTTAATGTGGTTAAATCTTTGCTAAAGGCTTTGGGCTTTTGAACAGTTTGGAATTTGGAATCGTTTGCTGGGTTTTTATTGCAGCACAAGGGACGTGTCTATTCAATTTCACAGTAAGCTCTCGACATGAATGAGTTAAGAATTAGTGATCTGAGTGCAAGACGTCTCCCTATCTTGCAGCCAGTTTTCTTCAAGAGGTCTAGGATGTTTTCAGATTGACTCTCACTGCAGGGTGGTTTTCATAGGCAATCTTCCAAGTTCATTCAGTCTAGTCCAATAACCAGTCTTCTCTGTCTGTTCTTGCAAGGTTGTTGCCATGTGAGAGCGCACTGGGATTTGAGCAAGCACTGGGTAAAGACCTCACTTTGATATCAGCTCAATAAACTCAAAGTCTGGTTTATCGTCACTATAATATGATGTGAATTTTTTTTTGCTTTGCAGCACGGCAGTACAGTGTAAGACACAAAATAGTCAGGACTGCACAGGCAAGCACCTCCCAGTCTCCAGTGGAGTCACCCGCCACTTGTTTCCAACTCATCACCTGCAGCCTATTTAAACCCAGCTCTCACTCCCTGTCCTTCTTCACTCATACGAACCAGTCACGATCGCTCAACTGATATCAACCGGTCGCTCCTAGCCTTCAGTTCCCTTGTTGCCTTGTTGTGTTTGGTATCTGTTCTCTCCTGTTTTGTGGCCCCTTGTGGCTTGTTTTGCAGTTCCTTATTGAAGTTGTTGCTCACCGCTAAATCGTGTCTGCTGCTCTGCGTTTGTGTCAAGACACCTTTACATTTCATGACCAAAATTACTGTAAATTACAAAATAAATAATGCAAAAAAGGAATTGTGAAGTAGTGCTCACGGACCGTTCAGAAATCTGATAGTGGAGGAGAAGAATTTGTTCCTGACTCATTGGATGTGGGACTTGAGACTCCTGTATCTTGGTGGTGGTAATAACAAGACCAAGGCATGACCCAGATGTTGAGCATCTTGAAGTGAGGGTTTCTTTTGCGTGGGTGGTGCTAAGACAGAATAAAACGTTTTCCTGCTCTGGAAGGAAGTGTGAGTGCACGAGAATTAATCAGGGACTTGACCTGGGATTGGGGCTGTGTGATGGGAATGTGGAAAGGGGGCTTGTTTTGAGGTATTTGTTTTGTTGTTGCCCGTGTTCTGTCAAACACTGTGAGCATGCTAAGTTGTTGTTAGATTATGTAACAACACTTGCAGGCTGCCACCATCACATCCATGAGTTGTGTTGGCTGTTAACACAAATTTGCATTTCACACAGAATACTGGAGGAGCTCAGCAGGTCAGGTGGTATCCATGGAGAGGAATAAACAGTCGATGTTTCGGGCCGAGACCCTTCAGGACTGGAAAGGAAGGGGGGAGATGCCAGATTGAGGAGCAGGGTGGAGGGGAAGGAGGGCAAGCTTAGAAGGTGGTGGGGGGTTGGGAATCCAGGTGGGTGGTAAAAGGGGAATGAATTAAGAAGCTGGGGGGGGGTAGTAGGTGGAAAAGGGAATGGACTGAAGAAAGCATCTGAAAGGCACATTTTTTTTTGATGTACACGTGATAAACAAATGTGAATCTTGACCGTATTTGTGGAAGGGAGTTTGAAAACCATCCTCTTGCGTAATGTGGTTTGTAACTGGAAGTCATCGATCTGAAACAACAAGTATTCCTCTGACATCTCTAAGGCTTTCAATCACTGCTGCAATGACTGTACAGTGCTTTTTGTAGCCGCATCTTTAATTTCGTTATTTAGAGATACTACAACGCAGTAACCCATCCTGGCCCATAATTGCACCCTAATTACACCCGTGTGACCAATTAGCCTACTTTGGAATGTGGGGGGAAGCTGGAGCACCTGGAGGAAACCCACGTGGTCATGGGAAGAGCAGACAAATCCTTACAGACAGTGGCAGGGATTAAACTGGGTCACTGGCACTACAACAGCATTGTGCTGACCTCCCCTTAAAATGACTATATTGCTGCATTCCTAGTTATTTATTTATTTATTTTAAATTTTATCCTGGCTCCAGTGATCTGGGTGTGTGATTGCTGATCTCGGTGCAGTCTCTGACTGTGAGGTCCTTCTCCCTCCCACGTCCTAAAGGCGTGCAGATGGATTGATTGGCAACTGCGGGTGGCCCACGGTGAAGGTGGGGGTGGGAATGAGAGACGGAGAAAGATGTAAGTATGTATCTGAGGAAGAGCAGTTATAGAGATGAGTTGTTCTGATGGCGTGTTTGGAGCTCAAGCATGAAGTAATGCACACAGCTGATTCTGTGCTAAACAGAAATGTACAATAACCTATTCAATTGTAGATAATTAAATTAACTGTTTTCTATCTTGCCCATATATTATTTGCTTTTAGGAGTTTGTACCAAGACTTCAGAAGAGAGGTTGGAGAAATGAGTGTAGGCTTTGAGCCAGTTGTCTAAATGTGGGAACTAAAGGGTGGCATGGTAGGATTTTCCATTGAAGGGCATCTGTTTCCATACTAGGCCGTGGTGCAACCAGGCAATATTCTCTCTGCCACACATCTACAGAAGTTTGTCATCATTTTAGATGTCATACGGAATCTAATTGCACTTGCGTGTTAGGCCCAGAACATGTCCTCTGAAATGAAAACACTGAGGAATTTAAAGCTGCTGACTCACTCCTTTGACGACTGGCTCATGGGCCTTTGGTTTCCTCTCCCCGAAGTCGATCATTAGCTCTTTGATACTTTAAAATCTCTTACTGTCTTTCCTTTCGGTTAGTCCTGACGAAGGGTCTCGGCCCGAAACGTCGACAGTGCTTCTCCCCATAGATGCTGCCTGGACTGCTGTGTTCCACCAGCATCTTGTGTGTGTTGCTTGGATTTCCAGCATCTGCAGATTTCCTCGTGTTAGCTCTTTGATCTTGTTGACATTGAGTGAGTGGTTGTTGTTGTTGTGGCTCTACTCAGCTAGATTTTCAATTTCCCTCCTGTATGCTGATTCATCACCACCTTTGATTTGGCCCACAAGAGTGGTGGTGTCAGCAAACTTGAATATGGCATTGGAGCTGTGCATAGCCACACAGTCATAAGTGTAAAGTGAGTAGAGCAGGGGGCTAAGCACACATCCCTGTAGTTCACCTGTGCTGATGGAGATCATGGAGGAGTTGTTGTTGGCAATCCGAACTAAATGGGATCTGGAAGTGAGGAAATTGAGGATCCAATTGCACAAGGCCTATGTCTTGAAGCTTATTGATTAGGATTGAGGTAATGAATACACAACTGTAGTAAATAAGTAGCATCCTAGTGCAAGCACCTTTGCTGTCCATATGCTCCAGGATTGAGCGAACAGCCGATGAGATGGTGTTGTGGACCTGTTGGGAAAATTGGAAGGGATCTAAGTCACTTCTCAGGCAGGAGATGATATGATTCGGCACCAGTCTCTCAAAACACTTCTTCACGGTGGATGCAAGTGCTACTAGATGTTAGTCATTGAGGCAGGAGACAACATTCTTCTTCGGCACTGGTATAAATGAAGCCTGCTTGAAGCAGATGTTAATTACTTGCATGTCACCACCTCTTCTTTAGCCTAGCACCTGTACTGGGGCAAAGGTTGCTGACAGCAGCTCATTAGAGTACTCTGTTCTGGGCCAGACTTTCAAGTTGTCCCCAGGTGTATCCATCTTCAAAGATCCTTTCTCTCCCAGAAATGTGGTCTTTGGAGCTTCTGTTGCATTTCTGTTTTTTGTAGTTCTGGGTTTTCACTGGTCCCTAACCCTTCTCATTTTGCAGCCGGGCTTGGGACGGTCACCACATACTGCACTGAGATTCATTTTCTTGCAGGCATGTACAGGAAAATTTGAAGTCTGAGAAACAAGTAGCTCCACTGAGAAAGGGATGTGGAAGAGGTGATTAGCCTAGCAGTCTGATGGCCTTCTTGTTTCCAGTAACTCAGTGCGGTCCGATAGGAATAGTTCTGTTGAATAACTGAACAGCAACAAGAGGGCTCGATGATGGGTGGCCGACACATTATCAAGGACATAGTGCTTATAAAAAGTACTCGTCCCCCTTTTTTCCTTTTAACAACATTGAATCACAGTGGATTTAATTTGGCTTTTTGACACTGATCAACAGATAGACTCTCTCATGTCAAAGTAAAAACAGATCTCTACAGTGATCTAATTTAATTACAAATATAAAACAAAATAATTGATTGCATAATTACTCACCCCCTTCAAGTCAGTGTTTAGATGCACTTCTGGCACCAATTACAGCCTTGAGTCTGCATGGATAGGTCTCTATTGGCTTTGCACATCTGGACTCTGTAATTTTCCCCCATTCTTTACAAAACTGCTCTAACTCTGTCACATTGCATGGGGATCGTGAGTGAAGAGCCTTCAAGTCCAGCCACAAATTCTCATTTGGATTGAAGTCTGGACTCTGACTTGGCCACACCAGGATATTAATTTTGTTGTGTTAAGCTATTCCTGTGTCACTTTGGCTTTATGCTTGTGGCCATTGTCTTGCTGGAAGACAAACCTCAGAAGTCGCAGCTCCCTCGCAGACGGCATCAGGTTTTCCTCCAGGATTTCCCTGTATTTTGCTGCATACATTTTACCCTTTACCTTCACAAGCCTTCCAGGGCCTGCTGCAGTGAAGCATCCCCACAGCATGATGCAGCCACCACCTTGCTTCACGGGAGGGATCATGAGATTTTCGATGTCATGTGGTGTTCAGCTTACGCCAAACATAGCGTTTAGTCAGATGGCCAAAAACTCAATTTTGGTTTCATCAGACAATAGAACCTTTTCCAGCTGACTTCAGAGTCTCTCACATGCCTTCTGGCAAAGTCCTGTGAGATTTTTTTTATCCACAGTGGCTTTCTCTTTGCCACTCTCCCATAAAGCTGCGACTGGTGAATCACCCGGGCAACGGTTGTACGTGTAGTCTCTCCCATCTCAGCCACTGAAGCTTGTAACTCCTCCGGAGTTGTCACAGGTCTCTTGGTGGCCTCCCTCACTTGTCCCCTTCCTGCACGCCCACTCAGTTTTTGAGGACGGCCTGTTCCAGGTAGATTTACAGCTGTGCCATATTCTTTCCATTTCTTGATGATTGACTTAACTGTTCTCCAAGGGATATTCTGTGACTTGGAAATTCTCTTGTTTCCATCTCCTGACTTGAGCTTTTCAATAACTTTTGTGTCCATGGTGGAGTTTCTGCCAGGATCCTGACTCACCAGCAGCTGGAGCTTCCAGACACAGGTGTATTTTTACTCCAATCAGCCCTGACTGCACACAGGTGATCTCCATTAACTAATCATGTGTCTTGTGAAACCAATTGGCTGCACCAGTGATGATCTTGTGTGTCCTATTAAAGGGCTTGAATCAGTTATTTTGTATTTGTAATTAATTGAGGACACTCTGTAGAGATTTGTTTTCATTTTGACATGAAAGAGTCTTTCTGTTGATCACTGTCCAAAAAAAAAAGGCCAAATTGAATTCATTGTGATTCAATGTTGTAAAACAGTAAAACGTGAAAACTTCTGGGGGGGAGGGGGTGGGAAATACCTTTTTTTATATAAGCGCTGTAAATGTGGAAAGATTCCAGAAAAACTCCAGTAACATTATGAAGGATTCTATCCACCCTGCTCATGGACTGTTCGTCCCACTCCCATCAGGGGAAAAGCTATGTAGCATGCATGCCAGGACCACCAGCCACAGAAACAGTTACTTTCCCCAATCAGTCAGGCTGATCAACACCTCCACCCACTAACCCACCCCTCCAAATCCTCACCACCACTATTTTATCATCTCCTGTCAGAGGCACCTTATGTACAGACACTTCAGTGCTTTATGGATGTAGAATTACTCTAAGTATGTAAGCTGTCATATGTATTTGCTTTTTGTATATCATTCTGTTCTTTCTTATATTTTTATTTGCTGAATTGGATCCGGAGTAACAATTATTTTGTTCTCCTTTATACTTGTGTACTGGAAATGACTTTAAACAATCTTGAATCTTGGAATGTACTTTTATTAAGATGGTTTAAGTTACGCTTGTTGGAAGGAATTCATAGGGAGTGGAGGTGAAGCTCGTCACAAACCTGCTTTATCCTGGATTTTAAACAAAGGACAATGTAAACGTTCAGGCTGGATTGAAAGGGAAGGATTGAGTTATGGAAATATTCCATTCCCCCTCTCTGCAAGACATCGTGGATTGTTTGTCTTCGCCAGCAGAGCAACTATTTTAATCCTTGACAAGTTATGTATGTATTTACCAGGGTTGCCAGGCGCAGGAGTTACAATGTTTTATTGTGGAAATACAGCGTAAGCCAAGTCACCATTCGGAGATCTGTGCTTATGGACCTTGCCCAAGCCACATGCATGTGGCTGTATTTGCATAGTTTCCTGCTGAGGTTGCCAAAGCTGCCCACAATTTCCCACGCTGTATTTGCCAAGTTGTCCTTGAGATCCCTATGACTCCTGAGTGTGTTTTGGGCTCCTGACTCATGGTGGCAGGATGGAATTTCTGCCCCAGCACACCCGTCTCCCTTCAATCATGTCTCGCTCTCTGTAGCATTTCCATTTCCTGCATGGAAACGTCATTTTTGTAGAAGTGATAGAGAGGAAAGCCCCACCCATCATCAGAACCCCCATCATCCCGGCCATTCTCTCTCCTTGCTGCTGCCATTGGGAAGGAGGTACAGAAGCCTCGAGTCCTGCACCACCAGGTTTAGAAACAGGTACTACCCTTCAACCATCGGGCTTCTGAACCAGACTGGAAAACTTCACTCACCTCGGCTTGGAATTGATTCCACAACCTATGGACTTGCTTTTAAGAAGTTTGCAACTCATTTACTTAATATTTATTGTCATTTTGTTTCTTTGTATTTTGTAATTAATTGACTTTTGCACATGGGTCATTTATCTGTCTTGTTGTGTACACTTCATTGATTCTATTCTGTTTCTTTGTATTTTGAATTAACAACCAACTCACCCAAGGTCGTGCAGAGAGGCAGCCCGTAAGTGCTGCGGCTACACATTCCGGCAGCAACACAGCATGCCCACAATGCTCGGCAGTACAACATAGAGCACAACAAGAGACAAACAGCAAAGCAAACTCTGTCCCTCCTTTTCTCCCAGTTACCCACCCAGCATGAAAAGAGCATGGCCTGGGTGGGAGGATCTAACTTCCTTTCCTTTTCATGCAGATGTGCTCAGTGATATAGAGGGCTTTACCTGTGATGTACTGAGCTGAATTCATGACCTTTTGTAGGATTTTCTGTTCAAAGGCATTGGTGTTTCCACACTAGGCCGTGATGCAGCCAGTCGATATACTCTCCACTACACATCTATAGCAGTTTCTCAAAGTCCTACTGAATCTCTGCAGACGCTGAGGCACTATCGTGCTCCCTTTGCAATTGCTCTTGTGTGCTGGGTCCAGGACAGGTCCTCCAATGAGGACTGGCTCATGGAACCCTGGTTTCCTTCCCCTAATATCTACGATTGGTTCCTAGGTCTTGTTGACATTGGGTGAGTGGTGCTTGTTACGGCACCACTCGGCCAAGTTTTCAATCTCCCTCCTGTATACTGATTCATTACTGTGGACCACAGCAGTGGAGTCATCAGCAAGCTGAGTATGGTGTTGGAGCTGTGTATCAAGTGAGTGGAGCAGGGGGCTAAGCACGTAGTCCTGTGATGCACCGGTGCTGATGGAGATTGTGGAGATGTTGTTTCCCATCCGAACTGCATGGGGTCTGAATGTGAGGAAGTCAAGGATCCAATTGCACAAGGAGCTATTGAGGTTTAGGTCTTGGAGCTTACTGATTAGTTTTGAGTGGGGATGATGGCTTTGAGTTCTGGACTGTAGTCAATAAAGAGCATCCTGATGTATACATCTTTGCTGAGCAGATGTCCCAGGGTTTTGTGAAGAGCCAATGAGATGGCATCTGCTGTGGACCTGTTGCTCCATCCAGTAGGCGAATTGGAGTGGACCCAAGTTGCTTGTTGGGTAGGAGCCGATCAACAGCCTCTCAAGACACTTCATCACTGAGAATGTAAGTGCTCCTGGGCGATGGTCTCTGAGGCAGGTTACCCTGTTCGAATTGGGCACTGGTATAATTGAAGCCTGCTTGAAGCAGGTGGGTACCATACACAATCGGAGCGAGAGCTTAAAGGTATCAGTGATCACACCAGCCAGTTGGTCAGCACAGGTCTCTAGTACATGGCAAGGTACCCATTCTTTCCTTGGCTTCACCCTCCTGAAGGCAGCCAGCATGTCAGTTTAAGATACTGAGATCAAAGGATCATCAGAAGATGTGGGGGTTCACGATAGTTCCTCCATGTTCTGATGGACAGAACAAGCATAGAAGGCATTGAGCTCCCTGGAAGTGAAGCCCTGTTGTTCCCCATGTCATGCATAGTAGGGGTATAGAGGACTGTTGTCTCGGTAGAGGTTGTCGGGAGTTAGCCAGTTGAAATGGAGCAGATGGGCCGAAAGGCCTGTTTCTGTGCTGTTCTACTCTGTCACTTGATTGAATTTTGTAGGAGGTATTGGCATTCAAACCCTGCCACAGCGGTCAAGTATCCCTTATTGATTCCAGTTTGGTCCAGAATCTCCACTTCACCTGTGAGATGACTTTCCAGAGGTGGGACCTGCACCTCTTGTAGCGTTGTTAGTCTCCAGATCTGAATACCTCTCATCTGGCCCTCAGCAAACTTTGGACCTCATGGTTCATCCAGGCTTCTGATTGGGGAAGACTGAATGATTTAGTGGGGACGTGCTCATCTACAGCTATTTTAACCAACTCCATTACAGCCCTGGTGTATTCACTTAGATCACGCCACTGACTCAAAGCAATCCTGTAATCGTCCCTCTGCCTCCCACAACCTCCTTGTTGTTCTAATATCTCGAGCCTTGGGTTTTAGGCTCTGCCTTTATGCAGGTGGAAGGGCAGCCAAGTGATGTGGTTTACCAAAATTGGATCTGGGTAAGGAACAGTAGGCATTCCTTATCTTAGTACAGCAGTCGTTGTACAGTGTGTTGGGACCTGTGGTGATAATTGGACAGGGTTTTCTTCAAACGGGTCTGGTTGAATTTTGACTATACTGTAATCCGAAATGCCTCGGGATGGGTTGTTTCTTGTCTGCAGACACATCACGCAGTGTCGTGAGTGCTTGCTCACAGTCGGCCACTGGTGGTATATAAGCTGCGGTCAGGATCACAGATGAGAACTCCCGAGGCAAATAGTGGTCTACATTTGATCGTTAGATGTTCCAAGTTAGGGGAACATAACTGCCACGTCAGACGACCAGCGAGAATTGGCCATAAAACACACGGTACCTCTGTGTGGTCCATTCTAAAAATCATAAATCCTTTTGGTCAACCTGCCGTGTCCAACATATTCACAGTTAACCGAGTTTCGATATCGCAAAAAATTGAGATATTCCTCATCTGCCTCTGATACAGGCAGGCTTGCCCTCAGAATGTCAACTTTATTCTCCAGTGACTGCACATTCACCAACAAGATGCTGGGTAGAGAAGGCCACATCCCTCTGTTTCATCCTGGCTTGGATTCCCCCTCTCCTAACTCGCCTTTGGTGTTAAAGGAGCCGTGCCTGACTGGTCTGGGTTCTTAAGTCGATCGTGAGATCTGAAGATCATTGACGTAATTTAGAAGTCCATTATTAAGAGGGAAGCTGCATGCTGCAGATTGCAGCAAAAGCAATTCACAAGAGGTATACCTAAGAGGAAAAATTTTCTGTAGGCCACAGAAAGTTGCTGATTTTCACTGGCCCCATCTTGCAAAGTCAAGTACTTGTATGTTACCTTTTACTATCTTGAGATTCAATTTCTTGCATTTACAGAAAAATAAAGTAGTGCAATAGAGTTTATGAAAAACTATACATAAGCAAAGACTGACAAACAACCAATATGTATGAGAAGACAAATTTATGGAAACCCAAATACTGAGAACGTGAGTTATTGAATCCTTGAAAGTGGCTGTAGTTGTAGAATTAGTTCAAAATTCAAATGAAATTTATTGTTGAAGTATGTATATTTGATTGTAAACCTTAGGAAGAGAATTAGGCCATTTGGCCCATTGGGCCAGCACCACCATTCGATTATGGCTAATTTATTATGCCTTTCAATCCCATTCTCATGCCTTCTCTTTATGCCCTTTGACATCCTGCGTGCTCTAGATCCTATCAACTTCCACTTCAAATATGCTCAGTGACTTGGCCTCCACAACCATCTGTGGGAATGAATTCCACAGATTCTCCACGCTCTAAAGAAACTCCTCCTTATCTCTGTTGTAAACAGCTGTCCTTCAACTCTGAGGCTATTCCCTCTTGTCCTTGGTCTCCACCACCATAGGAAACATCTTCTCCACGTCCATTCTATCTAGGCCTTTCAGTATTTGGTAGGTTTCAATGAGAGCCCCCTTCATTGTTTTACACTCCAGTGAATTAAAGCTCAGACCCATCAAACTCTCCACGTATGGCCAGATCCCAGGTGGATACAAATGCAACAAATTCCCAGGAACAGGAGAGTTACTTGTGGCAATAAGGACCAGGTGATTAATGCAAAAGTAATCAAAATACATAATAAAAAAATAAATTCAAC
The DNA here is from genome assembly GCF_030144855.1 of Hypanus sabinus. Taxonomy (NCBI): domain Eukaryota; kingdom Metazoa; phylum Chordata; class Chondrichthyes; order Myliobatiformes; family Dasyatidae; genus Hypanus; species Hypanus sabinus. The sequence goes on along the minus strand of NC_082715.1, from coordinate 140,277,001 downwards.
ATAAATGCAGAAAATGCCAAGAGAAACCAGAAACAAGCCACCACCTTACAGGATCCTGCAGCAGTTTAACTCAATCTGATTACTTACACAGGCACAATCAATAGGGAAGCCTCATTCACCAAAATCTTGCTTTAAGATACAAACTCATAAAGGACTCCACATCTTACTATAAATACAAGCCTGATCCAGGTTTTGAGCTGGAGTCCTACAAATTTCAGCAGATCTATTAATACAGATAGGACAATCCATAATAACTGTCTGGATATAATAGTACAGGATAAATAAGCAAGAACAGCTTAGTTAATAGATAACACCATTCCAAACATGCATAACGTACGGAAATCAGTAAAACAATAACAATAACATTAAACTATTAGGGCTGTACAGTAATATCTATGTAAATTTCCAGAGAGCCACAATACTAAACGCCACCAGAGCAGTCCAAAAGTTGCTAGCAATTGAGAAATGAGTGTGCTTGGCTCTGCTTGAACCTCAGGTTTTACCAGCTTGAGCTGAGAAAAAATTAATAATAATAATAATAATAATTATTATTATTATTATTATATACTCTCTAGTTCATTTTCCTTTTTTTATCTAGATCCCACTGTAACTTTAGACAACCTTCTCAGTTGCCCACTATACTACAAGTTTTGGTGTCATCTGCAAACTTAATAATCATGCCATCTAAATTCTCTTCCAAATCATTAATATACGGAGGCATGCAAAAGTTTGGGCACCCATGGTCAAAATTTCTGTTACTATGAATAGTTGAGTAGAAGACGAACTGATCTCCAAAAGTCATAAAGATAAAGATGACATTCTTTTCAACATTTTAAGCAAGAGTAGTGTATAATTTTTGTTTTGTACAATTTTATAGTGGGAAAAAAGAAAGGAGCACCATGCAAAAGTTTGAGCACCCCAAGAGATTTAAGATCTCAGATAACTTTTACCAAGGTCTCAGACCTTAATTAGCTTGTTAGGGCTATGACTTGTTCACAGTCATCATTAGGAAAGACCAGATGTTGCAAATTTCAAAGCTTTATAAATACCCTGACTCCTCAAACCATGTCTCAACAATCAGCAGCCATGGGCTCCTCTAAGCAGCTGCCTTGCACTCTGAAAATTAAAATAAAAGATGCCCACAAAGCAGGAGAAGGCAATGAGAAGATAGCAAAGCGTTTTCAGGTAGCCATTTCCTCAGTTCATATTGTAATTGAGAAATGGCAGTTAACGGGAACGGTGGAGGTCAATTTGAGGTCTGGAAGACCAAGAAAACTTTCTGAGAGAACTGCTCATAGGATTGATAGAAAGGTAAATCAAAACCCCCATTTGACTGCAAAAGACCTTCAGGAAGATTTAGCAGACTCTGGAATGGTGGTGCACTGTTCTACTGTGCAGCGATACCTGCACAAATATGACCTTCATGGAAGAGTCATCAGAAGAAAACCTTCCCTGTGTTCTCACCACGAAATTTGGCGTCAGAAGTTTGCAAAGGAACATCTAAATAAGCCTGATGCATTTTGGAAACAAGTCCTGTGGACTGATGAAGCTAAAATAGAACATTTTGGTCGCAATGAGCAAAGGTATACTTGGAGAAAAAAGGGTGCAGAATTTCATGGAAAGAACACCTTTCCATCTTTTAAGCACAGGGTTGGATTGATCATACTTTGGGCTTGTGTTGCAGCCAGTGACATGGGAAACATTTCACTGGTAGAGGGAAGAATGAATTCAATTAAATACCAGCACGTTCTGGAAGCAAACATCACACCGTCTGTTTTAAAAAAAAGCTGAAGATGAAAAGAGGATGGCTTCTACAACAGGATACTGATCCTAAACACACCTCAAAATCCACAATGGACTCCCTCAAGAGGTGCAAACTGAAGGTTTTGCCATGGACCTCATAGTCCCTTGACCTAAACATCATCAAAAATCTGTGGATAGACCTCAAAAGAGCAGTGCATGCAAGATGGCCCAAGAATCTCACAGAACTAGAAGCCTTTTGCAAGGAAGAATGGGCAAACCCCCCCCCCCCCCAAACAAGAATTGAAAGATTCTTAGCTGGCTACAGAAAGCATTTACAAGCTGTGATACTTGCCAAAGGGGGAGTTACTAAGTACTGACCATGCAGGGTGCCCAAACTTTTTCTTCTGCTTTTTTGTTATTTTGAAACTGTAAAAGATGGAAATAAAAAAGTAATCTTGCTTAAAATATTAAAGAAATGTGTAATTTTTAACTTTATGCTTTTTATGAATCAGGCCATCTTTTACTCACTTAACTATTTACCATAACAGAAATTTTGACCGGGGTGCCCAAACTTTTGCATGCCACTGTATCTGATAAACAATGAAGGGCTCTAATTTCTGTGGCACGTTACTGGCTATAGGTCTCCATTCTGAAAAGTCAACACTTTATTTAGTATACTGAAATTTAGTTAATTAACCTAAGACAAATATAGAGGAGTTTTACAGTGGACACAGCTTCTCATGAATGTGAATTGTGTATGTGGGAATGCTTCCAGGAAATTGCTTTCTGATGTGTCAGCGCTGCTGATGGATCATGTAAAGTTAATTTGGAGTCTGAATGGGTTGAGAAGGGGGAGCTTTTGGACAGTCAGCAAAGATTGAAGCTGTACTCCCATATTCAAGGTTTAAGTGAATGACTGTGAATGTCGAACTCTGATCATGGATGAGAGGGTTTTGTTATGCCAGGTTCCCGATGTCAGCCTTGGCTCAGCCTGAGTGCCAGCGGTGTCCTTGCAGAGGCCCGAGCTACCCGCTGGCTCCGTTCTCCACTGTTCCTGTTCTGAGCAGCGGATCGCAGGCCCAGAATTTCTCACCACAGCTAATAGCACCATCAGATGGGGAATACACCAGGGCGATGGACTTTCCCTCTGCTGTTCTGCATAGGCTTGAAGCCCCTCAGCCAGATCATCTCAGAGAGTGGCTGTGGGCACAGGTTCAGGAGTGGAGAGACCATCAGCCATGGATAACATCAGGAATGAGAGAGACATTGACTCACTAGACCACCTGACAGGGGTGTACAGCAGAGACATCGGGATGTCATTCTGACTGGAAAAGTGCAGCCGGAGGGTAGTGAGAAGAGGCAAACTCGTCAAGACTGAAGGAGTCGAGTTACCTGAGGGCCACCTACCAGATGTACAGGACAGGTACACATACCTGGGGATCCTGCAGGTGCATGGAAGCTGTGATCAGGACACAGGGAAGGTTGCAACATCCAAGCACCCCCGAAGGGTGAGACAGGTCCTAAAAAGCCAGCTGAACGGGAAGAACAAGGTCACATTCACTCTAGCAGTCATCAGATACCCAGCCGCAATAGTGTACTGGCCAAGGAACAAACTGGAAGCGGCTGACATCAAAACCCAGAGACTACTAACAGTACATGGAGAATTCCACCGGAAGTCCAATATTAAGCAACTGTACACCCACCAGAATAAAGGAGGACAGGGACCTTGAAACATCAGGGCCACGGTCCTGGAAGCAATGCGAAACATCCATGAGCGTGTCAGGAGCGTAAGGATGACCTGCTAGGACAATATCTCAGACAGCAGGCAGGGGACATGGAAATGGAAGTGGGTGAAGCAGAGCCAGAGGACCAGAGGCCATGACAGGACAAGGCACTGCACAGGATGTACCATCGCCAGATATCAGGAGTGGCTGACATAAGAAAGTCCTACCAATGGCTGGAAGTAGCAGGGCTGAGGGATGGCACAGAGGTCATGGCTGCATGAGAACAGGTGCTGAGCACAGGAGCAATAGAAGCAGGGGCCTGTCACACCAGACAAGACCCAAAGTGCAGAGTGTAACCATCCAGCACATAGTAGCAGGGTACGAGATGCAGGCAGGGACAGTGTACAATGAACGGTACAACCAAGTTGCAGGAATTGTGTACAGGAACATCTGCGCTGAGTATGGATTCGATACTCCCAAGTCCAAATGGGAAACACCCAAGAAGGTAGTGGAGAATGACAGAGCTAAGATCCTGTGGGACTTGGAGATACAGACTGATGAGCAGGTACTGGTCAACTAACACTGGACAAGGAACAGAAGAAAGCAATAGTAATAGATGGGGCAATCCCAAATGACAGAAACATCAGGAAGAGAGAATATGAGAAGCTGGAGAAATACCAGGGCTTGAAAGAGCAGATAGAAAGGATGTGGAAGGTTAAAGCCAGAGTAATGCCGGTGGTGATAGAAGCACTGGGAGCTGTGACACCTGAAAACAACAAATCCTGGGAACGACATCTGAGATCTCACCCCAGAAGAGTGTACTAATAGGAACAGCAAGGATACTGCGCTGAACCCTCAAGCTCCCAAGCTTCTGGTAGAGGACCCAATATCGAGGGAAAAAGTACACACACACCACCCATAAAGGTTGAAGGAAAAAAATATAATTAAGTACAGTAGTGCAAAAAGGGAGCAGAAAAAAAAAAGTGAGTTTGTGTGCTTGGGTTCATTGTCCATTCAGAATGTCTGCTTGGTCCTATTTCCTCACCAAAGGAATTTGTACATCTTTAAAATTTATCAGTTTAAAGATTCTTTTGGGTCAGTCTTAATTTTGAAGTTCAGAAGTTCGTCCTCAATTTAACCCTGTAATTATAATTCTGTTGATTCTGCGGAGACTCTTCAGAACATCCCTCTACAGTAAACTTATTATCAAAGTGGGTAGTGTTTTAATGTTAGCATGTACCACCTTGAGATCCATTTTCTTGCAGGCATTTACAAAAACAAATAAAGAAATAACAGTAGGGTCAAGGGAAAACTACACTCAAAGACTGGCAAACAGTAAACAGTGACCATCTGTGCAAATAAATAAATAAATGAATAATAATAAAAATTGAGAATATGAGTTGTAGAGTCCTTGAACGTGAGTCTGTGGGTTGTGGAATCAGTGCAGTGTTGAGGTGAGTTAAGTGGTGTTAGTCCAAGAACAATATTTCGTTTTTAAAATATTGACTAAAACTGAATGTTTCACTCCGTTTGAGGTCTAACCAAGGCTCTAATGCAACTGGAATATCAAATTTAATTACTTGTATATGCGTTATGTTATTCATGCACATAAATCCTTTCAGACTCCCATAAGCGCTAAAATATTACCATTAAGAAAATATCTTGCTTTCCTCTGTCCTCTATGGTGGATCACTAGACACTTCTGTCTTGTCTTTCCTCCTTTGTCATGTCCTGTGGTAAAGAGGCACAGATAGAGTGGATAGCCAGAAACTTTTCCCCAGGGTAGAAATGGTTAATACAAAGGGCCATAATTTTAAGGTAATTTGAGGGAAGAATAAGGGGATGTCAGGGGTAGTGTTTTTTTGAACAGAGTGGTGGAATGTGTTACCAGAGTAGTGGCAGACGCAGATATATTAGAGATGTTTAAGAGACTGGTAAATTGGCGGCACAAGATGAAAGAAAAAATAAAGGGCTATGCGGAAGGGAAGGTTTAGATTGATCTTGGTGTCAGCAGAACATGATGGGCTGAAGGGCCTGTACTGCGCTGTTCTGTTCTTTGTTCTGTGTTAATTTTTCATTGAAATGTCATTCAGATCAACGCAATAAGTGATCCGAGTATTCATTAAACTATGATCAATAAATGTATTCAATTTGTTCTGATTCAGTGTTAATGGTATTAATGTATCTAAAGTATTTAAAATCTAACTGTGCTGTTTGTTGCTTGCTGAGAAAGGAAAGGATGATTATAGCAAGCTGATAGGGGAGTAACTCTCAGGTTGAACAACACACCAAATGCTTGAGGAGCTCAGCCTATCAGGCAGCATCTAAGAAGAGCAATTACCAGTCAATGATTTAGGCCAGGATCCTTCATCAGGGCTGGAAAGGAAGGGGGCAGATGCCAGAATGAAAAGGAGAGGGGAGGAGATGAAGCACAAGCTGGCAAATGATAGGTGAGACCAATCGGGTGGAGGAAGGACAGTGAAGTAAGAAGCTGAAAGGTGATAGGTGGAAAAGGTGAAGAGCTGAAGAAGGGACAAACTGATAGGAGAGAAATGTGAGAGGGCACCGGAGGGAGATGATGGGCAGGTGAGAAGAATAAAAGGGTTAAAGGGGAGCCAGAATGGGGAATAGAGAAAGGGAGGGGAGGGGGGAGAAATTACCAGAGGCTAGAGAAATCGATGCACTTGCTGTCAGGTTGGAGGTTACCCAGATAGATATGAGGTGTTGCTCCTCCAACTTGAGAGAGGTAGTGGCTTCATTGTGGCAGTAGAGGAGGCCATGGACATAGGAAGTGGACAACTCTTTTCCCTCTCTGTTGATGTATCTTTCCTCCTTAACATTCACAGTAACAACTGAAGGTATTATCTTTCCCCAGGTCTTGTTGATGGGAAGATAATTTGAGCTTGCTTAGATTATCCAAAATCAATTGCTACCCGCATTTCCTGATTTATAAAGGTTTTATAACACGGTTGTTGCATTTTTAGTTTGCAAATTGGGGGGGGGGGGGGGTCAGAGGTAGTATTTTTTTTACAGAGAGTGGTGGGTGTATGGGATGTTTTGCCAGGGGTGGTAGTTGAGGCAGATGCGTAAGAGACTCTTGGATGAGCACACGGATGATTGAAAAGTGGAGGGCTATGTGGGAGGGAAGGGTAGATCAACCTTAGAGTAGGGTAACCTTAGAGTAGGGTAACAGTAGGGTAGAGTTAAATTTTACCCTGCTGTGCTGTTCCATGCTAAAATTGCCATCAATGTATGATTCAAATCAAACCGATAAGGGATAAATGTATTTAAATAAACAACACTGGATAAGCAAACTTAAGTGGTTCTGATCACGGTTTATGGGCTTCGTGCGTTTAAAACATTGAAAATCTAAATATTTATTTACTGTGAAAGGAAAAAGTAATTATAGCAAGCTCATGGACACATAACTCCCAGATCAACCTGTCTATCTGCATGTCTTTGATCCTTATTATTTATGTTTCAAATTATTTATTATTTATGTTTATGTTTCATTCATAGTAATATATGAAGTGGCTACCGTTTCCCGGGATTTGTGGTTGGGCAGTTAATTTGAGCCTGCTTGCAATCGTCAATTGCTATATGCTTTTCCTGATTTACAAATAAGGTCTTTGAACAGGGCTACTAAATATTTAGAACAGCTTTTTTGCCCTGAAGGAACCTTTGAAATAATTTTCAGGTCTCAGGGAACCCCTACGTAAAATTTATTATATCTAGAGCACATAGTAGGTTAGCGTGATCAGTAAGTTGTAGAAATAATAATTCAAAAATAATTGTCAGTGCTGTTTTGAGTGCAGAATGAATTTTTAGATTAACTTCCTTGAAATTAATCTTTCTTTTTGATAAATTTTAAAAACTCATAAGGCAAATAATAAATTTCTCAATTCTGGGTCAAGCTTACGATAAGCACACATGGCTTTCACCTTCGACTGAAATGAGACAATTTCTATCCTAGGCTAGTCTCTGCAGCCACTCTTCATCTTCAAAGCACTCGCCAAAATCTGGCCTACTATTTTTTTTTGAAAGTACTCCTGCAATTCACCTTCCAGCTCAAACACCCCATTGAGAACTCTTCCTCGACTAAACCATCAGATTTCTGTGTGTAGCAGGAGATTGTTGTGCTCGTTGTCCAGATTTTCACACAGTTTCTTAAACATTCTCAAGTGAACTGGTCTGAAAGCTACTAAATAACTTGCTTCCGGAATCCTTTCACTGACTGTGACTTTATTTTCAAAAGCTTTAATCTGTTTGTTTTGCGGTTCATATTCATTTAAAATAATCAGCACTTTTACGTGCCATATGGCTGTGATTTGTAGTTAAGAGTCTTTTCAGTTTTGCTGGAGCTATTGCTACATTTGTAAGTTGTTTGCCACAGACTGGACACAATGGAGTAGGACAACTTGGATCACCAGTCCATGGAAAGTCCATTGATAAGTAGCTTTCTTTGTAAAGATGCACTAGTGCGGTGAAATGACTCAGAAGATTGTAATTCTTCATCATTAACCTTGTCAGAATCATTCTTAGGGCTAGAATCCTCCTCTTCCATCTCACACCTCCTCTTCACAAATCGCCACACTGGACCGTCTTCAGAATGAAAATTTCCCTCCAGTTTTCTACTACTACACTGGTAGATTGTTCGCTCCCATAAGTCAGTCAGCAGTGAGTAAGGGGAAGTTTAGGGGAGGTAATTCGTGAGGGAGAGGCTGATATCACAGCCCAAGTTGGGAGAGCCCATTCAATGCTTGGAAAATGCACTTCATGCTCCTTGACAGCCTATCATCCTCCCCTCCGTGCAATAGAACACTCACCAATTATCAGCCTACCGTCCTCCGCTCCGTGAAATACAGCGCTCACCAATTATCAGCCCCTACCGTCCTCCCGCCCATACAATACAGCACTCACCAATTGTCAGCGTACTTTGCTCCCTTCGTGCAATACATTGCTCACCAGTTATCAACGGCCTCCCCTATCTCGTATCAAAAACTGAGGATGGACTTAACCAAATAAACTCGGTCCCACTGTGCACCGCCATACTGGGCTGAGAGAGCTTTAACGGGGCTGCTCGGTCACTGCCCACCACTGTGAGTGCTGGTGCCACGTGTTGCACAAAGTTCAGAAAACAATGTTAATTTTTTTTGTAATCATGATCCCTTGCGGAACCTCCAGCAACCTGTCATGAAACCCTGGTTGAGAAACCCTGTCAGAGTGTATAGGGGGATGTCAGTGGTGGATCTTTTTTAACACGGAGAGTGGTGTGTGGAACATGGAATGTGCTGCCAGGAGTGGGGGGGGGGGGGGGGAAGAGGCAGATACACTTGAGACATTTAAGGGAGGTAAACGGATGAAAGGGAATGGAGGGCTACGCGGGAAGGTAGGGTTAGGTTGATCTTGGAGTAAGTAAAAGATTAGCACAGCATTGTGGGCTGAAGGGCCTGTAAAATGCTGTATTGTTCTCTGTTCTAATATGTGATCTGGCACACTTTGCGTGCAAGCATGAGTTTAAGTATGCAAGTTGGATGATAATCCCCTCTGATTATGTGAAGTGTGGATGCTGAAATGGCTTGTGAACTAATCGGCCCACTATCTTTGGCACCAGCTTTTGTGTGATGTGTTAAATGCTACGAGACCACCTTGCTAGGCACAAGTGAATTTGAGAAAAATGACATGGTGGTGGTTCCTTCTGGTTTGCAGTGCACTGTGTTGTGCATCAGGTGATGTAGTGAGGGCGATGCAGTCTGTAACCGGGTAGGTGGCAAGGGGCTTGTATTGTTGTTTGTTTTTCTGAATATTGTGTTCGTGCTGTGTTGGTGTTAGAATCTGTGTGACACCTGTGGGCTGCCCGAGCACATCTTTAGTGGTGCTGGTTGTTAACACAAATGACACTTTTCATTGTATGTCAGAATCAGGTGTAAAATGTTTGGCATATGCCATGGAATTTGTTGCTATGCTGCAGAAGTAGAGTGCAATACATCGTAATTAAGCATAATAATAAAATACATATACAGTATATGAAAGAACAATTAGCTTAAGTAGTGCAAAAAGAGAGGGAAAAAGAGGTACTGTCCGTTCAGAAATTTGATGGCAATGGGAAAGAAGCTGTTGAGTATGTGTGGGTGGGTGTTCCGGTTCCTGTTCCGTCTCCTTCATGGTAGCAATGAGAAGAAGGCATGTCCTGGGTGACTGGGGGTCCTTGATGATGGATGCCCCCTTTCTGAGACGTGGCCTTTTGAAGGTGTCCTGGCTGGTGCTCATGCTGGAGCTGGGGGCTGTGTGTTGTGCAACTTCCTGCAGCTTTTTCCAAACCTGTTCAGTGGAGTGTCCTCCATACCAGATGGTGATGCAACCAGCTAGAATTATAGATAGGTACTCTATTGACCCCAAAGGAAGTTACAGCGTCACAGCAGCAGTACAAGTGCACAGATGTACAAATATTAGAAGAGAAATAGAAGGAATGAGAGATAAGTTGCCAAACACAGTCTAAATGAGGGTGTCATCAGCTCCTTGGCTACAGGTTGACTCATTCTGGAGCCTAATGGTTGAGAGTAAGAATGACTTCATATAGTGCTCTTTGGAACAGCACCATTATTTTAGTCGATTACTAAAAGTGCTCCTCTGTTCAGCCAAGGTGGCAATGCAGAGGGTGAGAAACGTTGTCTACAATTGCCAGGATTTTCCGGAGGGTCCTTTGTTCATTTTTTTGTAATTTATTTTTTTTATTGAAGTTCATCATCAAACAAACATTTCCATAAGATGTGTTTCAGACATTGTACATATATATCATATAATCATATGTAGCACAAACCTCCACAAAGTAATTATCTGAAGTATACACTTATAGAAAAGAGTGGAAAGAAAAAACAAGCAAAAGGAAAGAACTATGTACAAGTAGGGAGTGATCTTTTGTTTTTACAAAGATTCATTGATTTGTGAGAATAAAGTCAGGCCTATGAGGTATTATTTAGTTAAACCATTTTTCCCAGTATGAATCAAATTGTTCCAAATTGGATAAAATTCTCTTACGTTTGATTGGATTTAATAGCCCATTGACATTAAAAGAAATGAATTTTACCATGTCCTTAGCCACCTGTATTTATCTGTCAATGTATCATTGAAATTAGAATAAAACTTAATCGATCTACTCCCTGAACAAATACGAACAAAGAAATGCAGATAATAACAAAAATGGCAATGAAGGTGTGATTCCGAGGCAAAGGTCACTAGTAGATGACCCTACATTGAGCTAGAGGAAATGTCTAGCTGTGGGGAGTAACCCCTCCTACTTGTGAGTTGAGGGCCCCTATTGAAGTATTCATAAAAGTCAGTGAACAAATCCATCACACAGAAAAGATTTCCCTGTGTACTCTTCCTATATATATGTATATATATATATATATATATATATATACACACACACACACACACACATTACATACGTATATATATATATATATATATGAGTATTCTCATTTTTGTCGGGGAAAAGGAGTAAGTGAGCGAATAAAGAATAACAACTAAGTAATATAAAATCCACGTTATAATAAGTATTTCTCGAGATAGGTATATTACCATGTACTTTTGCTTTCATTTAGCTTCTCAACATTTTTAAAGTTAGCTAAACCTTATGGCTCTTCTGAAGGGGGTGAGGACTGCCTTTGGGAAACTCCCGGTCTCTTCCTGATATATTTCTCTCGGCCTCCTCCCATCTCCTGCCTTCTCAATTCTCGCACTATTTCCCAAGCGGAGCGGGACAGTTCCTCAGTCAGGCTTTCCCTCATTTTGGTGACACTGACCGGCAAACCTCTGGCCTTCATGTCTGTAGTCGCCTCTTCCACCATCTGGTACAACCGCGTCACATTGTCATAAAACACTCGAAGTTTAGCAGGGTACGGAGTTTGAAATCTAATCCTATTTTGCTTTAGTACTCGCTTTATTTCAGAGTACTCTTTGCGTTTCTGCTGGACCGCGGGGGGTAATCTTGGTCGAAATATATTAATTTATCGTTGAAAAATACTCTCTGCTTTGTAGAATCTGCATCATGGTGCTGTACCGAAGGAATTTAATTATTATAGAGCATGGCTTTCTGGCCTGGGTAGGTTTTGGAACCAGCAAGCGGTGCGTCCTCTCGATTTCCAGCTCCATAACCGAGGGAAGATCCAGCGCGTCCCGCAGTAACTTCTCGACAAACTCCGTCATAGATGAGCCCTCCGCTCCTTCGGGAACGTTGTAGATTCTGATATTTTTCCGCCGTGATCTTCCCTCCAGGTCAAGCAGTTTACCTTCTTGGTGATGTATTATTTTTATTGTCTTGCTCAGTGTCCGTTCCACGTTTTGAATGCGATCTTACACCTTCTCGATTCGAGTCTCTGCCATTGCTATTTTTTGATTAACGCTGGCGAGCTCTGCCTTAATATCCCGGAGCTGCTGCTTTATTTCTTTCTGGACCTCCAATATCTCTTTCAGGGTTTCGAACATATTCACCGCTTCGACTGAACGAGGCCCAGCAGCCGCCTCACTAGCACGTGGTCGGGTCGGAGAGCCGCTTGCTGCACCCCTCTCGGACGCAGGCTCCGCAGTGTCGCTTTTTAAATTTCCATTCCGTTTCCCCATTCTTGCCCCTCTTTTCAGTTCAAATATTTTTTGAAAAATATTATATTTGATGGAATAATGCTTAATACGCGCTTTTCCGGAGGAGCTAGCGACTTAAGCTGCCATTCTGGACGATGATGTCACCGGAACCTTGAGGTCCTTTGTTCTACCACAACCTCCAGTGTGTCCAGCTTGGCTTGCAGAACCAGCCTTTCTAAACAGTGTATTGAGCCTGTTGCCCCAGATTGAACTGGCGATAACAGGCTGGTAGAACATGTGAAGGAGAGGCCTGCATACTCCAAAAGACCTCGGTCCCCTCAGGAAGTAGAGGTGACTCTGGCCCTTCTTGTACACAGCCTCTCTGTTGGTGCTCCACTCAAGTCTGTCATCCAGGTGCACCCCCAGGTACCTGCAGGTCCTCACCACATCCACGTCCTCACCATCAATAGTAACAAGGAGCATGTAGGCTTAGTCTTCCTAAAGACCATCACCATCTCCTTTGTCTTACTGATGTTGAGCTGCAGATGATTCAGCTTGCACCACCTGACAAAGTCCTCCACCAGGGCCCTGTGTTCATCCTCCCATCCTCCCTTTATACACCCAACTATTGCTGAGTCATCAGAGAATTTCTGCAGATGACATGACTCAGTGTTGTATCTAAAGTCCGATGTACACAGGGTAAACAGGGAAGGATCAATCCCCAGGGCTGGTTATAGCCTTGTCTGACACACGGCTCTGAAGCTGCACAGACTGTGGTCTGCCAGTCGGATAGTCCATTACCCAGGATAATGCTCTGCACAGCGAGTGTCTTTGGTGACATACAGATTCTCTTCAAACTCTTCTGACAATGAAAATGTTTTGATGTATAAATGAATCTGAATGTGAAATGATATATCCACCCTCCCTGTTCTGAAACGGCCTGTCTCAGAGGAATGCTTTAAGCACCACACTGCCACGTAACCATCAGCTGATCTCTGTTTATCCACACTCGTTCACATCGATCTATCTTTAAATAGCCGGATTGGCTGAAGGGCGTGTTTCCATGCTGTGTAACTCTGACTCCAAGCATCTGTCTTCATACCACCAACACAGATTACTCTCGGCCACAATGTTCCTGACCTGCAGAGTCACTCTCTCTGCTTTTCAGCCCCCCTTCCTGCTCCCAGAAGCCTCTTCTTAAATGTTTTCATCTAGTTGCTCCCTTCCGCCCTGTAATCCACTCCTGTAGCACTTCCATCACACTCTTGTTCTCATTCTGAACTGTTCCATGATGTCTTTGTGACACGGAAAAAGAAACCCAGATATAAAAGAATTCTGTTTTCCTTCTGTCCCACTTGCTTAATCCTCTGGCCCCATTTGCTTGGACCATTTCCCAAGTAGCTGCAATGAAAATTGATTTGCGCATATGAGTCATCTTTGATCAGCATGAAAGTGAGTTTTATTAGTTTTTTAAAAAAGCAGCTGTTTATCCCAATCTGGTAATGAATTTGTGGACTCTCACCTTCCCCAGTGCCCCTCCTCCTTCCCTTCCTCCCATGACTCACTCTCCTCTCCTATCAGATTCCTTCTTCTCCAGCCCTTTGCCTTTTCCACCTCTACCTCCCAACTTCCCCACTTCATCCCACCCCTCCCCACCCACCTGGCTTTACCTGTCACTTGCAAGCTTGTACACCGTTCCCTCCACCCAGCTTCTTATCAGACCATAAGACACAGGAACAGAACAGTCTGCTCCACCTTTTCATCATGTCTGATCACGGATCCCATTCAACCCCATATCCATGCCCTCTCACCATATCTCTTGATGACCTGACCAATCAGGAACCTATCAACTTCCCCTTTGACTATACCCATGGACTTGACCTCCGTCACAGCCAGTGGCAGATCATTCTACAATTCACCACTCTTTGGCTGAAAAACTTCTTTCTTACCTCTATTCTAAAAGGTCACTCCTCAATTCTGAGACTGTGCCTTTGAGTTTTGGATATCCCCACCAGAGGAAACATCCTCTCCACATCCACCTTCCTTTCAAACTTCAGTAGGTTTCAATGAGATCCCCATGCAGTCTTCCAAATTCCAGTGAATACAGGCCCAAAGCTGCCATTCACTCCTCGTATGTTAACCCTTTCATTCCTTGGGAAACTGCTCCGGACTCTTTCCAATGACAATACATCCTCTCTGAGATATGGGGTCCAAAACTTTGACAATACTCGAAGTGCAGCCTGACTGGTGTCTTACAAAGCTTCAGCATTATCTCCTTGTGTTTTTTATATTCTAGCCCCCTTGAAATAAATGCCAACATTGCATTTGCCTTCCTCACCACTGACTCAGTCTGTGAGTTACCCTTCTGGGAGTCTTGCGCGAGGACTCCCGAGTCACATTGCACCTCTAATGTTAGAATTTTCTCTCCATTTAGATAATACTCTGCACTACAGTACCTTTTACCAAAATGCATTTCCTAACGCTGTATTCCATCTGCCACTTTTTTGCCCATTCTTCCAATTTGTCTACGTCTTGCTGCAATCACATTGCTTCCTCAATACTACCTACCCCTCCACCTATCTTCATACCATCTACAAACTTTGCCACAAAGCCATCAATTCCATTATCTAAATCACTGACAAACAACGTGAAAAGTAGTGGTCTCAATACTGACCCCTGAGGAACACCACTAGTCACTGGCAGCCAACCAGAAGAGACCCCTTTTATTCCCACTCGCTGCCTCCTGCCTGTCAGCCACTCCTCTATCCATGCCAGTGTCTTTCCTGTAACACCATAGGATTTTACCTTGTTAAGCAGCCTCATGTGTGGCACCTTACCAAATGCCTTCTGAAAATCCAAGTAAATGACACTCACTGCCTCTCCTTTGTCCGGCCTACTTGTTACTTCCTCAAAGAACTCTAACAGGTTTGTCAGGCAAGATTTCCCTTTACAGAACCCATGCTGACTTTGACTTACTTTGTCATTGGTCTCCAAGTACCCCAAAACCTTGTCCTTAATAATAGACTCCAACACTTTCCCAGCCACTGAGGTTAGGCTAACAGGCCTATAATTTCCTCTCTTTTGTCTTCCTCCCTTTTAAATGAGTGGAGTGATATTTGCAGTTTTCCAGTCCTCTGGCATTATTCCGGCATCTTCCCCCTTCCTTTCCAGTCCTGATGAAGGGTCTTAGTCCACAACATCGACTGTTTGCTCATTTCCATAGACGCTGACTGACTAGTTAAGTTCTGACGGAAAAACTTACTTCAAAATAAAATCAGTAGAGATATTTAGATGATTAGCTGTATTTGTCACGTGCACATCCAAACATGCTGTGAAATGCATCGTTTGCATCAAATCAAATCCACGAGGATTGCACTGGGCCGCTCGTGAGTAGCGCCATGCTTGTCACGCCAACATAGCGTGCATATGTTTACTTACATGGGCAACTTTTTAACCCTAACTGAATGTTTTGGACTGTGGGAGGAAACCAGGAAGCTCACTGGGTCACGGGGAGAATGTACAAATACCTTACAGAGAGCGGGGAGAATTGAAACTCACTGTGATAGGGTTATACTAACCACTACACTTCCCTGTCGTCCCACACCCATCGGCAGTAAATGCTAGAAGCTCATTAGGTCCAGGCAACGCAGGTGAAGAAAGAATTAATGCCAGGTTGACAAATTGTCGGAATTCAAGATTCTCATCATAAGTGTCAGAAGTATCCTTGTTTTCCAGGTGCGTCAGGGCCAGGTGCATGACAGATGCTACGGTTCTGTTGGTAAGCTTACTAGTGAGTGTCTAATGTGGCAGGAAGAGTGTTTTTGATCTGTGTGTCATTACCAGCCGTTCAAAGCACGTTGTGATAGTTGGCATCTGTGTCACCGGGCAGAAGTTGTTTAGTTCCGAAGGTGTCGAATTCTTTCATGGGGATGGTAGTGGCTGATTTGAAGTATGTGGAGACAGCAGTCCGGATGAGAACACTTGAAGAATTCTTTACACTTGTGAATTATTTACCATCTTTACATAACCTGATGCAGATGCGGAGTTATGTGGTAAAGTTAACTTGAGTAACTCTGTACCTGAGTTACGAAAGAGGGTGGCACGGTAGTGTGGCGGTTAGGGTGATGCTGTTGTAGCACCAGCGACCTGGGTTCAATTCCCGCCACTGTCTGTAAGGAGTTTGTAGGTTCTCCCCATGACTGTGTGGGTTTCCTCCAGGTGATCTGGTTTCCTCCCTCGGTCGAAGATGTGCTGGTTAATTGGTCACATGGGTGTAATTGGGCGGCACTGACTTGTTGGGATGAAAGGGCCTGTTATGATCCTGTATCTGTAAACAAACAAATATTTAAACAATATAAAGGGCCAGTAACATGGGCCACCAGACTCAAACAAAACAGTTACTTCCCACAAGCTGTAAGGCCGATCAACACCTCCACCCACCAACATGCCGCCACACTCCCAACCATCACTACTTCATCATTTCCTGTCAGTCACCTCATGTACAGGAGTGTCTGTAATAGCGTCACTTCATGACATACAATCAATGTATGTATGTAACCTATCTTATGTATTCATATCATTGTGTTTTTAAAAAAACATTTTTGTGCTCTTTATCGTTTTTTTATCCTGCATTGGATCTGGAGTAACAATTATTTAGTTCTTTACACTTGCATACGGGAAATAGCAGTAAACAATCTTGAATTCTTGAATCTTGAAGTAAGTAAAAATGTATATAATTGCATTCATTGATTCATTGTTGACTATTTCTGGTACATTTTCTCCCACTGAACTCCCCACAAATTCCATGGATTCGCTTTAGAGAATGAGACCGATTGTCTCTTCCTGGATTGTCTTGGCCTTCATCCCATTTTCCACCTCCATCACTGAGATTCTCCCACAGACACTCTTGAAGTTCTAATCCAATGAAAACATCTTTAATTTCTCTAAGCCCTCTTCAAATCTCTAGGCATGCTCATAAGTAAACCCAGAGGGTGCTCTAAGTCCAGAGGAATAATTGTTTGGTCTATATTGATTAAGTATTTCCACTGTTTTTGGCGTGCTGCAAGAAATTCGAGGCGCAGGCAGGACGTTTCTAAGGGAGTCTCCATATACACATGACTGTGTGACTCAGCATAGCTCAAATACTATTTATAAATTTGCTGATGATACAACCATTGTTGGTAGAATCTCAGGTGGTGACGAGAGGGTGTACAGGAGTGAGATATGCCCACTAGTGGAATGGTGCTGCAGCAACAACCTGGCACTCAACATCAGTAAGATGAAAGAGCTGGTTGTGGATTTTAGGAAGGGTAAGACGAAGGAACACATACCAATCCTCATAGAGGAATCAGGAGTGAGTAGTTTCAAGTTCCTGGATGTCAAGATCTCTGAGGATCTAACCTGGTCCCAACGTATCAATATAGTTATAAAGAAGGCAAAACAGCCAGCTATACTTCAATGGGAGTTTGAAGAGATTTGGCATTTCAACAAATACACTCAAAAACTCCTATAGTTGTACCGTGGAGAGTATTCTGACAGGCTGCATCACTGTCTGGTATGGAGGGGCTACTGCACAGGACTGAAGGAAGCTGTAGAAGGTTGTAAATCTAGTCAGCTCCATCTTGGGTACTAGCCTACGAAGTATCAGGACATCTTTAGGGAGCGGTGTCTCAGAAAGGCAGTCTCCATTATTAAGGACCTCCAGCACCCAGGGCATACCCTTTTCTCACTGTGACCATCAGGTAGGAGGTACAGAAGCCTGAAGGCACACACTCAGCGATTCAGGAACAGCTTCTTCCCCTCTGCCATCCGATTCCTAAATGTACATTGAATCTTTGGACGCTACCTCGCTATTTTTTAAATAGACAGTATTTCTGTTTTTGCATGTTTTTTTAATCTATTCAATATACGTAATTGACTCGTTTATTATTATATTTATTATTTTTTTTCTCTCTGTTAGATTATGTATTGCATTGAACTACTGCTGCTGCTTAGTTAACAAATTTCACATACCATGCCGGTGATAATCAACCTGATTCTGATTCTGGGTCAGAGCCGAAGAGCTCGGAAACAGGCCCTTCGGCCAAAGTATTCTGTGCTGACCACAGCCTCCACCCTGCTAGTCCCAGTTGCCTGTATTCAGCAGAGAGCTTTCCAATCCTCTCCTCTTCATCCAAGTGTTGCAGTTGTAGCCAGCAAAACTACTTCCTCCCACGGATATTAAAACTTAACCAAACATTGTATACCATTTGGTAAGTTGGCACTGACACGGAAGAGGTTTACCAGGACGCTATCTGGATTTGTGGGCTTATGGACAAACTTGGGTTCCTTTCTCTGGAATGGTGGAGGCTGAGGAGAGATCTGATAGAGGTTTATAAAATTATGAGAGGCTTAGATAGAGTAGACAGACAGTATCTTTTACCCCAGGGATAAAATGTCTAATACCAGAGGGCACTTTTGAGGTGAAAGGGGGTCATTTTAAAGGAATGTCAGGGGCAAGTTTGTTTACACAGAGAGTGGTAGGTCCCTGGAATGGGGTGGTGGTAGAGGCATATACATTGGGGACTTTTAAGAGATGTTTAGATAGGCACATGAATGTGAGAAAAATGGAGGTATATGGCCATGGTGTAGGCTGAGGGGATTAGTTTAGTTAGCCATTTGATTGGTTTGGCACAGCATGGTGGGCCTGTTCCTGTGCTGTCCTGTTCTATGTTCAATGTTAATTTCAAAAGATGAACGGGTTAATAGTTTAATTGATCACAGGGGTTTAATTGTATGCCGCTGGTTCGTTGCCATGTTGTATCTCTAAATGAATAAAATGCAGAGCAGATATCAAACAACTGAATATGCCATAGCAAATGGGAAGCAAGATACTCAACAAAAGGGAGGGAAGAAACATTGAGAGGCAGGGAGAGAGAAAATAAGTTGCATCTTTAGCAAATACAGTGTACATTGTCCAGCTGTGTTGGACTTCATTTCGATCATTTTGAAAAGCCAGACTACATTTTATCTGAGTCATGTCTCCAGGCATACAGGGCAGACCAATTCACTCTCACGTACCAGGCTGTATAATGGAGATGAGTCAGTAATTCCCAACAATCAGAGCAGGGGATGTCTGCTAATGTAGGCTTGATGCCCAGGGTATCTTAATCTTGCAGAGGTCTGTCCATTTCATAGAACACAGAACATTACAGCACAGTATAGGCCATTGGCCCATCATGTTGTGTTGGCCTTTTAATCTACTGTAAGATTAATCTAACCCCTCTGCACTACATAGCCCTCCATTATATGATCATTCATGTGTTTATCTTAAGAGTCTCTTAAATGCCTGCCCTATCTACCTCTACCATCACCCATGGCAGGGCATTCCACATACCCACAACTCACTCTGACATCCCCACAGACTTTCCTGGAACCAGCTCAAAATTATGCCGGCTTGGATTAGGCATTTCTCCCCCACAATCAGAATCAGGTTTAATATCAGGTGTAATAAGATTACAGCACAGAAGCAGGCCCATTGGTCCATCTGGTCTATGCTGAAACTCCCACCAACCTGCCCTGGGACCATAGCCCTACTCTCCATGTACCTATCCAAACTTCTCTTAAACGTTGAAGTGGAGTTTGCATGCCCCGCTTGCACTGGTAACTCATTCCACCACTCACACCTCTCCAAGTGAAGAAGTTTCCCCTCAAATTCCACTTAAACTTGTCACCTTTCACCCTTAACCCATGAACTCTGGGTGTAGTCCCACCTAACCTCAGTGGAGAAAGCCTGCTTGCATTTACCCTATCTACACCCCTCATCATTTTGTGTAGCTCCATCAAATCTCCTCTTAATATTCTGCTTTCTAAAGAATACAGTCCTAACCTATTCAATCTTCCCATATAACTCAGGTCCTCCAGACCTGGCAACGTCCTTGTAAATTTTCTCCATACTCTTTCAATCTTACTTGCATCGTTCCTGTAAGTAGGTGACCAAATCTGGACACAGTACTCCAAATTAGTCCTCCCCAACATCCCATCTCCTGTGCTCAATACATTGATTTATCAAGGCCATTGTGCCAACAGCTTTCTTTGCGACCCTATCTACCTGTGACATGAATTATGTACCCGTATTCCCAGATCCCTTTGTTCTACCGCACTCCTCAGTGCCCTGCCATTTACTGTGTAGGACCTACTCTGAATTGCAAAACCTTGCACTTGTCTGCATTAAATTCTACCTGCCATTTTTGAGCCCACTTTTCCAGCTGATGCAGATCTCTCTGCAAGCCACGACGGCCTTCGACACTGTCCACTACACCCCCTATCTTGCTGTCATCCACAAGTCTGGTGATCCAGTTAACCACAGTATTATCCAGCTCATTGATATAGATGACAAGCAACAAAGCACCCAGCACCGATCCGTGTGGTACAGCACTGGTCGGAGAGGCAACCATCTACTACCACTCTCTGGCTTCCCCCACAAAGCCAATGTCTTATCCAATTTACTTCCTCATCTTGAATGCTGAGCGACTGAACCTTCTTTACCAACCTCCCATGCAGGGCTTCATCAAATGCCTTACTAAAGTCCATGTGGACAATGTACGCTGTCTTGCCATCTTTCCCTTTCCTGATAACTTCCTAAAAAAAACTCGGTGAGATTGTTTAGACATGACCTACCATGCATGAAGCCATGTTGACTATTCCCAATCGGTCCAAATAGGATTAAGTAGGTAGTACAAAAAGAAAGAAGAAAGTAATACTGAGCTGGTGGTCATGGGTTCATTTCCTATTCAGAAATCTGATGGCAGAGGGGAAGAAGCTCTTCTCTGAAATGTTGAGTGTGTGTCTTCAGGCTCCTGCATCTCCATCTGGATGGGAGCAGTGAGAAGTGTCATGACCTGGGTGACTGTGGTCCTTAATGATGAACGCTGCCTTTTCGAGACATTGCCTGTTGAAGCTGGGTCAAAAGCCCTAGCTCGAGCAGCCTCTCCTCATTGGCCATGCTGTCTAATCTGGACAGCAGCCTGGTAAATCAGCCCTGCACAGATGAGACACTTTAGAATGCACAAGCTGTTGTGTTCAGCCAGTGTATTTCCAGTCAGAGCATTGTCTGACTTGGAGGGGACCCCACAGATAGGAATCCCCTTGGCCCTTTTGTGGTTCCAGGTCAAGAGAACCAATGGAATACCTCAAACAGGGGAAGAGGAGTAATAGATGGTAGTGAAAGTGATGGAGCGAAAGCTGTACATCAAAGTAACACACACAAATGTTGAAGGAACTCGTTGGTCAGGCCCATAACATTGACTCTTTATTTTAGAGATGCATTAGAGTAACAAGCCCTTGCAGCCCAATGAGCCTGCACTACCCATTGCACACATGTGACCAGTTAACCTGCTACCTGAAGCTGCGAGGTGATAGGTGGAAGAGACGAAGGCTGAAGAAAATAGAATCTGATAGGAGAATTGAGTAGACTGTTGGGTAAAGGGAAGGTGGAGGGCCACTACTGAATCTGATAAGAGGGAAGAATGGACCACAGGCAGGTGAGTAGAAGAGGTAAGAGGCCAGAGTTGGGAATAGAAAAAGAGAGAAGGAGGAAGGGAGAAGGAGAAAAAGAATTGCAGGAAGAGAAATTGATGTTCATGACTTTAGGTTGCAGGTGGAAGGTGATGGCCCTGCTACCTTTTCCACACATCTCTTCTTAGCTTCTCATTCCATCCACTGACCTACCATCTCTCACTTTTCTTCACCTCTCACCTTCCAGCTTGTCCACCTTCCCCTTCCCACCACCTTACTCTGAAGTCTTCCCCCTTCCTTTCCAATTCTGCTCCTTTGTCTTATGGTCTAGAGTTGAGATCCGGTTTGTAATGGAGATATGGGGACTCCAGATGCAGGAATCTGGAGGGGGAGAAAAAAAACTGCTGGAAGGGCTCCGCATGTTGAGCAGTATCTGTAGAGAGGAAGGGAATTGGTGACATTTCCGGGTGAGTTCCTGTATCAGAGCTAGTGTTCTAGTGTTGATCCGAAAGATGGCAATTCCTTCTTCCAACCCCCTCCACACACACACACACACACCCAGACAGTGCTACAGCAGTTTGTTTTTGCTCTTTTAAATTATATTTGAATTTTAAAATTATATTTGTATTTTTCTGCATGTTCTGGACCACTAGACAATGAGATATAGGAGCAGAATTAGGCCATTTGGCCCATCGAGTCTGCTTCACCATTTCATCATGGCTGATTTCGTATCCCTCTCAACCCAATTCTCGTGCCTTCTCCCCATGAGCTGACTAATCAAGAATCTGTCGGTCTCCATGCCCTCAATGATTTGGCCTCCATAGCCGTCTATGGCAGTGAATTCCACAGCTTCTTCACCTTTTAGCTACAGAACTTCATCCTCACCTCTGTTCTAAACGGACATTCCTCTATTCTGATGTTGTGCCTTTTGGTCCTAGACAGCCCCCCCCCCCCCCCCCAGTAAAGGAAACATCTTTTCCACATCTCATCTCAGCTTTTCAATATTCAATAGGTTTCAATGAGATCACCCCTCCGTTGTTTGGATTGTGTTTAGGAGTAGTTTCTAATTTTAGACTGCCAAATTATTAACTTTCAGTTAAACTTGCTCTACAATGCATTAAGTTTCATGTTTTAAAAAACTGAACATAACAACGTTTGTGTTGATGTGTTTAGGGGAACGTGTTTCATAGAAACACAGAAAACCTACAGCACAATACAGGCCCTTCGGCCAACAATGCTGTGCCGAACATGTACTCACTTTAGAAATTAGCCCTCTATTTTTCTAAGCTTCATGTACCTATCCAGGAATCTCTTAAAAGACCCTATCATATCACCTCCTTCACCATCGCCGACAGCCCATTCCCCACACTCACCACACTCTGCGTAAAAAAAAGTAAAACAACTTACCCCTGACCTCTCCTTTGTACCTACTTCCAAGCACCTTAAAACTGTGCCTTTTTGTGTTAGCCATTTCAGCTCTGGGAAAAAGCCTCTGATTATCCGCACGATCAATGCCTCTCATTATCTAGTACACCTCTATCAGGTCACCTCTCATCCTCTGTTGCTCCAAGGAGAAAAGGCTGAGTTCACTCAACCTATTCTCATAAGGCATACTCCCCAATCCTGGCAACATCCTTGTAAATCTCCTCTGCACCCTTTCTATGGCTTCCATATCCTTCATATCCTCCCTATAGTGAGGTGACCAGAACTGAGCACAGTACTCCAAGTGGGGTCTGACCAGGGTCCTATAGAGCTGTAACATTACCTCTTGGCTCTTAAACTCAGTCCCATGATTGATGAAGGCCAATGCACCGTATGCTTTCTTAACCACAGAGTCAACCTGCGTAGCAGCTTTGAGTATCCTATGGACTAGGACCCCAAGATCCCTCTGATCCTCCACACTGCCAAGAGTCTTACCATTAATACTATATTCTGCCATCATATTTGGCTGACTAAAATGAACCACCTCACACTTATCTGGGTTGAACTGCATCTGTCACTTCTCAGCCCTGTTTTGCATCCTATCAATGACCTGCTGTAACCTGTGACAGCCCTCCACACTATCCACAACACTTCCAACCTTTGTGTCATCAGCAAATTTACTAACCCATCCCTTCACTTCCTCATCCAGGTTATTTATAAAAATAACGAAGAGAAGGGGTCCCAGAACAGATCCTTGAGGCACACCATAGTTTCTGGAGACTATTCTAGGAATAAGATGGTACTACTTAACTGAATTAATTTTACAAACATCATTCTGAAAATTACTAGCTTGTTTGTTAACAAACTCTTTTCAAAATCCAATCCATTTTATTTCTAGTTGACAAACTCTGAAATGAATAAACAGTTGACGTTTTGTGCCAACAGCCTTCATCAGAACTGGAAAGGAAGGGGGAAGCTGCCAGAAAAAGATGATGTGGGGGGGGGGGAGAGAGGAGGACAAACTAGAAGGTGATAGGTGAAGCCAGGTGGGTAGGAAAGGTAAAGGGCTGGAGGTGAAAGAATCTGATAAGAGGAGAGAGTGGCCCATGGGAGAAGGGGAAGAAAGGTTGGGTCTTGGGGGAGATGAGTAGAAGAGGTAAGAAGCCAGAGTTGGGAATTGAAAAAGAGGGAAGGAGGAATGAGGAAAGAAAAAAAAGAACAAAAATTGCTGAAAGAGAGATCGATGTTCATGTTTTCAGGTTAGAGGCCACCTAGATGGAATATGAGGTGTTGCTCCTCCATCTTGAGAGTGGCCTGATCATGGCAGAAGAGGAGGCTATAGACTGGCATGTCAGAATGGGAATGGGGAGAGGAATTGAAATGGTTGGCCACTGGGGAAATTCCACTTTTGGCGGATGGAGCGGAGGTGCTCGGCAAAGTGGTCTCCTGGTCTCACCAGTGTAGAGGAGGCCACACCGGGAGCATCGGATGCATTAGAGAACCCTAACGGATTCACAGGCGAAGTGTTGCCTCACCTGTAAGAACTGTTTGGGACCCTGAATGGAGGTGAATGGCCAGCAGTGCTATTTCTGTCACTTGCCAGGAGGAACATTAGTGGGGAGGGGTGATTGGACAAGGGAAAGACAGAAAGAGCGATCCTTGTGGAAAGCAGAGAGTGGGATGGTGGGAGGTAAAGGTATGTTTGGTGGTAGAGTCCCACTGAAGATGGCACAAGTTGCGGACAATGATGTGTTGGATGCAGAGGCTCGTGGGTTAAGGCGGTGTGAAATCTGAAGTAAACTATGCCAATTAAATTGAAATTGTGTTACGAAGTCCAAAGTTCAAGGTAAATTTATTATCAAAGTGTGTAAACCGTATACAACCTTGAGATTTATTTTCTTGAAGACACCCACAGGAGAATAAAGAAATACAGTAGACTCAATGGGGGGGGGGGGTAAGCCCTCAAAGCAGAGGCCCTGAAAGCTGTGGAGTCAGCCCAGTGCTGATGCAAGTGAAGCCATGCATGCCGTCCAGGAGCCTGATGGTTGCAAGGCAGCATCAATTCCTGACCCTGGCGCCCTGGCACCTCCTGCCAGGACAAGAGAGAGAGAGAGAGAGAAACACAGGCAGACCGGACGGGCGTTGCGTCTGTAGTGGGGCTGAACTCCGGCTTAACTGGTCTATACTTTATGATTTTGGTGAACCTTTTTTTCTCAGTGTCATTACAGAAGCATTGAGCTCAGTAATTTTGGTGTCACCTACTAGCAAAGTTGTAAATGTCACAACATTTTGTTTTTTTTTAAAGCTATACATGAATTTCTTGAAATTAAAAAAAAAATCTTGTCTATGGAAAAGTATTGATTCATATGCATTTTAAAATGAATTTTAAATGTCCATTCCCTCCCACATAACCATATGCCTGTCTAAGAGTCTCTTAAATGTCCTCAACGTAGCTGCTTTTGACACCACCCCTGGCAGGACATTCCATGCACCCTCCACTCTCTGTTTAAAAAAAAAATCCTTACTGCTGTCACCCCCCCATACTTTCCTCCAATCACCCTAAAACTGAGACCTGTCGTGTTAGCCATCCAGTCTAAGAAACGGTGCTCTCAGCTTTGACATATCTACGTCGGTGCATTATATCTTTTACTGGCCATCTAGCATTCCGAAGCAAGTGTGTACTTGTGATGGACGGGGTGCAGTGAAGATTGATCAGACTGCTGTTTGACACGGTGGGGTTGTTGTGAATGGAGACGTTAAGCAGTCAAGGGCAGAGCTCTCTTGAGTTTAAAAGATTGAGAGATTCCATCATTGAAGTCTTAGGACATAGAACATGGAAGATTACAGCGCAGTAAACCCCCTTGGCCCACGATGTTGTGCTGACATTTTAACTTACCTTAAAATCAGTCCAGCGCTTCCCTCCTACATAGCCCTCCATTTTTCTATCATCCTTGTGCCTAACCAAGAGTCTCTTAAATGTCCCTAGTGGATCTGCCTCTCTCCCACCACCCCAGGCAGTTTGTGCCACCCACCTACCACACTATATGTTCTTCCAAACACCCTAAACCTTATTGTCGGTAGGTGACCAGAACTGCACACAGTACTCCAAATTAGGCCTCACCAGCGTCTTCTACTTACTGCCTGTTACACCACTGGCATTCAGGGTAGCAATGAAGGTCCCCCCATCTCCGCCTGTCCATACTGTTACACACAGAGTTAGAGGATACTTCACTGCTGTTTCTGTAACAATTTTTTTCTGACCCAGTCAGTGTTGTCAGCCCTGAGCTGAAGCCCTGAATTTGGAGGGCCGGTGGACGACTGTTAATCTGGCCTGTACCATTTTACCTGTTTGGCGTGAGTGACCTGGCCACGAGCCGGAACATAGGGCCCTGATTCTAGCCAAGACATTGAGGCATGCAAGCCCCCAAGAGACAACAAAGTTGTGGTCCTCTTGTACAACATCAACATAACATCCCAAATCCTATACTCAGTATAGAGTCATTTCATTGGCGTTTCTGGTGCTGACTGGGAGTGACGCAGTACAGTGCTGGTGACCCAAGTTCAGTTCCTGCAGCTGTCTGTACGGAGTTTGTATGTTCACCCTGTGAGCCTGTGGGTATCCTCTGGGCAGTGGGTTTGATCCCTTATCCCAAACACATGCAGGTTGTTTGACTAATTGGTCAGTTGTGTATCTGGAGGTGCGGGCTCGTTGGGCTGTTGCTGTTCTGTATCTCTAAACAGAACGGGCCATGCAGAGAATGTGCAGAGTGTCCTGGACTGTTGAAGTGGTGAGTGGAACGCTGGTAGGTGGAGTCTACAAGATCAGCTAGCTCCTCAGACTTGTCCTGGCATGCAGTGTGATTGGGTCTGATGGCTACTTGCTGTGTGTACTCCCATGGTAACTTTGTTCGAGCTAAGTGTTTTAAGTGGCCAGTATTCCCTGAGAGTTCGCAGCTGTACCTGCTACTGCTCAATGCCAATCTCATTAATAGTCATGGAGCCGTAGAAACAGGCCGTGCTGCCCATCCAGCCATGCAGAGCTGTTAATTTGCCTCAACCCATTAACCCTCATTATTGTCCAAACCCCTCCCATCTATGTACTTAATGCAAACTTCTCATAAATGTCGAAATTGAACCCGCATCCCCATTTCCACTGGCAGCTCGATCCACATTCTCACCACTCTGAGTGAAGAAGTTCCTTCATGTTCCCCTTAAATATGTAATCTTTTGCCCTTAACCTATGACCTCTAGTTCTGGTCTCACCCAACCTCAGACCAGTGAATTGGTGAGTTTCTGCGCTTATCTTTACTGAGGTTCTGTGTTAATACAATTTGCTGACTTTGTATGAAGCAGGCCTAACAGAATCTTTCACAGTGGAGTAAGAAATAAGCGACAACTGGACAAAGGTAACTTGTATTAGTAAAGTCAGAAAGCTTCAACTACGCAGAGATCACTATCTTTCAATCTGACGCAAATGGTCTGATCCTGAGTACATTTATATCAGGTGCTGGGTGTCTGATATTTCATGGCACTTCTTTGTTTTGTGGCTGCCTGCGGGACACATCCCAGAGATGTATTCTGTATGCACACCTTGATAATAAATGTGCGTCGAATCTTTGTAGCTGAGTGTAACAGATCAGATGGAGATTTTCAGTGATTCCATTGCATTTCTCTGTTCTGTGAATGCCTGCAAGAACATGAAACTATGACGACACATTTGTACTCCAATAATAAACGTACTTTGAAGCTTAAATTTGGACAGGAATTGAGAGCAAGGAATGACTTCACTCATGTCTAGCCATCTGCAGAGTTAGATAAGACTATAGAAAGCCGATTAAATGTGGTCAAGGCTCATTTGGACTGCAATGAGATGCATTTTTGTGTAATTTTTTTCAGTTAATCATCTCGGATCAAATACTTTGCCCTCTGCTCTACTGAACCTAATGCTTCTCTGGTGATTGCATTTTATTGGTGATTAAATCCCTCCCCAAATTTTAGTTGTTCTGGTATTTAAAGTCCAGATTAATATATACTCAGTGGCCATTTTATTAGGTTCCTCCTGTACTTAATAAAGTGGCCCCTGACTGTATATTCATGGACTCCTACTGCCGTTTTCCATCCACTTCAAGATTTGATGTGCTGTGTATTCGGAGATGCTCTTCTGTACATCATTGTTGTAGTGTGTGGTTATTTGAGTTACTGTTGCCGTTCTGTCACCTTGAAACAGTCTGGCCATTCTCCTCTAATCCTCTCTCATTAACAAGGTGTTTTTACCCACAGAACTACAGCTCACTGGATGCTTTTTTGTTCCTTGCACCATTCTCTGTAAACTTTAGAGATTGTCGTGTGTGGAAAATCCCAGGAAATCAGCAGTTTCTGAGATACTCAAGTCACCCTGTCTGGCACCAACAATCATTCCACGGTCAAAGTCTACCCCATTCTGATGTTTGGTCAGAACAACAACTGAACCTCTTGACTATGTCTGCATGCTTCTATGCATTGATTTGCTGTCACATGATTGGCTGATTAGATATTTGCATTAATATTCAGATGTACCAAGTAAAATGGCAACTGACTCTTATTCTTTAGACTGCGATTTACGTTATTCATGGCTCTACATATGCCTAAATTAAAATGTATTTATTTATTTAAGAGATGCAACATGATAATAGGCTCTTCCATCCTAATGAGCCCTCATTCCCCCCCCCCCCATTATACCCACATTACCGTAAAGTAACGGGTTGCACCTGAATCTGAGGAGGACCAATATTCTCATAGGCAGATTGGTTAGAGAGGGTTTAACTTGGCAGGGGGTGGGAACCAGAGTGAAGGTACTCAGGATAGGACAGATGGTAAATAAGCAAAGATAGCATGCAGTCAGACTGTCAGGCAGGGAAGGCAGATGATAGGACAAAATTACAGCCAGCAGGGTGAGTATCAGTGTATTAGGGATGCAGAGTCAAAAAGGGTAGAAAATGCAGTGTTTTATCTCAATGCATGAGTATAAGGTAAATGATCTTGTTGCATTATTACAGATTGTCAAGTTTGTGGCCATCACTGAGTTGTGGCTGAAGGATGGTTGTAGTTGGGAGCTGAATGTCCAAGGTTACATGTTGTATTGGAGGGATAGGAAGGAAGGTAGAGGGAGTGGTGTGGCTCCGCTGGTAAAGAATGGCATCAAATCAGTAGAAAGATGTGATATAGGATCGGAAGATGTTGAATCCTTGTGGGTTGAGTTAAAACAAAAACTGCCAGGGTAAAAGGACCCTGATGGCAGTCAGATACAGGCCTCCAAACAGTAGCTGGAATGTGGACCACAGATTACAAGGGGAAATAGTAAAGCTGCGTCAAAAGGGCAATGTTATGATAGTAATAGGAGATTTTAACAGGTGGGTAGATTGGGAAAATCAGGCTGGTAATCGATCTCAGGAGAGTGAATTTGTTAAATGCCTGTGAGATGGTTTTTAGGGCAGTTTGTCATTGAGCCTACTCGGGGATCAGCTATACTGGATTGGGTGTCATGTAATGAACCGGAGGGGATTAGGAAGCTTAGGGTAAAGGAACCCTTAGGAGACTGTGATCATAATATGATTGAGTTCAACTTGAAACTTGATGGAGAGAAAGTAAAGTCTGATGTAGCAATATTTCAGTGGAGTAAGGGAAATTGCAGTGGTAACTGGCCAAAGTAAATTGGAAGGAGCTGCTGACAGGGATGGCAGCAGAGCAGTGAAGGTGTGAGTTTCTGGGAAAAATGAGGAAGTTGCAGGATGGATGTGTTCCAATAGCAAAGAAATAATCAAATGGAAAAATAGCACAACTGTGGCTGACAAGGGAGCTCAAAGCTAATGTAAAAGCAAACAAAGCAGAAAATTACTGAGAAAATAGAGGATTGGGAAGCTTTTAACAACCTAGAGAACAACTAAAAGAATTATTCAGAAGGAAAAGATTAAATATGTGAGCAAGCTAGCAAACAATATCTAGGTGGATAGAAAAAACTTTTTCAAGTATATATAAAAAATAAGAGAGATGAGAGTGGATATAGGACTGCTAGAAAATGAGGCCGGAGAAATAGTAATAGGGGACCAGAAGGTAGCAGGTGAGCTATATGAGTATTTTGCATCAGTCTTCACTGTGGACTACGCTAGCAGTGTGCCAGATGTTGAAGGGTGAGAGGGAAGAGAAGAGGGCAGAGTTACTATTACAAGGGAGAAGATGCTCAAAAAGATGAAAGACCTAAAGGTACATAATTTACCCAGCCCAGATGAACTGTACCCAAGGGTTTTGAAAGAGGAAGCTGTAGAGATTGTGGAGGCATTAGTGATGATCTTCCAAGAATCATTGGACTCCAGCATGATTCTGGAGGAGTGGAGAATTGTGAATGTCACTTCACTCTTTAAGGAATGAGGGAGGCAGCAGATAGGAAATTATAGACCAGTTAGCCTGGCCTCAGTGGTGGGGAAGATGTTGGAATCCTTAACAATTATGAGCTTATGGAATATTGGTGACACAGACAAGATAGGACAAAGTCAGCATGTTTTCTTTAAGGGAATATCTCCCTTGATGAACCTGTTGGAATTCTTTGAGGGAATTACAAGTAGGATAGATAAAGGGGATGTAGTGGATGTTGTATATTTGGACTTTCAGAAGGCTTTTGACAAGGTGCCACACATGAGGCTGCTTACCAAGAGCTGCTTACAGAAAACTTACTAGCATGGTCAGGGCATTGTCTGATTGGTAGGAGGTAAGTGAGTGGGAATAAAAGGATACTACTGGTTGGCTGCCAGTGACTAGTGGTGTTCTGCAGGGGTCAGTGTTGGAACCACTTCTTTTTCTGCTGTATATAATTGATTTAGATGATGGAATAGATGGCTTTATTGCCAATTTTGCAGATGATACAAAGAATAGTGGAGGGGCAGGTAGTACTGAGGAAACAGGAAGACTGCAGAAGGACTCAGGAAGATTAGGAGAATAGGCAAGAAAGTGGCAAATAAAATACCGTGTTGGAAAATGTATGGTCATGCACTTCGGTAGGAGAAATAAATGTGCAGGTTATTTTCTAAAAAAGGGAGAAAATCCAAAAGTCTGAGATCCAAAAGGACCTGGATGTCCTTGTGCAGAACACCCCCCAAAAGGTTAACTTGCAGGTAGAGTTGGTAGCGAGGAAGCCAAATGCAATGTTAGCATTAATTTCAAGAGGTATTGAATACAAAAGGCAGGGATGTGATGCTGAGGCTTTATGAGGCAATGGTGAGGCCTCACCTTGAGTATTGTGAACAGTTTTGGGCTCCTTGTCTAAGAAAAGATGTGCTGGCATTGGAGAGGGTTCAGAGGAGGTTCACAGAATGATTCTGGGAATGAAAGGGTTTGTTGGCTCTGGGTCTGTACTCACTAGAACTTAGAAGGATTAGGGGGATTTCATTGAAACCTTTTGAATGTAGAAAGACCTAGTCGGAGACGTGGAAAGGATGTTTCCCATGGTGGGGGAGTCTAGGCAAGAGGACACAACCTCAGGATAGAGGAGTGTTCATTTAAGTGCGGAGAAATGTCTTTAGCCAGAGGGTGGTGAATTTGTGGAAATTGTTCCCACAGGCCAGGTCGTTGGGTTTATTTAAGGCAGATATTGATAGGTTCTTGACTGGACATGACATCAAAGGTTACGGGGGAAAGGCTGAGGAGGGGGAAAAAGGATCAGCTATGATTGAATGGGAGAGCAGACTCAATAGGCCAAATGGTCTAATTCTGCCCCTATGTCTTAAGTTCTAATTAACCTATTAAATGGTTCATCTTTGGACTGTGGGAGGAAACTGGAGCACTGGGAGCAAACCCACACAGTCATGGGGAGAAGGTACAGACTCCTTAAGGGCAGTGGCGGAACTGGACCCCGACTGTTGCCGCTGACAAGTGTTGTGCTATCCTCTGCACGACCGTGCTGACCCCTAAACTTTGTGCCGACTTGCACAGCATAACTGTGCTTTAAAAAATTTGAATCAGGTAGTGTTTGCTTTGGTGTTGGCCTTGGCGACAAAGTTTCCCTGCTCTTTCAAAGTGCTATTTGAATATCTTGCAATTTAGTGTTAAAGAATGCACAAAATACATTAAAGTTTGGACTCCAGTCAAATTCTGAGGGTTAGAAAATGTTCCACTGTTTTCATATGGACTGTGTGCTATAAATACATTCGGTAAAACTACCAAACAGGGCATGTTAGCACGACTCCTGGGGTTGGGGGTGAGTGCTGGAGACATAAATACAGGTATTCATAAACATGAGATTCTGCAGATGCTGGAAATCTAGAGCAACACACACATACAAAAATGCTGGGGGATCTCAATAGATCAGGCAGCATCTATGGAGGGGGATAAACAGTCAATATTTCGGGTCAAGACCCTTCAGCAGGACTGGAAAGGAAGGGGGCTGAAGTCGGGAAAAAGAAGGTGGGGAGGGGAGGGGAGGGGAAGGAGTATAAGCTTGGCAGGTGATAGCTGAGACCAGGGAATGAAGAAAGAAGCTTGGAGGTGGTAGGTGGAAGAGGTAAATGGCTTAAGAAGAAGGAATCTGATAAGGGAGGGCAGTGGACCATAAGAGAAAGGGAAGGAGGAAAGGGATGAGAGGGGGGTGATTGGCAGATGAGGAGAGGAGAAGAGGTGAGAGTGGAACCAGCGAGGTGAGTAGAAAAGCAAAGGAGAAGGGAGGGAAAGGGTAAATTACCAGATGTCAGAGAAATTAATATTCCATGCCATCAGGTGGAATATGAGGTGTTGCTCCTTCAACCGGAGTATGTTCTCATTATGACAGTAAAGGAGGTCATGGACTGACGTGTCACCATGGGAAGTCAAACTGGACTGGGTGGCCAACCGGAGAGTCTGCATTTTGCGATGGACAGAGAGGCTATCCTCGACCAAGCGGTCCCCGATCTATGTCAGGCTTTGGGAGCGCCAGATACAAGAGATTGCCAACAGACTTGCAGGTGAAGTGTTCCCTCATCTGGGAGGACTGTCTGGGGCCTTGAATGGTGGTGAAGGAGGAGGTGTAGGGGCAGGTCATGCTTTCATGGAGGAGTGCCAGGAGAGAGATAAACGGATAAGGGAGTCACATTATGGAAAGTGAAGGGTTGGGGTTGTGGGGGGAGGGAAAGATGTGTGTGGTGGTAGGATCACATTGTAGATGGCAGAACGGATGGAGAATGATAGACTGGATACAGTGGCTCATGAGATGATAGGTTACGACAATCCTATCCCTGTTAAGGCAGCGGGAAGATAGGGTGAGGGCAGTTGTACAGGAGATGGAGGAGATTCAGGTGAGGGCAGTGTCGATGATGGTGGGAGAGAAATTCTGTTCTTTGGAAAAAGAAGGTAATCTCAGATACTCTAAAATGGAAAGTCTCATCATGAGAAAGATGTGGTGGGGACTCTTCCTTGAATGTAAACTAAGCGGCCAATTTATCAGGTACTCCAGCTCGTTAAAGTGAATATCTAATCAGCCAATCATGTGGCAGCAACTCAAAGCATAAAAGCATGCAGGCATGGTCAGGAGGTTCAGTTATTGTTTAGATCAGACATCAGAGTGGGGAAGGTTTTGACCATGGAATGATTGCTGGTGCCAGACAGGGGGGTTTGAGTATCTCAGAAGCTGCTAGTTTCCTGGGATTTTCGCACACGTACAGTCTCTAGAGGTTACAGAGAAGTGTGTGAAAACCAAAAACATCCAGTGAGAGAGGTCAGAGTAGAGTAGAATGGCCAGAATGGTTCCAGGCGACAGAAGAGCGTCTCTGAATGCACAACTGGTCGGACCTGGAGGTGGATGGGCTGCAGCAGCGGAGGGCCAGACTGGTTCCACTCCTGCACTGAATGAACTGGCCATGAGTGTATATTATTGTCTAATGTTGTTGAAAGCCACAAGAGCAGAGGTAACAGAAGCAAGAGCTGGCCATAAGTAGGATCATAGCTGTATTTATAATCAGGGCTCATTATTGGCGAGACATAAAAATTGCAAGAATAAATAATGTAAAGGACAAATAATGAGGTAGTGTTCATGGATGATTAGGAAATCTGATGGCAGAAGGGAAGAAACTGTTTTATAAAAGGTTGAGTCTGAGTCTTTAGGCTCCTGTTCCTTCTCCCCTAATGTAGCAGTGATGAGATGTCATGTCCTGGGTACTGGGGGAACCCTCGTGATGGATACTGTGTTCTTGAGGCATGGTCTTTTGAAGGTGTCCTGGATGGTGGGGAGGTGAGTGCCCATGATGGAGCTGGCAGAGTTTGCAAAGCTTTCAGCAGCTGTGTAACAATCCTGTGCAGTGCCCACCCACCCCCACCATAGCAACCACTTAGAAGGCTCTGCAGGGCACACCTCCGCAAATTGGCAAGAATTTCTTGACTCAACTCTCCTCGAGCCCCAACTGGTGTGGATTGTTTTTACTCCTTAACCGCACCTCTCACTGGATCACCGCTTTGCTGCACTGAGCTTATGTCATGTCCGGAAGGAGTCCGCACGTTCTCACCGTGACTTTGCGGCTTTCCACCGGGCGCTTCGGTCTCCTCCCGCATCCCAAAGACATACGGGCCAGGGTTAGTAAGAACTGGGCATGCTGTGTCGGCGCCAGAAGTGTGCCGAAACTTGCGGGCTGCCCCCCCCCAGCACGCGGGTCACTGACGCAAGTGGTGCATTTCACTGAATGTTTTGATGTACGTGTGACAAGTGAAGCTAGCCTTTAATCTTAATGACCCCCTACTCCGGGGGTTCCCACCCTGGGGTCCACAGGTCCCTCGGTTAATGGTAGGGGTCCATGGCATAAAAAAGATTGGGAATCTCTGCTCTAAAATGCTTGAAGTTAACCTACTGAGCTCCACAGCTGACTCGGATGGAAACTACACTGGCTGCATTCGTTCCACAGTCATCGCAGCAGTCGCTGTCCCAAGCTCTCATCTCCTGTTCTCCTGACATCACTGCAGAGCAGACTCCCCCCCCCCTCCCACCCCCATGGATTGTGTAGAACCGCACAGCTACTGTTTGGTTCTAATTAAGAACCAATCTTGTGCTTTTTATTTAAAGGATTTTTGGCTGAAGTAGCTTTGTGTTCTTTCTGGGGTTGCGTCTTATCCAATGCCAAGCATAAAAGTAGTCTGAATTCTAGGAAATTTTGTGTAAAACTTTTCCTGGATTTGGGAATCCAGGATTTGAAATTCTAGGACTTTCAAAGTCTGAAATAGAATTTAGCCATGTGTGTGATTCGAAGACTGATGCCAATGATTGGGCAGGCAGTGTGAAACCTCCTGTGAGAGCGATTGTCTGTATCTTCTCGACTGAGCATTGAGCAGGTTTGAGCAGATCATGCTTCACAACGCAAAGGCTCTGGGTGTTGCTGGAAAATGCTGTCCGTGTTCTGGATAATGTTGTTCAATGTTTTGGGGTAAACTGACAAGTGAACTACACTGCCCAGTGAATTACCCAGGCTTTAAGATGGCGTAAGTGAATTTCAGCCATCTCCGGCCGGTGGCAGATGAAACAAGAAAAACAACTAAATGTTTTGTTAGTCACACCCTTTCTGGTAAGCGATGATCACAAACGAAAGACTGCAACTTCCCTTTGGACCTGGAGGCAACTAACTCGATGTGGCAGAAGTGAGGCAAGAGCGAGGAAGACCCAAGCTTCGATCGATTTAAGCACTGTGCTGAATCAGGAAGGTTGGGTGCAGGCTGAATTGAGGCAATGGGCTCCAGGCCCCGGAGCTTATCGAACTGACAAAACCCCATGTTCGATTTGGGTGTTGGGCCAGATTGTAAAGGTCAAGGTGTCGGGGCCCGAGGTGAGGATCGGGCTGGATCATGGGGAAAATAAAGAAATACAAAAGAATTCATGGAAAAACTATACATAAACAAGAACAGGCAAACAACCATTGTGCAAAACAATGCAAATTCTGCAAAGCAGTAGATAGTATTACTGTAAACGTGAGCTGTAGAGTTGTGAGCGCATAGGTTGTGGAACTAGTTCAGTGTTAGGCTGAGTGAAGTTATCCCCTGTGGTTCAGGAGCCTGATGGTTGAGGGGTAATAACTGTTCCTGAACCTGCTGGTGCGGTGCTTAAGCACAATGGTAATAGTAAGACAAGAGCCTGGCCTGAATGGTGGGTACTGCCTTCTTCTGGCCACGCTCCTTGCTCAGTGGTGGGTCCACCACAGTCCAGGCTTTTGGTCACTGGTGCTTCCATACCAGGCCATGGTTCAGCCAGTCAGTATACTCTCCACTGTATATCTCCTTCCGGATTGTGGTAGTGAGGATAGAGCACGGCCTGGATGGTGGGGGTCTTTGATGATGGGTGCTGCTTCTTCTGTTGGCCTACCTTTCGCCAGTATGTACAGTGGAGTCCCTTCTATAGCAAGATACTTGTCTGTGGAAAACAGACCCTTCCATCCGATCACCTCATCCCCCATCACTGGCTAACGCAATGGTGATAGATCCCACTCCCCATTCAGAATTGCTCTAAATTTACTCAGCTTGGGTGACTGTGGTTTCCAACTATTCTCAATAGAGCAACTTTGCTGCTGATTAGTGAGTGACTGCAGTTTTAAACCTTGGACAGGCTGATGTGTGCAACTGAAAAGTTTAAAGATGGTGACCTTTGCAAATTAGTCCCTTTTTTAAATGGAAATATTTCTCTGAAATCTTAATGAGTGAATTAAAATTAATCCAACTTACGAGAGAGGTCTTTGAACAATTCTGTGCAATTTGTGCAGTTATATGCTAATATTTGTTTCTGGTGAGGCACCAGTGTCAGAGGCATGTATATTGTACAATGTAAGTGTCGCATACTGTGAATAAAACACGAAACTAGTATTAAATGCAAAGTTCTTTTCTAACCGATGTTGGATCAGGGCCTAAATTGTTACTTTCCTTGTAGTTTAACATTCTTTATGCTTGCCTGTATGTTTGCATAATCAGCTATTTGTCTGCAAATGTTCAGCAGATTGTCAGCTATTCATCGTTTAGCTGGTTCTGTGTTTCTTTGTTGGCCCGAAATGTCACAACAGCATAAATCAGGACCATTCTTCCCATCTCACTGGCTGTTCCTATCGGAGAAAATTCCCTAAACTGTCCAGCTCAAAGTAAAGCTGTTGGAGTGAATCGATTACAGTTATTTATTTTTTTAATTTAAAGATATTTATTCATTAAGATACAGTGCGGAGAGCCTCGCTGCCCAGCAACCTTGTATTAACCCTAGTCTAATCACGGGACAATTGACCAGTCACCTACCAGCCGGTATGTCTTTGGATTCGGGAAGGAAGCTGGAGCACTTGGAGAAAACTTATGGGGAAATCATACAAACTCCAAACAGACGGTGGCAGGAATCGAACCTGCATTGCTGATACTGTGAAGTGTTGTGCTAACCACTGCGCTACTGTGGCGTCTCACATAGCACGGGTCCTTCCAGCCCAACAAGTCTGCGCCACCCAATTACACCCACATGACCAACTAACCCTTACGTCTTTGGAAAGTGGGAGAACCTACAAACTCCTTACAGACAGCGGTGGAATTTGCACCCAGGTTGCTGGTGCTGTTTCAGCATTACAATAATCACCATGCTACCTTGTTGTCTGCTAGCTGGGCTTTAATGTTATTTCTTTGCTCCGAATGTCTAAACAAAATGACGGTAGCCAGACGGTCTGCTTCTCATCTTTGCCTTCCGAAGAACCTTCCGGACAATGTCACCTCCAGAGACAACATTCAGTCAGTCACTTTTATTGTCATTTCAACCATAACTGCTGGTACAGTACATAGTAAAAATGAGACAATGTTTTTCAGGATCATGGTGTTACATGACACAGTACAAAAACTAGATTGAACTACATTTAAAAAAAATACAGAGAAAGCTACACTATACTACAGACCTACCCAGGACTGCATAAAGTGCACAAAAACAGTGCA
This sequence comes from Hypanus sabinus, assembly GCF_030144855.1. Classification (NCBI taxonomy): domain Eukaryota; kingdom Metazoa; phylum Chordata; class Chondrichthyes; order Myliobatiformes; family Dasyatidae; genus Hypanus; species Hypanus sabinus. Next base: position 140,239,115 of record NC_082715.1, on the reverse strand, counting down.
GGCATTACAATAAATAATAAACAGGACAGTAGGTCAAGGTGTCAGATAACTGGAAATGAGCTGTTCCCCAAAAAATTGGCAGCGTTTTTTATTCTCCACACAGCATCTATTTCGGATGTGCGCACAAGAGTGATATTTCAGTGACCCGAATCTTTAGATCTGTTCAAACATTTGACCTTTTAATCCTGAAGAACAAAGACTTCTGAATAGTTCTGTTGTAATTTACTGCTAAAAAAAAGATTTCTGTTGTATTATTTAGGGATGCATGGTGGAGCAGTTTATGTAGAAACATAGAAAATCTACAGCATGTTACAGACCCTTTGGCCCACGATATTGTGCCAACCATGCAACCTACTCTAGAAGCTGCCTATAAATTTCCCTACAGCATAGACTTCTTTTTTTAAGCTCCAGGTACCTATCTAAGAGTCTCTTAAATGACGCTATTGTATCCACCTCTTCCATCGTCGCTGACAGTGCATTCCATGCACCCACCACTCTCTGTGTGAAAAACTTACCCCTGACGTTCCCTCTGTACCTACTTCCAAGCACCTTAACACTACGCCCTCTGTAGTAGCCGATTAGCATAATTCTGTTACAGTACCAGTGACCAGGATTCCAGTCCGCTGTTGGCTTGATACAGACAGAGTTGTGTATTAAAGTCAACTTGGGTAACTTCCATCGGAGTTAAGTTGAGGAGCGGCGTGCTAGTGTAAAACTATTACAGCCACTGTGACCTGGGTTCAATTCCCGTTGCGGTCCGTAAGGAGTTAGTATGTTCTCCCCACGAGCGTGTGGCTTTCTTCCGGTTGCTGGTTAGTAGATTAATTGGTCACACGAGTCTAGTTGGGTGGTGCAGGCTCATTGGGCTGGAAGGGCCAGTTACTGTGTTGTACCTAAATAAACTAAAAAATAAAATTTCCTGCATACTATAGTTTGCTTCTCTCAGTTACCTCCCAGCACATGCTCTTATGAAGTGAATGGTTTATTTGTGTGTTCTGCCAAAAATGGCCTAAAACAAGTCAACAATGCTTTGTTTAGTTGAGTTGAGGTTGCCACATCTAAGGGTGGAGATGGTCCGGAATGTGTCAGGTCCTACTACTTACTAAATACTGCCAATGGTGTGTGTCTCAACTAGGCTCTGACAACCAAGTCCAGCTTCACATGTGGCTTAGCTACTAAGTCTGGTGGAGCCATCTCAACTGACAGGAGAAGGGGCAAGGAGGAGACTCTGGAGACTTAAAACCAGTCGCTTCGGACAGATGGGGCTTGTCAGCCATGGCTGCTGGCTCATCTTGGAGAAACAGAGCTCTGATTTACAATCCCGAGGAAAAATCAAGAGCTGGAGTCCCTAGGGTAGTCCTACGCTGAGTTCAACACTGATGGGAAACTCCTACCATGCTGCTGGTGCCAAACTGTATCGGTCTTTGCTGTCCCTTTGGATCTATTAGCGAGGAGAGAGGGGGTCTGTTGCATGGGCGACTGCTTGCTCTCCATATTGTGCTGCCCTGGCTTGCATAATATGTGCACAGCTAGGAAGCAAAATTCATGGTCGATCCCAACCAGTGGAGGACCTCCGCTCCGTCTGACTTTCCATGCATTAGGGAACGATGGCCACAGTCAACCCTACCTGTGGAGTGCTGCTGATCCCTCTGACATTCCAGTCATTATTTCATCACCATTGACACATTTACTCTCAATTTGCAGTTCTTTCTTGAAAGCAAATCCATTGCTTCGTTGAACCACCTACCGAAATTTTAAGGAATTCCTTGGCACTGTCTCCCAAATTCTGACTTTTCTTTCCACAGCTGAGTTGAGGAGGTGTGTTGAACTTTCCCATATGAGATTAACTTAGAATCGATAATAAGGGAAAAGCTGGTCCTGTGCTCTCAACTTCCACTGGACTGTGGTATTTTCACACTCCATTATCCCCTGTAATAACCAGTTTCAATCTGCATTTTCCACTTATTGAGAGCCGCGAATCATTGCCTCAGTACATGGGACAAAATCTCCCGCTGGATAAATATGCTGGTTTTGAAAATAATATGGTATTAATTTTAGTTTTTATGCATGAAGTTTAACTTATTGAAATATTTTGGCACGTTTCCACCTGCAATATTTAACTAATCTGATACAGTCTTTGGATCAGGGAGGATCACACTCGACGTGCTCCTTGTGTGTAGCATTGCGAAGTCTACGACCATTGCACACCGGGGCCGCCACTGTTTAGACGATACCGTGGCGTAGCAGTTAGAATGCGCCACCAACCGGGGTCAAGTCCTAACACTCTCTGAGGAGTTTGTATACACCCCCTGTGACTCTACAAATTTCCTCTAGGTGCTCCGGTTTCCTCCTACATCTCAACAACATACGGGTTAGTGTTAGTAAGTTGTGTGCTGTGTTGGTGCCGGAAGCATTATGCCACTTGTAGGCTGCCCCAAGAAATCCTCGCACAGTGTTGTTCGTTGATGCAAGTCAATACATTTTACCCGATGCTTTGATGGTCATGTGACAAAGCTAATCTTAAAATCTTTAAGCTCAGCTGGGTGTAGAGATGACAGTGTACCTTTATTTCTCACGTGTACGTCGATAATAAACCTGATTCTGATTCGGTCTGTCCACCCCGTATTCCTGCAAAGAATGGAATAAACGTAATGGTGTGGTGTCACCAAGAGGAAAGCTACACCCTCACGGGGAGAACGTAAGTTTTCCCAGCTGGCGGTGAGGTTCCCGATGAAAAGGGTCGACTGTTTATTCCCTTCCATGCCTAACCTGCTGAGTTCTTTCAGCATTTTTTGTGTGTGTGTCACTCTGGTGTCTAGGTGTCCAAAGGTGGTAATTCTGAGGGTGATTGTGTTTTTTTCTTCCCCTCCTAGGGCATGGCCTTTACATTGGAGGAGAGGCTCCAACTGGGCATCCATGGCTTGCTGCCTCCCTGTGTTCTGAGCCAGGACGTTCAAGTCCTCCGGGGGCTGAGGAGCTACGACATGATAAAAGACGATCTTGATCGGTAAGATCAATAAAAAACTTACATGGAGATTTAGAAAGAACACTTCACTGAATCTAATGTGAAATGCTTCTTTGTTTTTCAAAAGCTGGATAGCAGGACCATAAGACATAGGAGCAGAAATATTTTCAGTTTTGTAACACCTGAATGTGGTTCAAGGGTTCATTTTATTGTCAAAGTACGCATGTCCGATACAACTCTGTTACTGGTCTTCTCCAGATAGCCACAAAATACAGAGAGACCACGGGTGTCGATGAAAGAAACCCAGATCCTGATCTTAATATACTTCCCTTTGCTAAGGATATTGATGCTAAGGCTCATTTATTTATCATGTTTGTTCAAATGTTTGTTGGAATGTAAAATTTAATTTATTTATTTAGAGATATAGTGTGCAACTGGCTCTTCTGACCCCTGAAGCGACACCACCCAGCAACCTACCTAGCCTCATCACAGGGCAATTTATAATGACCAAGTTAAACTACTAACCCATATGTCGTTGGAGTGTGGTAGGAAGCCAGGGCACCCAGCACCCGTACACTCATGGGGAGGAATGTAGAAACCTCCTCACAGAGGGTTTCAGAAATGAACTCTGAACTCTGACACCCTGAGCTGCAGTAGTGTTGTGCTCCCCTGGTGGCCCAAAAACTACACAACCTGCTGGGGCTCTGACCGTGGTATGGTGGGGGATATGGGGAGGACATCAGCCATCGTGTCTCTTGCTTGCACACACGGACCTCCAACCCTGGGCTTGCCGACCTGGGCAGTCATGCCCTCATGCTTCCGGCCTGCATGGACCTTCAATCCCAAGACTTGCTCTCTCTCACTCTTTCCTAAGTCATCTTTGAAGATCTTCCCAGCTGCTCCATCTGATTTAGTAGATCATGGAGTGAGCATCCAAGATGTTCCTTGAGCCATCGCAACTTCTGCAGACAGATGGCGTGAACTTTGATTTCTCCTTCTGGTATTTTTTTTCATTTCCCACACTGCCTTCCCTCTTCTCCTATTCCCCACTCTGGCCTCTTAATTTTTTTACTCACCTGCCAGTCATCTCCCCTTTTCCCTTTCTCCTGTGGTCCACTCTCCTCTCCTATCAGATTCCTTCTTTAGCCCTGTACATTTCCACCCACCTGGCTTCACCTATCACCTTCCGGTTAGCCTTCTTCCCCTCCCCCCACCTTCTCATTCTGGCATCTTCTCCCTTTCTTTTCCAGACCTGATGAAGGGTCTTAGCACAAATTGTCAACTGTTCATTCATTTCCATAGAGGCTGCCTGATCTGCTGAGCTCCCCCAGCGTTTTGTGTGTGTTACTATGGCTGGCAAATCCTGGCAAAGCTGACTCTTAAACTAGGGATTAAACTTGATGAAACAAAAAGGCCATGCCATCAAAAAAATAAATAAATGAGGGAAACTAAACTATATGAGGAAATGTCTATTCAGGAACAGTTATTACCGTTCAACCAAGAGGATCCTGAACCAGTGTGGATACTTTACTCACCTCAACACAAAAACTGATTGCACAGCCTACAGACTCACTTTCAAGGACTCTACAACTCCTGTTTTCACTATTCATAGATGTTTTGGGGCAATTCAGAAGCCAGAGGATGGATGCATCCCAATAATGAAGTATTCTAAAGGCAGGGTGAGGTAACGGGGCTGACCAGTGAAGTCAAAGAGCATAAAAGCAAAAAGAAGGGCATATAATATATCAAAAATTAGTGTGATGTTAGAGGATTGATTAGCTTTTAAAAACTAACAGAAGGTAACTTAAAAAAACATAAGAGAATGATAAAACACTATTGAATGATAAAAGGTGTAGAGAGAGTGAATGTGAAGAGGACGTTTCCTCCAGTGGGGGAGTCTAGGACCAGAGGGATAGAGGGATGTCCACTTAGAACCAGGAATCTGTTCAGCCAGAGGGTGGTGAATCCGAGGGATTTATTACCACGGACAGCTGTGGATACCAAGTTATTGAGTATATTTAAAGCAGAGGTTGATAGATTCTCAATTACTCAAGACATCAAAGGAGAAGGCAGATGATCGGGGCTGAGGGATAATAAATTGGCCGTGATGGAATGGTGGAGCAGACTCGATGGACCAAATGGCCTAGTTTTGCTCATTTGTCTTTTGGTCTTATTACATATTTAATATTTATTTGTTTATTTATTAATCAATCTATGTAATAATTATTTATTATTTTTATATTTGCATAGTTTGTTGTCTTATGTGCATTGGTTGTTTGTCAGTCTTCGTAGTTTTTAATTGATTCTATTGTATTTCTTTGTTCTACTTGAATGCCGTCAAGAAAATGAATCCCAGGGTGACATATACATAATTTGATAGCAAATTTACTTTGAACTTTGAAATACATGCTCTGTCCTGGAAGTGATACATTCAAATTTGCCACATAATCAAGAAAATTCATCAAATCTTTCCATCCCTATCACACCCTGGGGAATCGGTAAAGACTAGTGCAAACGGGGGAAGCTTGATAAACAGCATACCTTCAGCTAAGGATGAAGTAGTAAACAAGTGTGCTATTGTGTCTTTGCACATTAACCTAAGTTCTTAGTGCGATGCTGTTACAGCTCGGTGTGCCCGAGTTCAGAGTTCAGTTCCGTTACAGTCTATAAGGAGTTTGTACGTTCTCCCCGTGACCGCATGGATTTCCTCAAGGTGCTCCGATTTCCTCCCACAGTCCAAAGGCGTACCTAATAGCAGGCTAGCTGGTCATTGTAAATTATCCTGTGATTAGGCTAGGTGGGTTGCTGGGTGGTATGGTTTGTTGGGCTGGAAGGGTCTGTTCCGTGCCGTATCTCTGAATAAGTAAAATTTAAATAAAACACCAGTCCACTTTTCATCAAAGGTTATCAACACAGGATCATCCCGGCTGTAGAGCTAGACAAGCTATTCCAATCCATCAGCAGTAACAAAGAGGGATTCATGCTTGTTCTCAGCTCCATTTAAAAGTTGTCCACACTCTGGGAACCCGTCCCATGCTGGCTCAGAGAAACCACATGTGCGCTGGTGTTGAGAACCTGGAAGGATTGAAGCACCTGGTGAACCTGCCTTTTCCATTAAGTACTTCCTGCCCACATGTTTATCTACAAATATCTGACCACGTTTTAAAATTGCATATCGGGCCAGAGATATACTGATGGCCTGATCACCTTTTTAAAATATTTTCAGTCCCATTTTTGAAAACAACAAATGATTCAGAATCTTAGACACAAACACAGGAGATTCTGGCAATGCTGGAAATCCAGAGCAACCCACACAAAATGTTGAAGGAACTTGGCAGGTCTACTTAAAACCCTTGGCCCAAAACGTTGACTGCATATGCTCCTTCTGCTAACCTGCTGAGTTCCACCAGCATTTTGTGGGTTATTACGATTCTCTAGTTGTTCAGTGCAAACTGGCTTAATAGTGATCATTTTATTAGGTACAGGAGTGGAACCCAGAGTCATCTTCTGCTGCTGTAGCCCATTTATTTCAAGGTTCAATGTGTTTTGCATTCAGAGACGTCCTTCTGCACACCACTGTTGTAACGCATGTTTATTTGAGACACTACTAGCTTCCAGTAAGTTTGAACCAGTCTGGTCATTCTCCCCTGACCTCGATTGTTAAAGTGTTTTCACCTACTGGATGTTTTTTTTTATTCTTTGCACCATGCTCTTAAAAACGGCTGTGTGTGAAAATACCAGGGAGACCAGCAGCTTCTGAGATACTCAATCCACCCCATCTGGCACCATGGTTAAAGATCACATTTCTTCCCATTTCTGACATTTTGGACTGAACAACATCTGAACCTCTTGACCTTGTTTGCATGCTCTTATGCATTGAGTTGCTTCCATGTGATTGGCTGATTAGATATTTTCACTAAAGAGCAGGTGTACAGATGTTCCTAATAAAGGGCCACTGAGTTTATATTTTACCTTTAATTAAGATTTATCTATTTAAAATTGTAGTTACTGTTTCACAGGCATGGGTGTACAAAGGTGAGATTGAAATCCTAGCTAAGACCAGTGCAAATTCAGTTAATTCTTAATGAAATGAATATTTTGTAATGTAATCTGATGAACTGATGAAGTTAAAGGCAGAAATTGGAGGCAAAACTCAGGATTGTTTCGTGTCATTTCCAGCACGCAAGTGGAAAGGAGAACAAAACAATTGTTACTGCGATCTGATACAGCACAAAAAAAGCACAATAAGATAAAAAACAGAATTAAAAAATACAATAAATATAAATATCATAAGGTGGCTGACAGGAAGTGATAAAGTAGTGGTGTTTGGGGGGTGTGGAGGGAGGGTTAGTGGGTGGAGGTGTAGATCAGCCTTACTGCTTGGGGAAAGTAACTGTTTTGAGTCTGGTAGCCTCTTCCCTGATGGGAGTGGGACAAACAGGATGTTCTTCAGTTCGCGTCTGTTTTCTTGTTTATATTTTCATTCGGAGATGCAGTGTGGCGCAGGCCTTTCTGGCACTTTGAACCGCAGCCCCCCGCGACCCTCGACAACCCTGATTTATCCCTAACCTAACTGCGAAGAAAAAAACTTCAGTGGCCAGTTACCCTACCCAGTACGAATTTGGACTGTGGTAGGAAACAAGAGCACCTGGAGGAAACCCAGACACGGGGAGGACACACAGACTCCTTACAGGTGATGATGAAATTGAACTCTGAAGACGCTGCGCTAACCTCTACGTCACAGTGGTGCCTGTATGTTTAGCTTTTACGAAGTGTGTGGTTGGCCTTAATTTATCAGTCTCTAAATGGATAGAATTTCATTACAATAAATAAATCCTCCAGAGATGGCTGTAAGTGCAGATGTTCCTTTTGCTTCAAGTCTTGACTGCCAAAAGCTCCATTAAGAAAGAGCATTGGAATCGTTCATTTGTCTTGGTAAACAATGTGTAGCACTGAATGCAGATGCTGTGAAACTAATTCTACTTAATGGTTGTCAAAGAGGAATGTAATGCAAGGGAGGGGAGTTTGAAAGCAGCTGTGGGTGGATTATCTGTACCTGACATATCAAAGCTCACGCAACAGCAGACTTTGGTTTCCTCTCAAGCATCTTGCAAAGAAATCAGGGTGACTTAAATTGCTAGCCCACCACAGAGTAGGCTCCCTCAGATTCCTGTCTGCTGGTGGTGTGTGCGCTGCTTTCTCACATACTTCTTTATATACCGTCCTTCTGTTTCACAGTTCAAAGTAAATTTATCATCAAAGTGCGTACATATAAAGATTACAAGGTATTGAAGTTCAGAGTATGTCTGTGTCACCATTACAGCACTAAGATTCATTTTCTTACAGGCATTCACAGTAGAACAGAAAGCTACAGTAGAACCAATGAAGAACTGCACACAAACTTTGACTAACAACCAATCTGCAAAAGATGACAAACTGTGCAAATAAAAAAAAACAAATAATAACAAGAGAAAGTCTGCTGATACCGGAAATTTGAGCAGCGCACACAAGATGCTGGAGGAACTCGGCAGCCAGGCAGCATCTACGGAAAAGAGTACAGTCGATGTTTTGGTCTGAAACGTCAACTGTACTTTTTTTCCATAGAGGCTGCCTGGCCTGCTGAGTTCCTCCAGCATTTTGTGTGTATAACCCAAATAATAACTAACTAACTAAGTAGTAAAAAAAAGAGGAAGCTGAAAGGTATTGGACCACAGGACCCTACGAGTATAGAAAAAAAACATTGAGAGGGTCATTTGGGTCTCCCTCTCCCCATTGGTGACATTTACCGGGAGCATTGTATATGAGGGTCCGAAGCATTGTTGATGTTTCCTACTACCCACCTCACAATCTCTTTGGCCCACTATCATCAGGAAGGAGGTACAGGAGCATCAGGACTGGGACTGCCAGACTGGGTGATAGCTGTGAGACTAATGAATACCCTGCCACCACCGAGGTCTCGTCACCCGGACAGCGAGCTGATTACTATACTGTTTATTGTTTACATGTGCTGTGTATTACATGCACTTAGAATTATATTCTATTAATTTATTAGTGGTATTAATTTGTTTTGCTTTATGTGCTGTGTGTGATCATGTATTCTGGGTTGCACCATGGTCTGGTGGGACGTTGTTTCATTTGGCTGTATAAATACAGTGCCTTGTAAAATTATTCAGCCCCCAAACATTTGTTCACATCAATTAGTATTACAACCAGGGATTTTGATCACGAATTTTTATTGATGAATCACATGCTTCTTTTTTGCGCAGTGGAGCCCCAAAAACAGGGAAAATTGTAAAGCATGCAAAACTAACAATTCAAAACATGAAATGTCAGCAGTTCAAAAGTGTTCATCACCCTTTGTTCAGTGCTTAGTTGAACCTTCTCTCGCAGCTATAACAGCCTGTAGTCTTTTTGGTTAAATCTCTAGTAGCTTTCACAACATGATGGAGCAAGTTCCATTCCTCCTTGCAAAATTGCTCAAGTTGTGCCAGATTAGTTGGGGAGCAGTGGAGGACAACAATCCTGAGGTTTTGCCAGAGTCGCTCGATCTGGTTGAGGTCAGGTCTCTGACTGGGCCACTCAAGGAGATCAACTTTATGTATTCGAAGCCACTCCCTGATTGTTCTGGCAGTGTGCTTTGGGTCAGTGTCCCGCTGAAAGATGAACTTCCTCCCCAGTGAAAGCTTTCTAGCAGAGGCTAGCAGGTTTTTATCCAGGATCTCTCTGGATTTAGCATTTTCCCATCAATCCTGTCCAGATTTCTGTTTCCTTCTGATGAAAAGCCTCCCCAAAGCATGATGCTACTTCTATAATACCTGGCTGACGTGTGGTACTAGATTTACACCACACATATTGTTTGGTGTTGAGGCCAAGAAGTTGCACTTAAGTCTCATCTAACCACAATGTCTTCATCCACAAACTTAACGCCACTGGCTTCTGCAGCTCACTCCAGGTGACTGTTGGCATCACTCTCTTACAAGTGCCATTCTTCTCTGGCAGTGTGCTAAGTTTAGTGGGGTGGCCTGACCTAGGCAGCGTGGCTGTGGTTTCACGATGGACTGCACTGAGCTCTGATGTATGTTCAGTGCCTTTGAGCTGGACTTGTACCCTTCTCCAGATTGGTGCTTCTCTATTATCATTTTCCTGACTCGTCTTGAGCTGTCTTTTGTCTTCATTTTGGTTTGATCTGTTGAAAATCTACCGTGCTGTTGGACCTTACTGAGAGAGGGGGTATTTATTCTTATTAATTCACTGAAAACAGGTGATCCTCCAGTTTTTCTTACATCAACACAATGGGGGAGTTGGTAAGGTAATATACAGTATTGCACCTGAGGAAAGTTAGCGTCATAATTACAAAGAGGATGAATAACCTTGAAATGTTGGTTTTTAATTTTTATTAAATTGATGAAAGATTTTGGAATTTTTATTTCTCCAACTCCCGACTTCTGCTTTTCAATAACCCATTCGTGGAGTTGCTTGGAGTGTTTTGTTTCTGTCCATGGTGGAGTTTCTGCCAGGATCCTGACTCACCAGCAGCTGGAGCTTCCAGACACAGGTGTATTTTTACTCCAATCAACCCTGACTGCACACAGGTGATCTCCATTAACTAATCATGTCACTCGTGAAACCAATCGGCTGCACCAATGATGATCTGGTGTGTCCTATTAAAGGGGGTGAGTACTTATGCAATCAATTATTTTGTGTTTTATATTTGTAATAACTCACTTTGTAGAGATTTATTTTCACTTTGATGTGAAAGAGTCTTTTCCTGTAAAGCCAAGTTAAATCCACTGTGATAGAATGTTGTAAAAGAATAAAAAAATCAAAACTTCCAAGGGGGATGAATGCTTTTTATAGGCACTGTGTTTGTGCGTGTGTGTGTATAGCTGGATGGCAATAAACTTGAACTTAGTATTGACTGCATGAGTTATAGATTCCTTGAAAGTAAGTTGATATTTTATAATATTATAAGATTATAAACATTTTTAAATTAGCTTTATTTGCCCCATGTACATCAAAAAGTACTGTGAAATGCATTGTTTTGCGTCAATGACCAAATGGCTAGCATAACGTTGTGGGCTGAAGGTTCTGTGTCGGGCTGTAAAGTTCTACGATTGTGCTGGTGGCAGCCCGCAAAAGTCGCCGTGTTGCCAGCACCAAATTAGCATAACTACAGTTCTCCAACCCAAGCCATAAACCTATGGCTTTGGGATGAAGGCTGAAACCGGAGGAATTCCACGGGGTTACAAGGAGAATGTTCAAACACCTTATAGTCTACAGCGAGAATCGAACCCTGAGCTCTGATTGCTGGCACTGTGAAGTGATTGCACTAAACACGATGCTTCCAGCCCGCAAGACCGTGTTTGGTACTTTGTTATCATACACTACCTCGAGATTATTTTCTTGTGACAATATACAAGAAAATAAAGTAGTATAACAGAATTTCATGATGAACTATTCATGAACTGTCAAAACTGACAAATAACTACCATGTAAAAGAAGACAAACTGTGCACATTAAAAAGGTACTGAGAACAAGAGTTGGAAAGAGTCCATGAAAGTGACTCTGCGGGTCACAGAATCAGTTCAGAGAAGTTCTCCATGCTGGTTCAGGAGCCTGTTTTTTTTTGTAGGGTATTAACAGTCCCTGCACCTGGTGGTTGTGGGACGTAAGGCTCCTCTCCCTCCTGCCCAATGGTAACAGTGAGAATAGAGCATGGCCTGGGTTCTGTTTGGAGAGATTGTTATTTGAAATGTTACAAACCCCGTAACTGGGTCACTGACCAGCAAAGATAGAGAGGTCCGTTGAAGTCTGATGGTACTATTTTAATTTATTGATAAAAATACACAAAATAATATCAATGCAAACATACAGATAATATACGCCGTCAATACTAAATCTAAAAGCGCAGGTATAATAATAATCAATAAGAAATAGCTCTTTCGTTGTCTCGGGGATAATGTATTGTCCGATGGAAATATAAAAGTCACTGTTAGTTCGTTCACGCTGCAGCGTTTTGGTTTGAGAGAAAGACGGGTTTAAAACTTGCCCAATCCTTTTATGATGTTAATCCTTTGAGTCGTTGGGATTTGGTTTCCCCGTTGTTAGCTAAAAGCCGTTTTTCCGTGGTAAAAGCCACCGGTTCCAGGGCAACAGGAATCGAACGCACGTGGCCTCCTTCCCACCGACTTCCGCTATTACGGGATCGCTAGCGTTTCTTCTGGTGCGTCTGAGGGGGCTATTCCCACAGTCCCTCTTTTATCCTGACTCACAGGGTCTCAGATGTCAATCAGGTTGGGGTGATGCAATCCCTCCCTCAACCAGCCCACTTTGCCTGAGGGCTTCCACGTAGCACAGTCGTGTAATACACAAGTTCGTCTCCAAGAGACAATGGCCGTGTCCCGTAGCTTTATATCGCTGGGGAACGAGACTTTCCGCACGTCTCTCTCTCATTTCCTGGTTCTCCTGACCCAAATCAATAGTGATCTTGCGATTCTCACAAAGGAGGGGGCTACACCGCACCCTTCGGCCCCTCAGAGCTGTGGTACAGTCATAATAGAAAGAAGAGCTGACCAGAGATGCTGTGGTGTTTAAACCTTCCTACTAATCATTAGAGGAGAAAACTGAAAAATTCTTTCTTGTAACTAGATGTGCGGATAAAGTACAAGTTGCGTTACAGTTAGCAGTGTTTGAGCTAGTGCCTACAGTGTGTTACTGGGTCACCATGTAGATTTTGGCTGTTGGTTATGGCCTTTGACCTTGGCACAAAGTGAGGTCATTTTCATTGACTCTCCCATTCCATTGAGGCTTTTTAGAGTTTATTTTATTTAGAGATACATTTAGAAAGAGCCCAGCAACCCACCTATTTAACTGCAACCTGATCACCGGACAGTTTACAATTAACAATTTAACCTATCAACCTGTATGTCTTTGGAATGTGGGAGGAAATCCAGAGCAGCCGGCGGAAACCTTCGTGTCACAGGGAGGACACACAAACTCATCACAGATGGTGGCGGAATTGAACTCCATACTCCGATGTCCCGAGCTGTAATAGCGTTGTACTAAGCGCTACTGAGGTCCCATGTGACACACGAGGAGAATGGATTCCCTCAAGCCCTGAGATCGGAGTTGGAATTGGTTTCAATATCGGTGGCAACACGCACAGTCACCCTTCCCCCTCTTCCGGTTTCACCTAACACCCGCCACCCTGTACTACTACCTCCCCTCCCCCCACCTTCTTGCTCTAACTTCTCATCTTTTTTTCCAGTCCTAATAAAGGGTCTCAGTCTAAAACATTGACTGTTGACTCGTTTCCATCGATGCTGCTCCAGCCTCTTGTATGTGTTGCTTGGATTTCCAACATCTGTCTAATCACTGGCATACGTTGTGAAACTTGTTGTTTCGTGGCAGCAGTACAGTACATAGTAATAAATAAACTATAAGTTACAATAAGAAATATATACAATTAAATTAAGAGTGTAAAAAAAAGAGCAAAAAATAGTGAGATAGTGTACGTGTGTTCATTGTCCATTCAGAAATCTGATGGCAGAGGGCAAGAAGCTGCTCCTGAAACATTGAATATGTTTCTTCAGGCTCATGTACCCCTTCCTCGATGGTAGCAATGAGAAGAGGCCATGCCCTGGGTGATGGGGATCATTAGTGATGATCCTTGAGGCATCACCCCACCTCTCCATGGTGGGGGGCTGGTGCCCACGATGGAACTGGTGGCAACTTCCAGCAGCTTTTCCCGATCCTGTGCAGTGGCCCCTCCGTACCAGGCGGTGATGTAACCGGTCGGAATGCTCTCCACGGTACGTCGGTAGGAACCTGCTAGAGCCTTTGGGGGTCTACCAAGTCTCCTCGAACTCCTCTGGCAATGTAGCTGCTGCTTCGTCGTCTTGGTAATTGCGTCAGCATGTTGGGCTCGGGAGAGGTCGTCAGGGGTTCTGACATTCGGGATCTTCAAGCTGCTCATCCTTTCCACTTCTGATCCCTCGATCAGACAGACAGACTTTAATGATCCCGAGGGAAATTGGGTTTTGTTACAGCCGCACCAACCAAGAATAGTGTAGAAATATAGCAATATAAAACCATAAATCATTAAATAACAATAAGTAAATTATTCCAAGTGGAAATAACTCCAGGATCAGCTGGACTTATTGGCTCAGGGTGTCTGACACTCCGAGGGAGGAGTTGTAAAGTTTGATGGCCACATGCAGGAATGACTTCCTATGACACTCAGTGTTGCATCTCGGGGGAATGAGTCTCTGGCTGAATGTACTCCTGTGCCTAACCAGTACATTATGGAGTGGATGGGAGACATTGTCCAAGATGGCATGCAACTTGGACAGCATCCTCTTTTCAGACACCACCGTCAGAGTCCAGTTTCACCTCCACAACATCACTGGCCGTACGAATGGGTTTGTTGATTCTGTTGGTGTCTGCCACCCTCAGTCTGCTGCCCCAGCACTCAACAGCAAACACGATAGCCCGGGCCACCACAGACTCGTAGAACATCCTCAGCATCGTCCGGCGGGACTGGTGTGTGTTCCCTCTACTTCCCCTTCCTGAAATCCACAGTCAGTTCCTTGGTCTTACTGACACTGAGTGCAAGGTTGTTGCTTTGTGACCTTCTATAATACCAGCTGGACAGTCTAGTGCATTGATTCATGTAAAATCCGCAACTTGTTCCTGTTGTCAATTAATACATCGATACTCGTCAGATGCAACTTGAATGCATTTTAAATTAGAGGGAGTGTTTAGTAATCTGTGGTACAATATAGCTCATTAGAATGAGGTATATTCCATTAGGTTCCTAATAGGCAGCATGATCGCATAGTGGTTAGTGTGACTCTGTTACGTTTTGGGGTGATGGAGTTCAGAGTACAATCCCGCCGTTCACTGTAATGAGTTGTACACCCTCCCCATGACTGCATGGATTTCCTCCGGGTGCTCTGGTTTCCTCCCACAGTCCAAAGACATACCAATTAGTAGGTTAATTGGGGGGTTGCTGATGTAGTGCAGCTTGAAGGGCTGGAAGGGCTTATTCCGCGTTGAATCCCAATAAATAAATAATAAAGATTGCTTGTTTATGATTTTGATTAATGTTTATAATTTATTGCTTCAGGTACATTTTCCTCATGGCCCTCCAAGACCGAAATGAGAAGCTTTTCTACAAGGTACTGACGTCAGATATTGAGAGATTCATGCCGGTAGTTTACACACCCACTGTAGGCCTGGCTTGCCAACAATACGGACTGGTATTTCGCAGACCAAGGTAAGTGACTGACTTTCAAAACAGGTTTGTGTTGTAATGAATCCATACTACCTGAAGTCTATGGTCTGCTGTCATTCACATCGTATATGTTCTGGTTGCATAGATTAGTAACGATTTAAACTTACTCCAATAGGCACAAGAGGTTGTTTAATTAGAAATACAGTGCAGAACAGGCCCTTCCAGCCAGCCAAGTTGCGCTGCCTAGCAACCTGCTGATTTATCCTTAGACTAATCACAGGACAATTTACAATGATCAATTAATCCACTAACCAGAAGGTCTTTGGACTGTGGGAGGAAACTGGAGAACCCGGAGGAAACCCACGTGCACACAGGAACGGCAGACAAACTTTCTTGCTGGGAATGCCGGATTGAACTCTGACCACCTGTGTCCCAAACTATAATGGCATCATGCTTACCCCAACGTTACCATGGTGCCCCCATTCTGAACCTGCAGATTCTGCAGATGCTGGAAATCTGGAGCAGCACACACAAAACGCTAGAGGAGCTCAGCAAGTCAGGCAGCATCTATGGAGAGGAACCTTCTTGTTCTGGCCTCTTCCTCTCCAGTCCTGATGAACAGCCTCAGTCTGAAACATCGACTGTTTATTCCCCCTCCCTAGATACTGCCTGACTTGCTGAATTCTTCCAATGTTTTATGTGCTTTAATATGCAGATGCATTTTGGAATGAAGTGTGACTGCTTCTCATTGAACTGTGAAATATTCAGATGGGGGTTTCACATAAAAATGAATCAAGTCAGAACCAGAATCAGCTTTAATATCACTGGCATATGTCATGAGATTTGTTGTTTTGCAGCAGCAGTACAGTGCAATACATAAAATCACTACAGTACTGTACAGAAGTCTAAGGAACCTAAGCTATATTTATGTGCCTAAAACTTCTGCACAGTACTGTGTCTTGTGAAATTTGTTGCTTTGCAGCAGTTGTATACTGCAATACGTAAAAGAATTATGGTAGGGTACGGTAAGAAAAATATACGAATGAGTAAGAGGTGGAAAAAAAAACACAAAAAGGTGAGGTGGTGTTCATGGATTCATGGACCATTCAGAAATATTGAGAAGCTGCTTCTGAAATGTTGACTGCGTGTCTTCAGGGTCCTGTACCTCCTACCTGATGATAGTAGTGAGAAGAGTGCATGTCCTGGGTTATGAGGGTCCTTAATGAAGGAAGCTGCCTTGTTGAGGCCTGGCTTCCTGAAGACGTCTTCAATGGTGGAGAAGTTTGTGTCTTTGAGACTGATTGAATTGAATTGACTTTATTATGTACACTCTTCTTATACATGAGGAGTAAAAATCTTTGTTATGTCTCCATCGAAATGTGCAATGTGCAATTTATAGTCATTTATAATAAATAGTATGTACAGCAAGATAGTCAATATAACTTAGAAATACAGTTGCGTCAGCATGAATTAATCAGTCTGATGGCCTGGTTGAAGAAGCTGTCCCGGAGCCTGTTGGTCCTGGCTTTTATGCTGCGGTACCGTTTCCCGGATGGTAGCACCCGGAACAGTTTGTGGTTGGGGTGACTTGGGTCCCCAGTGATCCTTCAGGCCCTTTTAACAAACCTGTTTTTATAAATGTCCTGAATAGTGGGAAGTTCACATCTACAGATGCGCCGGGCAGTCCACACCACTCTCTGCAGAGTCCTGCGATTAAGGGAGGTACAGTTCCCATACCAGGCAGTGATGCAGCCAGTCAGGATGCTCTCAGTTGTGTTTCTGTAGAAAGAATTTGGGGCCCATACCAAACTTCTTCAACCTTCTGAGGTGAAGGAGACACTGTTGTGCCTTTTTCATCACACAGCCGGTATATACAGACCACCTGAGATCCTCGGTGATGTGGATGCCGAGGAACGTAAAGCTGTTCACCCTCTCAACCCCAGATCCATCGATGTCAATAGGGGACAGCTTGTCTCCATTCCTCCATTCCCAACCAGTTCCTTCATTTTTGCAACATTGAGGGAGAGGTTGTTTTCTTGACACCACTGTGTCTGGAACCTCTCTGTAGGCTGCCTCATTATTATTTGAGATTAGGCCAATCAGTGTAGAATCATAAGCAAATTTAATTAGATTGGAGCTGCTGGTGGTGACACAGTCATGGGTATACAGAGAGTAACGGAGAGGGCTTAGGACACAGCCCAGAGGGGCACCTATGTTGAAAGTCAAAGGGGCAGAGGTTTGACAGGAAGTCCAGGATCCACCTGGACAAGGCAGGGTGAAGGCCGAGGTCTCTGAGCTTCTTGTCGAGCCTGGAGGGAATTATGGTGTTGAACGCTGAACTGTAGTCCAAGAACAACAATCTCACATAGGCACAGAGTATACAACTCCGCCTTTTTATGGTGAAAAGCTTCACCTTTTATCTGCTTTTACGAACTGCCAGCTTCTCTTTGTTTATTGCTGTGGATATGTTTTAAAAAAATCACTATTCTCTTCCGTGAGTCCCCCTAACTTGCAATATCAGTTTCCTGGTAAATACAGATGAGAAGTATTCGTTTCAGACTTTCCTAATCTCCTGTGGCTCTACACATAATGAGCAAATATGCTTTGAAAAAATGACCTTTTCTTGTTTTCTGCATTTAAGAGTAAGTTGTAATGTTTATTTTCAGACAATGCCCCTGTGTTCTGTACAGTAGCAGTTTCAGTGGGAGTTATTTCATCGGGCAGTCCTTCATTTTCCTACCATCCGATGGCCAAATTGGACTCCATGCCAAGAATTTGCTCTAAAATTGTAAATTGCACAGGGATTTATTGCAGATGTTGTTCCTCCTTAATTGTGACCTAAATCGGCCGTTGATCACCATTATAAGGAGCTGCCATTTTTGATCGCTGCCAAATAGATGTCCTGAAGTAGTTGCGAATGTAATCAGAATCGGGTTCAAAGATCGCAGTGGGCAGGGTACGGAGGTGGGGGTAAGGGAAGGGGTACAAGCTGGCAGGTGATAGACGAGGCCAGGAGAGGTGAGTGGGGTGGGGGAGAGGGAATGAAGCGAGAAGCTGGGAGGTGATAGACGAGGCCAGGAGAGGTGAGTGGGGTGGGGGAGAGGGAATGAAGCGAGAAGCTGGGAGGTGATAGACGAGGCCAGGAGAGGTGAGTGGGGTGGGGGAGAGGGAATGAAGCGAGAAGCTGGGAGGTGATAGACGAGGCCAGGAGAGGTGAGTGGGGTGGGGGAGAGGGAATGAAGCGAGAAGCTGGCAGGTGATAGACGAGGCCAGGAGAGGTGAGTGGGGTGGGGGAGAGGGAATGAAGCGAGAAGCTGGGAGGTGATAGACGAGGCCAGGAGAGGTGAGTGGGGTGGGGGAGAGGGAATGAAGCGAGAAGCTGGGAGGTGATAGACGAGGCCAGGAGAGGTGAGTGGGGTGGGGGAGAGGGAATGAAGCGAGAAGCTGGGAGGTGATAGACGAGGCCAGGAGAGGTGAGTGGGGTGGGGGAGAGGGAATGAAGCGAGAAGCTGGGAGGTGATAGACGAGGCCAGGAGAGGTGAGTGGGGTGGGGGAGAGGGAATGAAGCGAGAAGCTGGGAGGTGATAGACGAGGCCAGGAGAGGTGAGTGGGGTGGGGGAGAGGGAATGAAGCGAGAAGCTGGGAGGTGATAGACGAGGCCAGGAGAGGTGAGTGGGGTGGGGGAGAGGGAATGAAGCGAGAAGCTGGGAGGTGATAGACGAGGCCAGCAGAAGTGAGTGGGGTGGGGGAGAGGGAATGAAGCGAGAAGCTGGGAGGTGATAGACGAGGCCAGGAGAGGTGAGTGGGGTGGGGGAGAGGGAATGAAGCGAGAAGCTGGGAGGTGATAGACGAGGCCAGGAGAGGTGAGTGGGGTGGGGGAGAGGGAATGAAGCGAGAAGCTGGGAGGTGATAGACGAGGCCAGGAGAGGTGAGTGGGGTGGGGGAGAGGGAATGAAGCGAGAAGCTGGGAGGTGATAGACGAGGCCAGGAGAGGTGAGTGGGGTGGGGGAGAGGGAATGAAGCGAGAAGCTGGGAGGTGATAGACGAGGCCAGGAGAGGTGAGTGGGGTGGGGGAGAGGGAATGAAGCGAGAAGCTGGGAGGTGATAGACGAGGCCAGCAGAAGTGAGTGGGGTGGGGGAGAGGGAATGAAGCGAGAAGCTGGGAGGTGATAGACGAGGCCAGGAGAGGTGAGTGGGGTGGGGGAGAGGGAATGAAGCGAGAAGCTGGGAGGTGATAGACGAGGCCAGGAGAGGTGAGTGGGGTGGGGGAGAGGGAATGAAGCGAGAAGCTGGGAGGTGATAGGTGGAAGAGGTAAAGGGCTGAAGGAGAAGGTATCCGACGGGCAAGTAGAATGGACCATGGGAGAAATGGGAGGAGGAGGGGAGCCAGAGCAGGAGAGGGGAGAAGAGAAGAGAAGGGGTGAGAGGGGAACCAGAATGGGAATGACAAAAAAGAGGAGGGAGGGAGCAAAAGTCAGGATCTCCTAGTGACCACCCATTTCAATTTGTCTTCCCATTCTGACGTCTGTCCATGGCCTCCTCTACTGCTACAATGAGACCACGCTCAGATTCTTCTGTCCTTTTCCATTCTCCTCCATAGATGCTGCCTGACTTGCAGTGTGAAACTACAAATACTTAGAAAAGCAATGAACTAATCTGAGTAAGAGTTTGAAACCCCACCATTACCTGCACCAGGAGACCAAGGAAGATTGTACAACTCATTTATTTAAATCACTGGTGAATCAGTGCTTCCTCCCTCCATTTAAAGTTCAAAGTAAATCTATTATCGAAGCACATGCATGTCTCTATATACTACCCTGAGGTTCATTCATTGTACTTAGTTGCTGAGGTTTATTATCACTGATGTATGTTTGAAAATTATAAAAATATATATAAAAATACTAAATAAGTAATGCAAACAGAGAGCAAAAATAGCGATGTAGTGTTCATGGGTTTATTGTCCATTCAAAAATCTGATGGTGGAGGGGAAGAAGCTGTTGGTGAATCATTCAGTGTCTATCTTTAGGCTCCTGTACCTTTTCTCTGATGAGTAATGAGAAGAAGGCATGTCCTGGTTGGTGGTTGCCAACACCACATAGACAGCCTTGGAGGTCAGAATCAAACCTTGTTTGCAGAAACTGTTAGCAGCAACATAACATCTGCAGATTATAGCACTAGAGGTGCAAAAGGTTCTACAGGTACTGAAATCCAGAACAACGCACACAAAATTCTGCAGGAACTCAGCAGTTCAGGCAGCATCTATGGAGGGGAATAAACAGTAGATGTTTTGGGCTGCGACCCTTCATCGGGACTGGAAAGGAAGGGGAAAGGGGCTGGAATAAGAAGGTGGTGAGGGGGTTTGGAAGGACTACAAGCTGGCAGATGATGGGTGAGACGAGATGACTGGAAGGTAGAGCCTGGAAATCTTGAGCAACGCTTACAGAATGAGGTTGAGAGGAAAAATAAATCAACCATTTCTGAATGGCAGAGCAGATACAATACTGCTCCCATGTCTTATGGTCATAAGGTCTAATGGTTTACAATGCTGGAGGAGCTCAGCAGGATAGGCAGGAGGAGAATAAATTGTCAACGTTTTCACCTGACACTCTTTATCAGGACTGGAAAGAAAGTGGGGAAAAGCCAGAATGAGTTCCCTCAGCATTTTATTGTGTGTTGGCCGTAATATTGCCTTTACCAGTTTATCTTACTAGAAATTGCAGAACAATAAATGGGAGATCTTTTTAAAGAATTCTATTGCAGTTAAAAACAAATCAGCAAATTTATAATTGCACTGTAGAAATTGGACCATAGGACCATAAGACGTAGGAGCAGAATTAGGCCATTCAGCCCATCAAGTCTGCTCTGTCATTCCATCATGGCTGATTTATTATCCCTCCCAATCCCATTCTAATGCCTCCTCTCCATAACCTTTCATGCACTGACTAATTAAGAACCTATCAACCTCTGCTTTAAATATACCCAGTGATTTGGATTCTGCAGTAGTCCATGGCAATGAATTTCACTGATTTTGGTGAAACAAATTTCTCCTCCCCTCTCTTGTAAAGGGACATCCCTCTATACTGAGGTTGTGCCTTCAAGTCCTGGACTGTGTGAGGGTAACTTGCAGCCTTGTGTTACATTGTGCAAGGCAATGGCAAGGTGGTGCAGCAGTTAGGGCATCATTTCACAGCGCCGATGATCACTGATTGGGTTTTGATTTCTACTAGTGTTTGTAAGGAATTTGTATGTTCTCCCCGTGACCGCGTGGTGCTCCATTTTCCTCCCATGTTCCAAAGATGCACGGTTATAGTAAGTAAGTTGTGGGCATGCCACGTTGGCGTCAATTGCACGGTGACAGGTTTGGGCTGCCTGGCAGAGTCCTCATTCATTACACAAATTGTGCATTCACCATAAGTTTTGATGTTTCAATGTACATCTGACAAATAAATCTCATCCGTCTTTCTATCTAAGTGGCCATTGAGTATTTGTTTATGCTTTCTATTGCTGCAGCCCATCCACTTCAAGGTTCAATGTGTTGTGCATTAAGAGATGCTCTTCTGCACACCGGTGTCATAACACACGGTTACTTGACTTACCACCACCTTCCTGCCACCTTGAACCAGTCTGCCCATTCTCCTTTGACCTCTCTCATTAACAAGCCATTTTCCCCAAAGAACTGCTGCTTACTGGTTGCTTTTTTTTGTTTTCTACATCATTCTCTGTAAACTCTAGAGACAGTTGTGCCTGAAAATCCTAGGGGATCGGCAGCCTCTGAGATACTCAAATCACCCCGTCTGGCACCAACAATCATTCCACAGTCAAAGTCACTTTGATCACATTTCTTCCCCTTTCTGATGTTTGGCCTGGACAGCAACTGAACCTCTCGACCGTGTCTGATTGTTTCAGTGCATTGTGTTGCTGTCATGTGTTCGATTGATTAGATATTTGTATTAACGATCAAGTGTACAGATGTACCTAACAAAGTGGCCACTGAGTCTGTATGTATCTTCAGGAGCACATTCCAACCGCATTGCAATGCTTTCAGGCATACTCTTTGCAGTTTTATAAAAAGGACTTGGAACGTTTAATCTTTATTCCTCTGATTGCACAGAAAATGTTCCACTTGAGGTTTGAAGCACGTACTGTTGCATTAACATGTACGTAATTTTGTTGAAACATCAAAGTGCCATAAACATGTGGTTTTCTTGTCTAACTGCAATTTAAATTGTGTATGCTTTTAAAGATTTGGGGACATAAGTGCACATTCACGTTTGATTACTTCATAAAGTCATAGAGATATAGAGCACTACTGCACAGAAACAGGCCCTTTGGCCCATCTAGTCCATGCCAAACTATGAAACTGCCTAATTCCAATGACTTGCAACTAGACCACAGTCTCCACACCCTTTCCATCCACGTACCTATCCAAATTTCCCTTAAACCCACATCTACCACTTCCACTGGCAGCTCGTTCCACGCTTGCACCTCCCTCTGAATGAAGTTCTCCCTCACCTTCCCCTTAAACATTTCACCTTTCAGTTTCATTTAGTCTTTCTTCCAACTAACAAAATCTATTTAATATCCATCTGTTTTTCATAGCAAAAAATCGTTAATTTCTGACCCCTGGAGATCTGCAGAATCTACCAGTAGTGCTGGACAGTCATGCTTTCAGAAAAATATTCTACACTGTTCCATAAAGTGTAGCTAAGTACAGGAGTGTCTGTACATAGGGTGATTGACAGGAAATGATAAATTAGAGGCGGTTGGGGGTGTGGTGGGGTGGGTTAGTGGGTGGAGTTGCTGATCAGCCCTGCTGCTTGGGGAAAGTCACAAACACGAGAAAATCTGCAGACGCTGGAAATCCGAGCAACACACACAAAATGCTGGAGGAACTCAGCAGGTCAGACAGTGTCGATGGTCAGAGTAACACACACAAAATGCTGGAGGAACTCAGCAGGTCAGACAGTGTCTGTGGTCAGAGTAACACACACAAAATGCTGGAGGAACTCAGCAGGTCAGGCAGTGTCTATGGTCAGAGTAACACACACAAAATGCTGGAGGAACTCAGCAGGTCAGACAGTGTCTGTGGTCAGAGTAACACACACAAAATGCTGGAGGAACTCAGCAGGTCAGGCAGTGTCGATGGTCAGAGTAACACACACAAAATGCTGGAGGAGCTCAGCAGGTCAGACAGTGTCTATGGTCAGAGTAACACACACAAAATGCTGGAGGAACTCAGCAGGTCAGACAGTGTCTATGGTCAGAGTAACACACACAAAATGCTGGAGGAGCTCAGCAGGTCAGACAGTGTCGATGGTCAGAGTAACACACACAAAATGCTGGAGGAACTCAGCAGGTCAGACAGTGTCTGTGGTCAGAGTAACACACACAAAATGCTGGAGGAGCTCAGCAGGTCAGGCAGTGTCGATGGTCAGAGTAACACACACAAAATGCTGGAGGAACTCAGCAGGTCAGACAGTGTCTGTGGTCAGAGTAACACACACAAAATGCTGGAGGAACTCAGCAGGTCAGGCAGTGTCGATGGTCAGAGTAACACACACAAAATGCTGGAGGAGCTCAGCAGGTCAGACAGTGTCGATGGTCAGAGTAACACACACAAAATGCTGGAGGAACTCAGCAGGTCAGGCAGTGTCGATGGTCAGAGTAACACACACAAAATGCTGGAGGAACTCAGCAGGCCAGACAGTGTCTGTGGTCAGAGTAACACACACAAAATGCTGGAGGAGCTCAGCAGGTCAGGCAGTGTCGATGGTCAGAGTAACACACACAAAATGCTGGAGGAACTCAGCAGGTCAGACAGTGTCTGTGGTCAGAGTAACACACACAAAATGCTGGAGGAACTCAGCAGGTCAGACAGTGTCGATGGTCAGAGTAACACACACAAAATGCTGGAGGAGCTCAGCAGGTCAGACAGTGTCGATGGTCAGAGTAACACACACAAAATGCTGGAGGAACTCAGCAGGTCAGGCAGTGTCGATGGTCAGAGTAACACACACAAAATGCTGGAGGAGCTCAGCAGGTCAGACAGTGTCTGTGGTCAGAGTAACACACACAAAATGCTGGAGGAGCTCAGCAGGCCAGGCAGTATCGATGGTCAGAGTAACACACACAAAATGCTGGAGGAACTCAGCAGGCCAGGCAGTGTCGATGGTCAGAGTAACACACACAAAATGCTGGAGGAACTCAGCAGGTCAGACAGTGTCTATTGTCAGAGTAACACACACAAAATGCTGGAGGAGCTCAGCAGGCCAGGCAGTGTCGATGGTCAGAGTAACACACACAAAATGCTGGAGGAACTCAGCAGGCCAGGCAGTGTCGATGGTCAGAGTAACACACACAAAATGCTGGAGGAACTCAGCAGGTCAGGCAGTGGCGATGGTCAGAGTAACACACACAAAATGCTGGAGGAGCTCAGCAGGTCAGACAGTGTCGATGGTCAGAGTAACACACACAAAATGCTGGAGGAGCTCAGCAGGTCAGACAGTGTCTATGGTCAGAGTAACACACACAAAATGCTGGAGGAGCTCAGCAGGTCAGACAGTGTCTATGGTCAGAGTAACACACACAAAATGCTGGAGGAACTCAGCAGGTCAGACAGTGTCGATGGTCAGAGTAACACACACAAAATGCTGGAGGAGCTCAGCAGGTCAGACAGTGTCTATGGTCAGAGTAACACACACAAAATGCTGGAGGAACTCAGCAGGTCAGGCAGTGTCTGTGGTCAGAGTAACACACACAAAATGCTGGAGGAGCTCAGCAGGTCAGACAGTGTCGATGGTCAGAGTAACACACACAAAATGCTGGAGGAGCTCAGCAGGTCAGACAGTGTCGATGGTCAGAGTAACACACACAAAATGCTGGAGGAGCTCAGCAGGTCAGACAGTGTCGATGGTCAGAGTAACACACACAAAATGCTGGAGGAACTCAGCAGGTCAGGCAGTGTCTATGGTCAGAGTAACACACACAAAATGCTGGAGGAGCTCAGCAGGCCAGGCAGTGTCGATGGTCAGAGTAACACACACAAAATGCTGGAGGAACTCAGCAGGCCAGGCAGTGTCGATGGTCAGAGTAACACACACAAAATGCTGGAGGAACTCAGCAGGTCAGACAGTGTCTATGGTCAGAGTAACACACACAAAATGCTGGAGGAACTCAGCAGGTCAGGCAGTGTCGATGGTCAGAGTAACACACACAAAATGCTGGAGGAACTCAGCAGGTCAGACAGTGTCGATGGTCAGAGTAACACACACAAAATGCTGGAGGAGCTCAGCAGGTCAGACAGTGTCGATGGTCAGAGTAACACACACAAAATGCTGGAGGAACTCAGCAGGTCAGACAGTGTCTATGGTCAGAGTAACACACACAAAATGCTGGAGGAGCTCAGCAGGCCAGGCAGTGTCGATGGTCAGAGTAACACACACAAAATGCTGGAGGAACTCAGCAGGTCAGGCAGTGTCGATGGTCAGAGTAACACACACAAAATGCTGGAGGAGCTCAGCAGGTCAGACAGTGTCGATGGTCAGAGTAACACACACAAAATGCTGGAGGAGCTCAGCAGGCCAGGCAGTGTCGATGGTCAGAGTAACACACACAAAATGCTGGAGGAACTCAGCAGGTCAGGCAGTGTCGATGGTCAGAGTAACACACACAAAATGCTGGAGGAGCTCAGCAGGTCAGACAGTGTCGATGGTCAGAGTAACACACACAAAATGCTGGAGGAGCTCAGCAGGTCAGACAGTGTCTATGGTCAGAGTAACACACACAAAATGCTGGAGGAGCTCAGCAGGTCAGACAGTGTCTATGGTCAGAGTAACACACACAAAATGCTGGAGGAACTCAGCAGGTCAGACAATGTCGATGGTCAGAGTAACACACACAAAATGCTGGAGGAGCTCAGCAGGTCAGACAGTGTCTATGGTCAGAGTAACACACACAAAATGCTGGAGGAACTCAGCAGGTCAGGCAGTGTCTGTGGTCAGAGTAACACACACAAAATGCTGGAGGAGCTCAGCAGGTCAGACAGTGTCGATGGTCAGAGTAACACACACAAAATGCTGGAGGAGCTCAGCAGGTCAGACAGTGTCGATGGTCAGAGTAACACACACAAAATGCTGGAGGAGCTCAGCAGGTCAGACAGTGTCGATGGTCAGAGTAACACACACAAAATGCTGGAGGAACTCAGCAGGTCAGGCAGTGTCTATGGTCAGAGTAACACACACAAAATGCTGGAGGAGCTCAGCAGGCCAGGCAGTGTCGATGGTCAGAGTAACACACACAAAATGCTGGAGGAACTCAGCAGGCCAGGCAGTGTCGATGGTCAGAGTAACACACACAAAATGCTGGAGGAACTCAGCAGGTCAGACAGTGTCTATGGTCAGAGTAACACACACAAAATGCTGGAGGAACTCAGCAGGTCAGGCAGTGTCGATGGTCAGAGTAACACACACAAAATGCTGGAGGAACTCAGCAGGTCAGACAGTGTCGATGGTCAGAGTAACACACACAAAATGCTGGAGGAGCTCAGCAGGTCAGACAGTGTCGATGGTCAGAGTAACACACACAAAATGCTGGAGGAACTCAGCAGGTCAGACAGTGTCTATGGTCAGAGTAACACACACAAAATGCTGGAGGAGCTCAGCAGGCCAGGCAGTGTCGATGGTCAGAGTAACACACACAAAATGCTGGAGGAACTCAGCAGGTCAGACAGTGTCTATGGTCAGAGTAACACACACAAAATGCTGGAGGAACTCAGCAGGTCAGACAGTGTCGATGGTCAGAGTAACACACACAAAATGCTGGAGGAACTCAGCAGGTCAGGCAGTGTCGATGGTCAGAGTAACACACAAAATGCTGGAGGAGCTCAGCAGGTCAGACAGTGTCTATGGTCAGAGTAACACACACAAAATGCTGGAGGAGCTCAGCAGGCCAGGCAGTGTCGATGGTCAGAGTAACACACACAAAATGCTGGAGGAACTCAGCAGGTCAGGCAGTGTCTGTGGTCAGAGTAACACACACAAAATGCTGGAGGAGCTCAGCAGGTCAGACAGTGTCGATGGTCAGAGTAACACACACAAAATGCTGGAGGAACTCAGCAGGTCAGACAGTGTCTGTGGTCAGAGTAACACACACAAAATGCTGGAGGAACTCAGCAGGTCAGGCAGTGTCGATGGTCAGAGTAACACACACAAAATGCTGGAGGAACTAAGCAGGCCAGGCAGTGTCGATGGTCAGAGTAACACACACAAAATGCTGGAGGAACTCAGCAGGTCAGACAGTGTCTGTGGTCAGAGTAACACACACAAAATGCTGGAGGAACTCAGCAGGTCAGGCAGTGTCGATGGTCAGAGTAACACACACAAAATGCTGGAGGAACTCAGCAGGTCAGACAGTGTCTGTGGTCAGAGTAACACACACAAAATGCTGGAGGAACTCAGCAGGTCAGACAGTGTCTGTGGTCAGAGTAACACACACAAAATGCTGGAGGAGCTCAGCAGGTCAGACAGTGTCGATGGTCAGAGTAACACACACAAAATGCTGGAGGAACTCAGCAGGTCAGGCAGTGTCGATGGTCAGAGTAACACACACAAAATGCTGGAGGAACTCAGCAGGTCAGACAGTGTCTATGGTCAGAGTAACACACACAAAATGCTGGAGGAGCTCAGCAGGTCAGGCAGTGTCGATGGTCAGAGTAACACACACAAAATGCTGGAGGAACTCAGCAGGTCAGACAGTGTCTGTGGTCAGAGTAACACACACAAAATGCTGGAGGAACTCAGCAGGTCATACAGTGTCTGTGGTCAGAGTAACACACACAAAATGCTGGAGGAACTCAGCAGGTCAGACAGTGTCTGTGGTCAGAATAACACACACAAAATGCTGGAGGAACTCAGCAGGTCAGACAGTGTCGATGGTCAGAGTAACACACACAAAATGCTGGAGGAGCTCAGCAGGTCAGACAGTGTCGATGGTCAGAGTAACACACACAAAATGCTGGAGGAGCTCAGCAGGTCAGACAGTGTCAATGGTCAGAGTAACACACACAAAATGCTGGAGGAGCTCAGCAGGTCAGGCAGTGTCGATGGTCAGAGTAACACACACAAAATGCTGGAGGAACTCAGCAGGTCAGACAGTGTCTGTGGTCAGAGTAACACACACAAAATGCTGGAGGAACTCAGCAGGTCAGGCAGTGTCGATGGTCAGAGTAACACACACAAAATGCTGGAGGAGCTCAGCAGGTCAGACAGTGTCGATGGTCAGAGTAACACAGACAAAATGCTGGAGGAACTCAGCAGGTCAGACAGTGTCTGTGGTCAGAGTAACACACACAAAATGCTGGAGGAACTCAGCAGGTCAGGCAGTGTCGATGGTCAGAGTAACACACACAAAATGCTGGAGGAACTCAGCAGGTCAGACAGTGTCTGTGGTCAGAGTAACACACACAAAATGCTGGAGGAACTCAGCAGGTCAGGCAGTGTCGATGGTCAGAGTAACACACACAAAATGCTGGAGGAGCTCAGCAGGTCAGACAGTGTCTATGGTCAGAGTAACACACACAAAATGCTGGAGGAACTCAGCAGGTCAGACAGTGTCTATGGTCAGAGTAACACACACAAAATGCTGGAGGAGCTCAGCAGGTCAGACAGTGTCGATGGTCAGAGTAACACACACAAAATGCTGGAGGAACTCAGCAGGTCAGGCAGTGTCGATGGTCAGAGTAACACACACAAAATGCTGGAGGAGCTCAGCAGGTCAGGCAGTGTCGATGGTCAGAGTAACACACACAAAATGCTGGAGGAGCTCAGCAGGTCAGGCAGTGTCGATGGTCAGAGTAACACACACAAAATGCTGGAGGAACTCAGCAGGTCAGACAGTGTCTGTGGTCAGAGTAACACACACAAAATGCTGGAGGAACTCAGCAGGTCAGACAGTGTCGATGGTCAGAGTAACACACACAAAATGCTGGAGGAGCTCAGCAGGTCAGGCAGTGTCTATGGTCAGAGTAACACACACAAAATGCTGGAGGAGCTCAGCAGGCCAGGCAGTGTCGATGGTCAGAGTAACACACACAAAATGCTGGAGGAACTCAGCAGGCCAGGCAGTGTCGATGGTCAGAGTAACACACACAAAATGCTGGAGGAACTGAGCAGGTCAGACAGTGTCTATGGTCAGAGTAACACACACAAAATGCTGGAGGAGCTCAGCAGGCCAGGCAGTGTCGATGGTCAGAGTAACACACACAAAATGCTGGAGGAACTCAGCAGGTCAGACAGTGTCGATGGTCAGAGTAACACACACAAAATGCTGGAGGAACTCAGCAGGTCAGACAGTGTCGATGGTCAGAGTAACACACACAAAATGCTGGAGGAGCTCAGCAGGTCAGACAGTGTCTGTGGTCAGAGTAACACACACAAAATGCTGGAGGAACTCAGCAGGTCAGACAGTGTCTGTGGTCAGAGTAACACACACAAAATGCTGGAGGAACTCAGCAGGTCAGACAGTGTCTGTGGTCAGAGTAACACACACAAAATGCTGGAGGAACTCAGCAGGTCAGGCAGTGTCGATGGTCAGAGTAACACACACAAAATGCTGGAGGAACTCAGCAGGTCAGACAGTGTCTGTGGTCAGAGTAACACACACAAAATGCTGGAGGAACTCAGCAGGTCAGACAGTGTCTGTGGTCAGAGTAACACACACAAAATGCTGGAGGAACTCAGCAGGTCAGACAGTGTCTGTGGTCAGAGTAACACACACAAAATGCTGGAGGAGCTCAGCAGGTCAGACAGTGTCTGTGGTCAGAGTAACACACACAAAATGCTGGAGGAACTCAGCAGGTCAGGCAGTGTCTGTGGTCAGAGTAACACACACAAAATGCTGGAGGAACTCAGCAGGTCAGACAGTGTCTGTGGTCAGAGTAACACACACAAAATGTTGGAGGAACTCAGCAGGTCAGACAGTGTCGATGGTCAGAGTAACACACACAAAATGCTGGAGGAACTCAGCAGGTCAGACAGTGTCTATGGTCAGAGTAACACACATAAAATGCTGGAGGAACTCAGCAGGTCAGACAGTGTCGATTTTCAGAGTAACACACACAAAATGCTGGAGGAGCTCAGCAGGTCAGACAGTGTCTGTGGTCAGAGTAACACACACAAAATGCTGGAGGAACTCAGCAGGTCAGGCAGTGTCGATGGTCAGAGTAACACACACAAAATGCTGGAGGAGCTCAGCAGGCCAGGCAGTGTCGATGGTCAGAGTAACACACACAAAATGCTGGAGGAACTCAGCAGGTCAGGCAGTGTCGATGGTCAGAGTAACACACACAAAATGCTGGAGGAGCTCAGCAGGTCAGACAGTGTCGATGGTCAGAGTAACACACACAAAATGCTGGAGGAACTCAGCAGGTCAGACAGTGTCGATGGTCAGAGTAACACACACAAAATGCTGGAGGAGCTCAGCAGGTCAGACAGTGTCTATGGTCAGAGTAACACACACAAAATGCTGGAGGAACTCAGCAGGTCAGGCAGTGTCTGTGGTCAGAGTAACACACAAAAAATGCTGGAGGAGCTCAGCAGGTCAGGCAGTGTCTATGGTCAGAGTAACACACACAAAATGCTGGAGGAGCTCAGCAGGCCAGGCAGTGTCGATGGTCAGAGTAACACACACAAAATGCTGGAGGAACTCAGCAGGCCAGGCAGTGTCGATGGTCAGAGTAACACACACAAAATGCTGGAGGAACTCAGCAGGTCAGACAGTGTCTATGGTCAGAGTAACACACACAAAATGCTGGAGGAGCTCAGCAGGCCAGGCAGTGTCGATGGTCAGAGTAACACACACAAAATGCTGGAGGAACTCAGCAGGCCAGGCAGTGTCGATGGTCAGAGTAACACACACAAAATGCTGGAGGAACTCAGCAGGCCAGGCAGTGTCGATGGTCAGAGTAACACACACAAAATGCTGGAGGAACTCAGCAGGCCAGGCAGTGTCGATGGTCAGAGTAACACACACAAAATGCTGGAGGAACTGAGCAGGTCAGACAGTGTCTATGGTCAGAGTAACACACACAAAATGCTGGAGGAGCTCAGCAGGCCAGGCAGTGTCGATGGTCAGAGTAACACACACAAAATGCTGGAGGAACTCAGCAGGCCAGGCAGTGTCGATGGTCAGAGTAACACACACAAAATGCTGGAGGAACTCAGCAGGTCAGACAGTGTCGATGGTCAGAGTAACACACACAAAATGCTGGAGGAGCTCAGCAGGTCAGGCAGTGTCTATGGTCAGAGTAACACACACAAAATGCTGGAGGAGCTCAGCAGGCCAGGCAGTGTCGATGGTCAGAGTAACACACACAAAATGCTGGAGGAACTCAGCAGGCCAGGCAGTGTCGATGGTCAGAGTAACACACACAAAATGCTGGAGGAACTGAGCAGGTCAGACAGTGTCTATGGTCAGAGTAACACACACAAAATGCTGGAGGAACTCAGCAGGTCAGGCAGTGTCGATGGTCAGAGTAACACACACAAAATGCTGGAGGAACTCAGCAGGTCAGACAGTGTCTGTGGTCAGAGTAACACACACAAAATGCTGGAGGAGCTCAGCAGGTCAGACAGTGTCTGTGGTCAGAGTAACACACACAAAATGCTGGAGGAACTCAGCAGGTCAGACAGTGTCTATGGTCAGAGTAACACACACAAAATGCTGGAGGAGCTCAGCAGGTCAGGCAGTGTCGATGGTCAGAGTAACACACACAAAATGCTGGAGGAACTCAGCAGGTCAGACAGTGTCTGTGGTCAGAGTAACACACACAAAATGCTGGAGGAACTCAGCAGGTCATACAGTGTCTGTGGTCAGAGTAACACACACAAAATGCTGGAGGAACTCAGCAGGTCAGACAGTGTCTGTGGTCAGAATAACACACACAAAATGCTGGAGGAACTCAGCAGGTCAGACAGTGTCGATGGTCAGAGTAACACACACAAAATGCTGTAGGAGCTCAGCAGGTCAGACAGTGTCGATGGTCAGAGTAACACACACAAAATGCTGGAGGAACTCAGCAGGCCAGGCAGTGTCGATGGTCAGAGTAACACACACAAAATGCTGGAGGAACTCAGCAGGTCAGGCAGTGTCGATGGTCAGAGTAACACACACAAAATGCTGGAGGAGCTCAGCAGGTCAGACAGCGTCGATGGTCAGAGTAACACACACAAAATGCTGGAGGAACTCAGCAGGTCAGACAGTGTCTGTGGTCAGAGTAACACACACAAAATGCTGGAGGAACTCAGCAGGTCAGGCAGTGTCGATGGTCAGAGTAACACACACAAAATGCTGGAGGAACTCAGCAGGTCAGACAGTGTCTGTGGTCAGAGTAACACACACAAAATGCTGGAGGAACTCAGCAGGTCAGGCAGTGTCGATGGTCAGAGTAACACACACAAAATGCTGGAGGAGCTCAGCAGGTCAGACAGTGTCTATGGTCAGAGTAACACACACAAAATGCTGGAGGAACTCAGCAGGTCAGACAGTGTCTATGGTCAGAGTAACACACACAAAATGCTGGAGGAGCTCAGCAGGTCAGACAGTGTCGATGGTCAGAGTAACACACACAAAATGCTGGAGGAACTCAGCAGGTCAGGCAGTGTCGATGGTCAGAGTAACACACACAAAATGCTGGAGGAGCTCAGCAGGTCAGGCAGTGTCGATGGTCAGAGTAACACACACAAAATGCTGGAGGAGCTCAGCAGGTCAGGCAGTGTCGATGGTCAGAGTAACACACACAAAATGCTGGAGGAACTCAGCAGGTCAGACAGTGTCTGTGGTCAGAGTAACACACACAAAATGCTGGAGGAACTCAGCAGGTCAGACAGTGTCGATGGTCAGAGTAACACACACAAAATGCTCGAGGAGCTCAGCAGGTCAGGCAGTGTCTATGGTCAGAGTAACACACACAAAATGCTGGAGGAGCTCAGCAGGCCAGGCAGTGTCGATGGTCAGAGTAACACACACAAAATGCTGGAGGAACTCAGCAGGCCAGGCAGTGTCGATGGTCAGAGTAACACACACAAAATGCTGGAGGAACTGAGCAGGTCAGACAGTGTCTATGGTCAGAGTAACACACACAAAATGCTGGAGGAGCTCAGCAGGCCAGGCAGTGTCGATGGTCAGAGTAACACACACAAAATGCTGGAGGAACTCAGCAGGTCAGACAGTGTCGATGGTCAGAGTAACACACACAAAATGCTGGAGGAACTCAGCAGGTCAGACAGTGTCGATGGTCAGAGTAACACACACAAAATGCTGGAGGAACTCAGCAGGCCAGGCAGTGTCGATGGTCAGAGTAACACACACAAAATGCTGGAGGAACTCAGCAGGCCAGGCAGTGTCGATGGTCAGAGTAACACACACAAAATGCTGGAGGAACTGAGCAGGTCAGACAGTGTCTATGGTCAGAGTAACACACACAAAATGCTGGAGGAACTCAGCAGGCCAGGCAGTGTCGATGGTCAGAGTAACACACACAAAATGCTGGAGGAACTCAGCAGGTCAGACAGTGTCGATGGTCAGAGTAACACACACAAAATGCTGGAGGAGCTCAGCAGGTCAGGCAGTGTCTATGGTCAGAGTAACACACACAAAATGCTGGAGGAGCTCAGCAGGCCAGGCAGTGTCGATGGTCAGAGTAACACACACAAAATGCTGGAGGAACTCAGCAGGCCAGGCAGTGTCGATGGTCAGAGTAACACACACAAAATGCTGGAGGAACTGAGCAGGTCAGACAGTGTCTATGGTCAGAGTAACACACACAAAATGCTGGAGGAACTCAGCAGGTCAGGCAGTGTCGATGGTCAGAGTAACACACACAAAATGCTGGAGGAACTCAGCAGGTCAGACAGTGTCTGTGGTCAGAGTAACACACACAAAATGCTGGAGGAGCTCAGCAGGTCAGGCAGTGTCGATGGTCAGAGTAACACACACAAAATGCTGGAGGAACTCAGCAGGTCAGACAGTGTCTGTGGTCAGAGTAACACACACAAAATGCTGGAGGAACTCAGCAGGTCATACAGTGTCTGTGGTCAGAGTAACACACACAAAATGCTGGAGGAACTCAGCAGGTCAGACAGTGTCTGTGGTCAGAATAACACACACAAAATGCTGGAGGAACTCAGCAGGTCAGACAGTGTCGATGGTCAGAGTAACACACACAAAATGCTGGAGGAGCTCAGCAGGTCAGACAGTGTCGATGGTCAGAGTAACACACACAAAATGCTGGAGGAACTCAGCAGGCCAGGCAGTGTCGATGGTCAGAGTAACACACACAAAATGCTGGAGGAACTCAGCAGGTCAGGCAGTGTCGATGGTCAGAGTAACACACACAAAATGCTGGAGGAGCTCAGCAGGTCAGACAGTGTCGATGGTCAGAGTAACACACACAAAATGCTGGAGGAACTCAGCAGGTCAGACAGTGTCTGTGGTCAGAGTAACACACACAAAATGCTGGAGGAACTCAGCAGGTCAGGCAGTGTCGATGGTCAGAGTAACACACACAAAATGCTGGAGGAACTCAGCAGGTCAGACAGTGTCTGTGGTCAGAGTAACACACACAAAATGCTGGAGGAACTCAGCAGGTCAGGCAGTGTCGATGGTCAGAGTAACACACACAAAATGCTGGAGGAGCTCAGCAGGTCAGACAGTGTCTATGGTCAGAGTAACACACACAAAATGCTGGAGGAACTCAGCAGGTCAGACAGTGTCTATGGTCAGAGTAACACACACAAAATGCTGGAGGAGCTCAGCAGGTCAGACAGTGTCGATGGTCAGAGTAACACACACAAAATGCTGGAGGAACTCAGCAGGTCAGGCAGTGTCGATGGTCAGAGTAACACACACAAAATGCTGGAGGAGCTCAGCAGGTCAGGCAGTGTCGATGGTCAGAGTAACACACACAAAATGCTGGAGGAACTCAGCAGGTCAGACAGTGTCGATGGTCAGAGTAACACACACAAAATGCTGGAGGAACTCAGCAGGCCAGGCAGTGTCGATGGTCAGAGTAACACACACAAAATGCTGGAGGAACTCAGCAGGCCAGGCAGTGTCGATGGTCAGAGTAACACACACAAAATGCTGGAGGAACTGAGCAGGTCAGACAGTGTCTATGGTCAGAGTAACACACACAAAATGCTGGAGGAACTCAGCAGGCCAGGCAGTGTCGATGGTCAGAGTAACACACACAAAATGCTGGAGGAACTCAGCAGGTCAGACAGTGTCGATGGTCAGAGTAACACACACAAAATGCTGGAGGAGCTCAGCAGGTCAGGCAGTGTCTATGGTCAGAGTAACACACACAAAATGCTGGAGGAGCTCAGCAGGCCAGGCAGTGTCGATGGTCAGAGTAACACACACAAAATGCTGGAGGAACTCAGCAGGCCAGGCAGTGTCGATGGTCAGAGTAACACACACAAAATGCTGGAGGAACTGAGCAGGTCAGACAGTGTCTATGGTCAGAGTAACACACACAAAATGCTGGAGGAACTCAGCAGGTCAGGCAGTGTCGATGGTCAGAGTAACACACACAAAATGCTGGAGGAACTCAGCAGGTCAGACAGTGTCTGTGGTCAGAGTAACACACACAAAATGCTGGAGGAGCTCAGCAGGTCAGGCAGTGTCGATGGTCAGAGTAACACACACAAAATGCTGGAGGAACTCAGCAGGTCAGACAGTGTCTGTGGTCAGAGTAACACACACAAAATGCTGGAGGAACTCAGCAGGTCATACAGTGTCTGTGGTCAGAGTAACACACACAAAATGCTGGAGGAACTCAGCAGGTCAGACAGTGTCTGTGGTCAGAATAACACACACAAAATGCTGGAGGAACTCAGCAGGTCAGACAGTGTCGATGGTCAGAGTAACACACACAAAATGCTGGAGGAGCTCAGCAGGTCAGACAGTGTCGATGGTCAGAGTAACACACACAAAATGCTGGAGGAACTCAGCAGGCCAGGCAGTGTCGATGGTCAGAGTAACACACACAAAATGCTGGAGGAACTCAGCAGGTCAGGCAGTGTCGATGGTCAGAGTAACACACACAAAATGCTGGAGGAGCTCAGCAGGTCAGACAGTGTCGATGGTCAGAGTAACACACACAAAATGCTGGAGGAACTCAGCAGGTCAGACAGTGTCTGTGGTCAGAGTAACACACACAAAATGCTGGAGGAACTCAGCAGGTCAGGCAGTGTCGATGGTCAGAGTAACACACACAAAATGCTGGAGGAACTCAGCAGGTCAGACAGTGTCTGTGGTCAGAGTAACACACACAAAATGCTGGAGGAACTCAGCAGGTCAGGCAGTGTCGATGGTCAGAGTAACACACACAAAATGCTGGAGGAGCTCAGCAGGTCAGACAGTGTCTATGGTCAGAGTAACACACACAAAATGCTGGAGGAACTCAGCAGGTCAGACAGTGTCTATGGTCAGAGTAACACACACAAAATGCTGGAGGAGCTCAGCAGGTCAGACAGTGTCGATGGTCAGAGTAACACACACAAAATGCTGGAGGAACTCAGCAGGTCAGGCAGTGTCGATGGTCAGAGTAACACACACAAAATGCTGGAGGAGCTCAGCAGGTCAGGCAGTGTCGATGGTCAGAGTAACACACACAAAATGCTGGAGGAGCTCAGCAGGTCAGGCAGTGTCGATGGTCAGAGTAACACACACAAAATGCTGGAGGAACTCAGCAGGTCAGACAGTGTCTGTGGTCAGAGTAACACACACAAAATGCTGGAGGAACTCAGCAGGTCAGACAGTGTCGATGGTCAGAGTAACACACACAAAATGCTGGAGGAACTGAGCAGGTCAGACAGTGTCTATGGTCAGAGTAACACACACAAAATGCTGGAGGAGCTCAGCAGGCCAGGCAGTGTCGATGGTCAGAGTAACACACACAAAATGCTGGAGGAACTCAGCAGGTCAGACAGTGTCGATGGTCAGAGTAACACACACAAAATGCTGGAGGAACTCAGCAGGTCAGACTGTGTCGATGGTCAGAGTAACACACACAAAATGCTGGAGGAGCTCAGCAGGTCAGACAGTGTCTGTGGTCAGAGTAACACACACAAAATGCTGGAGGAACTCAGCAGGTCAGACAGTGTCTGTGGTCAGCGTAACACACACAAAATGCTGGAGGAACTCAGCAGGTCAGACAGTGTCTGTGGTCAGAGTAACACACACAAAATGCTGGAGGAACTCAGCAGGTCAGGCAGTGTCGATGGTCAGAGTAACACACACAAAATGCTGGAGGAACTCAGCAGGTCAGACAGTGTCTGTGGTCAGAGTAACACACACAAAATGCTAGAGGAACTCAGCAGGTCAGACAGTGACTGTGGTCAGAGTAACACACACAAAATGCTGGAGGAACTCAGCAGGTCAGACAGTGTCTGTGGTCAGAGTAACACACACAAAATGCTGGAGGAGCTCAGCAGGTCAGACAGTGTCTGTGGTCAGAGTAACACACACAAAATGCTGGAGGAACTCAGCAGGTCAGGCAGTGTCTGTGGTCAGAGTAACACACACAAAATGCTGGAGGAACTCAGCAGGTCAGACAGTGTCTGTGGTCAGAGTAACACACACAAAATGTTGGAGGAACTCAGCAGGTCAGACAGTGTCGATGGTCAGAGTAA
This sequence comes from Hypanus sabinus, assembly GCF_030144855.1. Classification (NCBI taxonomy): domain Eukaryota; kingdom Metazoa; phylum Chordata; class Chondrichthyes; order Myliobatiformes; family Dasyatidae; genus Hypanus; species Hypanus sabinus. The sequence continues at coordinate 140,201,227 of NC_082715.1, read as the reverse complement.
CACACACAAAATGCTGGAGGAACTCAGCAGGTCAGACAGTGTCTATGGTCAGAGTAACACACATAAAATGCTGGAGGAACTCAGCAGGTCAGACAGTGTCGATGGTCAGAGTAACACACACAAAATGCTGGAGGAGCTCAGCAGGTCAGACAGTGTCTGTGGTCAGAGTAACACACACAAAATGCTGGAGGAACTCAGCAGGTCAGGCAGTGTCGATGGTCAGAGTAACACACACAAAATGCTGGAGGAGCTCAGCAGGCCAGGCAGTGTCGATGGTCAGAGTAACACACACAAAATGCTGGAGGAACTCAGCAGGTCAGGCAGTGTCGATGGTCAGAGTAACACACACAAAATGCTGGAGGAGCTCAGCAGGTCAGACAGTGTCGATGGTCAGAGTAACACACACAAAATGCTGGAGGAACTCAGCAGGTCAGACAGTGTCGATGGTCAGAGTAACACACACAAAATGCTGGAGGAGCTCAGCAGGTCAGTCAGTGTCTATGGTCAGAGTAACACACACAAAATGCTGGAGGAACTCAGCAGGTCAGGCAGTGTCTGTGGTCAGAGTAACACACAAAAAATGCTGGAGGAGCTCAGCAGGTCAGGCAGTGTCTATGGTCAGAGTAACACACACAAAATGCTGGAGGAGCTCAGCAGGCAAGGCAGTGTCGATGGTCAGAGTAACACACACAAAATGCTGGAGGAACTCAGCAGGCCAGGCAGTGTCGATGGTCAGAGTAACACACACAAAATGCTGGAGGAATTCAGCAGGTCAGACAGTGTCTATGGTCAGAGTAACACACACAAAATGCTGGAGGAGCTCAGCAGGCCAGGCAGTGTCGATGGTCAGAGTAACACACACAAAATGCTGGAGGAACTCAGCAGGCCAGGCAGTGTCGATGGTCAGAGTAACACACACAAAATGCTGGAGGAACTCAGCAGGTCAGACAGTGTCTATGGTCAGAGTAACACACACAAAATGCTGGAGGAGCTCAGCAGGCCAGGCAGTGTCGATGGTCAGAGTAACAGACACAAAATGCTGGAGGAACTCAGCAGGCCAGGCAGTGTCGATGGTCAGAGTAACACACACAAAATGCTGGAGGAACTCAGCAGGTCAGACAGTGTCTGTGGTCAGAGTAACACACACAAAATGCTGGAGGAACTCAGCAGGTCAGGCAGTGTCGATGGTCAGAGTAACACACACAAAATGCTGGAGGAACTCAGCAGGCCAGGCAGTGTCGATGGTCAGAGTAACACACACAAAATGCTGGAGGAACTCAGCAGGTCAGACAGTGTCTGTGGTCAGAGTAACACACACAAAATGCTGGAGGAACTCAGCAGGTCAGACAGTGTCTATGGTCAGAGTAACACACACAAAATGCTGGAGGAACTCAGCAGGTCAGGCAGTGTCTGTGGTCAGAGTAACACACACAAAATGCTCGAGGAGCTCAGCAGGTCAGGCAGTGTCTATGGTCAGAGTAACACACACAAAATGCTGGAGGAGCTCAGCAGGCCAGGCAGTGTCGATGGTCAGAGTAACACACACAAAATGCTGGAGGAACTCAGCAGGCCAGGCAGTGTCGATGGTCAGAGTAACACACACAAAATGCTGGAGGAACTCAGCAGGTCAACAGTGTCTATGGTCAGAGTAACACACACAAAATGCTGGAGGAGCTCAGCAGGCCAGGCAGTGTCGATGGTCAGAGTAACACACACAAAATGCTGGAGGAACTCAGCAGGCTAGGATGTGTCGATGGTCAGAGTAACACACACAAAATGCTGGAGGAACTCAGCAGGTCAGACAGTGTCTGTGGTCAGAGTAACACACACAAAATGCTGGAGGAACTCAGCAGGTCAGGCAGTGTCGATGGTCAGAGTAACACACACAAAATGCTGGAGGAACTCAGCAGGCCAGGCAGTGTCGATGGTCAGAGTAACACACACAAAATGCTGGAGGAACTCAGCAGGCCAGGCAGTGTCGATGGTCAGAGTAACACACACAAAATGCTGGAGGAACTCAGCAGGCCAGGCAGTGTCGATGGTCAGAGTAACACACACAAAATGCTGGAGGAACTCAGCAGGTCAGACAGTGTCTGTGGTCAGAGTAACACACACAAAATGCTGGAGGAACTCAGCAGGTCAGGCAGTGTCAATGGTCAGAGTAACACACACAAAATGCTGGAGGAACTCAGCAGGTCAGACAGTGTCTGTGGTCAGAGTAACACACACAAAATGCTGGAGGAACTCAGCAGGTCAGACAGTGTCTGTGGTCAGAGTAACACACACAAAATGCTGGAGGAACTCAGCAGGTCAGACAGTGTCTGTGGTCAGAGTAACACACACAAAATGCTGGAGGAGCACAGCAGGTCAGGCAGTGTCTGTGGTCAGAGTAACACACACAAAATGCTGGAGGAGCTCAGCAGGTCAGGCAGTGTCGATGGTCAGAGTAACACACACAAAATGCTGGAGGAGCTCAGCAGGTCAGACAGTGTCTGTGGTCAGAGTAACACACACAAAATGCTGGAGGAACTCAGCGGGCCAGGCAGTGTCTATGGTCAGAGTAACACACACAAAATACTGGAGGAACTCAGCAGGTCAGACAGTGTCTATGGTCAGAGTAACACACACAAAATGCTGGAGGAACTCAGCAGGTCAGGCAGTGTCGATGGTCAGAGTAACACACACAAAATGCTGGAGCAGCTCAGCAGGTCAGGCAGTGTCGATGGTCAGAGTAACACACACAAAATGCTGGAGGAACTCAGCAGGTCAGACAGTGTCTGTGGTCAGAGTAACACACACTAAATGCTGGAGGAACTCAGCAGGTCAGACAGTGTCGATGGTCAGAGTAACACACACAAAATGCTGGTGGAACACAGCAGGTCAGACAGTGTCGATGGTCAGAGTAACACACACAAAATGCTGGAGGAACTCAGTAGGTCAGACAGTGTCTGTGGTCAGAGTAACACACACAAAATGCTGGAAGAACTCAGCAGGTCAGACAGTGTCGATGGTCAGAGTAACACACACAAAATGCTGGAGGAACTCAGCAGGTCAGACAGTGTCTGTGGTCAGAGTAACACACACAAAATGCTGGAGGAACTCAGCAGGTCAGACAGTGTCGATGGTCAGAGTAACACACACAAAATGCTGGAGGAACTCAGCAGGTCAGACAGTGTCGATGGTCAGAGTAACACACACAAAATGCTGGTGGAACACAGCAGGTCAGACAGTGTCAATGGTCAGAGTAACACACACAAAATGCTGGAGGAACTCAGCAGGTCAGACAGTGTCTGTGGTCAGAGTAACACACACAAAATGCTGGAAGAACTCAGCAGGTCAGACAGTGTCGATGGTCAGAGTAACACACACAAAATGCTGGAGGAACTCAGCAGGTCAGACAGTGTCTGTGGTCAGAGTAACACACACAAAATGCTGGAGGAACTCAGCAGGTCAGACAGTGTCGATGGTCAGAGTAACACACACAAAATGCTGGAGGAACTCAGCAGGTCAGACAGTGTCTGTGGTCAGAGTAACACACACAAAATGTTGGAGGAACTCAGCAGGTCAGACAGTGTCTGTGGTCAGAGTAACACACACAAAATGCTGGAGGAGCTCAGCAGGTCAGACAGTGTCGATGGTCAGAGTAACACACACAAAATGCTGGAGGAACTCAGCAGGTCAGACAGTGTCGATGTTCAGAGTAACACACACAAAATGCTGGTGGAACACAGCAGGTCAGACAGTGTCAATGGTCAGAGTAACACACACAAAATGCTGGAGGAACTCAGCAGGTCAGACAGTGTCGATGGTCAGAGAAACACACACAAAATGCTGGAGGAACTCAGCAGGTCAGGCAGTGTCGATGGTCAGAGTAACACACACAAAATGCTGGAGGAGCTCAGCAGGTCAGACAGTGTCTGTGGTCAGAGTAACACACACAAAATGCTGGAGGAGCTCAGCAGGCCAGGCAGTGTCGATGGTCAGAGTAACACACACAAAATGCTGGAGGAACTCAGCAGGCTAGGATGTGTCGATGGTCAGAGTAACACACACAAAATGCTGGAGGAACTCAGCAGGTCAGACAGTGTCTGTGGTCAGAGTAACACACACAAAATGCTGGAGGAACTCAGCAGGTCAGGCAGTGTCGATGGTCAGAGTAACACACACAAAATGCTGGAGGAACTCAGCAGGCCAGGCAGTGTCGATGGTCAGAGTAACACACACAAAATGCTGGAGGAACTCAGCAGGCCAGGCAGTGTCGATGGTCAGAGTAACACACACAAAATGCTGGAGGAACTCAGCAGGCCAGGCAGTGTCGATGGTCAGAGTAACACACACAAAATGCTGGAGGAACTCAGCAGGTCAGACAGTGTCTGTGGTCAGAGTAACACACACAAAATGCTGGAGGAACTCAGCAGGTCAGGCAGTGTCAATGGTCAGAGTAACACACACAAAATGCTGGAGGAACTCAGCAGGTCAGACAGTGTCTGTGGTCAGAGTAACACACACAAAATGCTGGAGGAACTCAGCAGGTCAGACAGTGTCTGTGGTCAGAGTAACACACACAAAATGCTGGAGGAACTCAGCAGGTCAGACAGTGTCTGTGGTCAGAGTAACACACACAAAATGCTGGAGGAGCACAGCAGGTCAGGCAGTGTCTGTGGTCAGAGTAACACACACAAAATGCTGGAGGAACTCAGCAGGTCAGACAGTGTCGATGGTCAGAGTAACACACACAAAATGCTGGAGGAACTCAGCAGGTCAGACAGTGTCGATGGTCAGAGTAACACACACAAAATGCTGGTGGAACACAGCAGGTCAGACAGTGTCAATGGTCAGAGTAACACACACAAAATGCTGGAGGAACTCAGCAGGTCAGACAGTGTCTGTGGTCAGAGTAACACACACAAAATGCTGGAAGAACTCAGCAGGTCAGACAGTGTCGATGGTCAGAGTAACACACACAAAATGCTGGAGGAACTCAGCAGGTCAGACAGTGTCTGTGGTCAGAGTAACACACACAAAATGCTGGAGGAACTCAGCAGGTCAGACAGTGTCGATGGTCAGAGTAACACACACAAAATGCTGGAGGAACTCAGCAGGTCAGACAGTGTCTGTGGTCAGAGTAACACACACAAAATGTTGGAGGAACTCAGCAGGTCAGACAGTGTCTGTGGTCAGAGTAACACACACAAAATGCTGGAGGAGCTCAGCAGGTCAGACAGTGTCGATGGTCAGAGTAACACACACAAAATGCTGGAGGAACTCAGCAGGTCAGACAGTGTCGATGTTCAGAGTAACACACACAAAATGCTGGTGGAACACAGCAGGTCAGACAGTGTCAATGGTCAGAGTAACACACACAAAATGCTGGAGGAACTCAGCAGGTCAGACAGTGTCGATGGTCAGAGAAACACACACAAAATGCTGGAGGAACTCAGCAGGTCAGGCCGTGTCGATGGTCAGAGTAACACACACAAAATGCTGGAGGAGCTCAGCAGGTCAGACAGTGTCTGTGGTCAGAGTAACACACACAAAATGCTGGAGGAGCTCAGCAGGCCAGGCAGTGTCGATGGTCAGAGTAACACACACAAAATGCTGGAGGAGCTCAGCAGGTCAGACAGTGTCTGTGGTCAGAGTAACACACACAAAATGCTGGAGGAACTCAGCAGGTCAGACAGTGTCTATGGTCAGAGTAACACACACAAAATGCTGGAGGAGCTCAGCAGGCCAGGCAGTGTCGATGGTCAGAGTAACACACACAAAATGCTGGAGGAACTCAGCAGGCCAGGCAGTGTCGATGGTCAGAGTAACACACACAAAATGCTGGAGGAGCTCAGCAGGTCAGACAGTGTCGATGGTCAGAGTAACACACACAAAATGCTGGAGGAGCTCAGCAGGTCAGACAGTGTCTATGGTCAGAGTAACACACACAAAATGCTGGAGGAACTCAGCAGGTCAGGCAGTGTCTATGGTCAGAGTAACACACACAAAATGCTGGAGGAACTCAGCAGGTCAGGCAGTGTCTATGGTCAGAGTAACACACACAAAATGCTGGAGGAACTCAGCAGGCCAGGCAGTGTCTATGGTCAGAGTAACACACACAAAATGCTGGAGGAGCTCAGCAGGTCAGGCAGTGTCTGTGGTCAGAGTAACACACACAAAATGCTGGAGGAACTCAGCAGGTCAGACAGTGTCTATGGTCAGAGTAACACACACAAAATGCTGGAGGAGCTCAGCAGGCCAGGCAGTGTCGATGGTCAGAGTAACACACACAAAATGCTGGAGGAACTCAGCAGGCCAGGCAGTGTCGATGGTCAGAGTAACACACACAAAATGCTGGAGGAACTCAGCAGGTCAGACAGTGTCTGTGGTCAGAGTAACACACACAAAATGCTGGAGGAACTCAGCAGGTCAGGCAGTGTCGATGGTCAGAGTAACACACACAAAATGCTGGAGGAACTCAGCAGGCCAGACAGTGTCGATGGTCAGAGTAACACACACAAAATGCTGGAGGAACTCAGCAGGTCAGGCAGTGTCTGTGGTCAGAGTAACACACACAAAATGCTGGAGGAACTCAGCAGGTCAGGCAGTGTCGATGGTCAGAGTAACACACACAAAATGCTGGAGGAACTCAGCAGGCCAGGCAGTGTCGATGGTCAGAGTAACACACACAAAATGCTGGAGGAACTCAGCAGGTCAGACAGTGTCTGTGGTCAGAGTAACACACACAAAATGCTGGAGGAACTCAGCAGGTCAGACAGTGTCGATGGTCAGAGTAACACACACAAAATGCTGGAGGAGCTCAGCAGGTCAGACAGTGTCTATGGTCAGAGTAACACACACAAAATGCTGGAGGAACTCAGCAGGTCAGGCAGTGTCTGTGGTCAGAGTAACACACACAAAATGCTGGAGGAGCTCAGCAGGCCAGGCAGTGTCGATGGTCAGAGTAACACACACAAAATGCTGGAGGAACTCAGCAGGCCAGGCAGTGTCGATGGTCAGAGTAACACACACAAAATGCTGGAGGAACTCAGCAGGTCAACAGTTTCTATGGTCAGAGTAACACACACAAAATGCTGGAGGAACTCAGCAGGTCAGACAGTGTCTGTGGTCAGAGTAACACACACAAAATGCTGGAGGAACTCAGCAGGTCAGGCAGTGTCAATGGTCAGAGTAACACACACAAAATGCTGGAGGAACTCAGCAGGTCAGACAGTGTCTGTGGTCAGAGTAACACACACAAAATGCTGGAGGAACTCAGCAGGTCAGACAGTGTCTGTGGTCAGAGTAACACACACAAAATGCTGGAGGAGCTCAGCAGGTCAGACAGTGTCTGTGGTCAGAGTAACACACACAAAATGCTGGAGGAACTCAGCAGGTCAGGCAGTGTCTGTGGTCAGAGTAACACACACAAAATGCTGGAGGAACTCAGCAGGTCAGACAGTGTCGATGTTCAGAGTAACACACACAAAATGCTGGTGGAACACAGCAGGTCAGACAGTGTCAATGGTCAGAGTAACACACACAAAATGCTGGAGGAACTCAGCAGGTCAGACAGTGTCGATGGTCAGAGAAACACACACAAAATGCTGGAGGAACTCAGCAGGTCAGGCAGTGTCGATGGTCAGAGTAACACACACAAAATGCTGGAGGAGCTCAGCAGGTCAGACAGTGTCTGTGGTCAGAGTAACACACACAAAATGCTGGAGGAGCTCAGCAGGCCAGGCAGTGTCGATGGTCAGAGTAACACACACAAAATGCTGGAGGAGCTCAGCAGGTCAGACAGTGTCTGTGGTCAGAGTAACACACACAAAATGCTGGAGGAACTCAGCAGGTCAGACAGTGTCTATGGTCAGAGTAACACACACAAAATGCTGGAGGAGCTCAGCAGGCCAGGCAGTGTCGATGGTCAGAGTAACACACACAAAATGCTGGAGGAACTCAGCAGGCCAGGCAGTGTCGATGGTCAGAGTAACACACACAAAATGCTGGAGGAGCTCAGCAGGTCAGACAGTGTCGATGGTCAGAGTAACACACACAAAATGCTGGAGGAGCTCAGCAGGTCAGACAGTGTCTATGGTCAGAGTAACACACACAAAATGCTGGAGGAACTCAGCAGGTCAGGCAGTGTCTATGGTCAGAGTAACACACACAAAATGCTGGAGGAACTCAGCAGGTCAGGCTGTGTCTATGGTCAGAGTAACACACACAAAATGCTGGAGGAACTCAGCAGGCCAGGCAGTGTCTATGGTCAGAGTAACACACACAAAATGCTGGAGGAGCTCAGCAGGTCAGGCAGTGTCTGTGGTCAGAGTAACACACACAAAATGCTGGAGGAACTCAGCAGGTCAGACAGTGTCTATGGTCAGAGTAACACACACAAAATGCTGGAGGAGCTCAGCAGGCCAGGCAGTGTCGATGGTCAGAGTAACACACACAAAATGCTGGAGGAACTCAGCAGGCCAGGCAGTGTCGATGGTCAGAGTAACACACACAAAATGCTGGAGGAACTCAGCAGGTCAGACAGTGTCTGTGGTCAGAGTAACACGCACAAAATGCTGGAGGAACTCAGCAGGTCAGGCAGTGTCGATGGTCAGAGTAACACACACAAAATGCTGGAGGAACTCAGCAGGCCAGACAGTGTCGATGGTCAGAGTAACACACACAAAATGCTGGAGGAACTCAGCAGGTCAGGCAGTGTCTGTGGTCAGAGTAACACACACAAAATGCTGGAGGAACTCAGCAGGTCAGGCAGTGTCGATGGTCAGAGTAACACACTCAAAATGCTGGAGGAACTCAGCAGGCCAGGCAGTGTCGATGGTCAGAGTAACACACACAAAATGCTGGAGGAACTCAGCAGGTCAGACAGAGTCTGTGGTCAGAGTAACACACACAAAATGCTGGAGGAACTCAGCAGGTCAGACAGTGTCGATGGTCAGAGTAACACACACAAAATGCTGGAGGAGCTCAGCAGGTCAGACAGTGTCTATGGTCAGAGTAACACACACAAAATGCTGGAGGAACTCAGCAGGTCAGGCAGTGTCTGTGATCAGAGTAACACACACAAAATGCTGGAGGAGCTCAGCAGGCCAGGCAGTGTCGATGGTCAGAGTAACACACACAAAATGCTGGAGGAACTCAGCAGGCCAGGCAGTGTCGATGGTCAGAGTAACACACACAAAATGCTGGAGGAACTCAGCAGGTCAACAGTGTCTATGGTCAGAGTAACACACACAAAATGCTGGAGGAACTCAGCAGGTCAGACAGTGTCTGTGGTCAGAGTAACACACACAAAATGCTGGAGGAACTCAGCAGGTCAGGCAGTGTCAATGGTCAGAGTAACACACACAAAATGCTGGAGGAACTCAGCAGGTCAGACAGTGTCTGTGGTCAGAGTAACACACACAAAATGCTGGAGGAACTCAGCAGGTCAGACAGTGTCTGTGGTCAGAGTAACACACACAAAATGCTGGAGGAGCTCAGCAGGTCAGACAGTGTCTGTGGTCAGAGTAACACACACAAAATGCTGGAGGAACTCAGCAGGTCAGGCAGTGTCTGTGGTCAGAGTAACACACACAAAATGCTGGAGGAACTCAGCAGGTCAGACAGTGTCTGTGGTCAGAGTAACACACACAAAATGTTGGAGGAACTCAGCAGGTCAGACAGTGTCGATGGTCAGAGTAACACACACAAAATGCTGGAGGAACTCAGCAGGTCAGACAGTGTCTATGGTCAGAGTAACACACATAAAATGCTGGAGGAACTCAGCAGGTCAGACTGTGTCGATGGTCAGAGTAACACACACAAAATGCTGGAGGAACTCAGCAGGTCAGACAGTGTCGATGGTCAGAGTAACACACACAAAGTGCTGGAGGAACTCAGCAGGTCAGACAGTGTCTGTGGTCAGAGTAACACACACAAAATGCTGGAGGAGCTCAGCAGGTCAGACAGTGTCTGTGGTCAGAGTAACACACACAAAATGCTGGAGGAACTCAGCAGGTCAGGCAGTGTCTGTGGTCAGAGTAACACACACAAAATGCTGGAGGAACTCAGCAGGTCAGACAGTGTCGATGTTCAGAGTAACACACACAAAATGCTGGTGGAACACAGCAGGTCAGACAGTGTCAATGGTCAGAGTAACACACACAAAATGCTGGAGGAACTCAGCAGGTCAGACAGTGTCGATGGTCAGAGAAACACACACAAAATGCTGGAGGAACTCAGCAGGTCAGGCAGTGTCGATGGTCAGAGTAACACACACAAAATGCTGGAGGAGCTCAGCAGGTCAGACAGTGTCTGTGGTCAGAGTAACACACACAAAATGCTGGAGGAGCTCAGCAGGCCAGGCAGTGTCGATGGTCAGAGTAACACACACAAAATGCTGGAGGAGCTCAGCAGGTCAGACAGTGTCTGTGGTCAGAGTAACACACACAAAATGCTGGAGGAACTCAGCAGGTCAGACAGTGTCTATGGTCAGAGTAACACACACAAAATGCTGGAGGAGCTCAGCAGGCCAGGCAGTGTCGATGGTCAGAGTAACACACACAAAATGCTGGAGGAACTCAGCAGGCCAGGCAGTGTCGATGGTCAGAGTAACACACACAAAATGCTGGAGGAGCTCAGCAGGTCAGACAGTGTCGATGGTCAGAGTAACACACACAAAATGCTGGAGGAGCTCAGCAGGTCAGACAGTGTCTATGGTCAGAGTAACACACACAAAATGCTGGAGGAACTCAGCAGGTCAGGCAGTGTCTATGGTCAGAGTAACACACACAAAATGCTGGAGGAACTCAGCAGGTCAGGCTGTGTCTATGGTCAGAGTAACACACACAAAATGCTGGAGGAACTCAGCAGGCCAGGCAGTGTCTATGGTCAGAGTAACACACACAAAATGCTGGAGGAGCTCAGCAGGTCAGGCAGTGTCTGTGGTCAGAGTAACACACACAAAATGCTGGAGGAACTCAGCAGGTCAGACAGTGTCTATGGTCAGAGTAACACACACAAAATGCTGGAGGAGCTCAGCAGGCCAGGCAGTGTCGATGGTCAGAGTAACACACACAAAATGCTGGAGGAACTCAGCAGGCCAGGCAGTGTCGATGGTCAGAGTAACACACACAAAATGCTGGAGGAACTCAGCAGGTCAGACAGTGTCTGTGGTCAGAGTAACACGCACAAAATGCTGGAGGAACTCAGCAGGTCAGGCAGTGTCGATGGTCAGAGTAACACACACAAAATGCTGGAGGAACTCAGCAGGCCAGACAGTGTCGATGGTCAGAGTAACACACACAAAATGCTGGAGGAACTCAGCAGGTCAGGCAGTGTCTGTGGTCAGAGTAACACACACAAAATGCTGGAGGAACTCAGCAGGTCAGGCAGTGTCGATGGTCAGAGTAACACACTCAAAATGCTGGAGGAACTCAGCAGGCCAGGCAGTGTCGATGGTCAGAGTAACACACACAAAATGCTGGAGGAACTCAGCAGGTCAGACAGAGTCTGTGGTCAGAGTAACACACACAAAATGCTGGAGGAACTCAGCAGGTCAGACAGTGTCGATGGTCAGAGTAACACACACAAAATGCTGGAGGAGCTCAGCAGGTCAGACAGTGTCTATGGTCAGAGTAACACACACAAAATGCTGGAGGAACTCAGCAGGTCAGGCAGTGTCTGTGGTCAGAGTAACACACACAAAATGCTGGAGGAGCTCAGCAGGCCAGGCAGTGTCGATGGTCAGAGTAACACACACAAAATGCTGGAGGAACTCAGCAGGCCAGGCAGTGTCGATGGTCAGAGTAACACACACAAAATGCTGGAGGAACTCAGCAGGTCAACAGTGTCTATGGTCAGAGTAACACACACAAAATGCTGGAGGAACTCAGCAGGTCAGACAGTGTCTGTGGTCAGAGTAACACACACAAAATGCTGGAGGAACTCAGCAGGTCAGGCAGTGTCAATGGTCAGAGTAACACACACAAAATGCTGGAGGAACTCAGCAGGTCAGACAGTGTCTGTGGTCAGAGTAACACACACAAAATGCTGGAGGAACTCAGCAGGTCAGACAGTGTCTGTGGTCAGAGTAACACACACAAAATGCTGGAGGAGCTCAGCAGGTCAGACAGTGTCTGTGGTCAGAGTAACACACACAAAATGCTGGAGGAACTCAGCAGGTCAGGCAGTGTCTGTGGTCAGAGTAACACACACAAAATGCTGGAGGAACTCAGCAGGTCAGACAGTGTCTGTGGTCAGAGTAACACACACAAAATGTTGGAGGAACTCAGCAGGTCAGACAGTGTCGATGGTCAGAGTAACACACACAAAATGCTGGAGGAACTCAGCAGGTCAGACAGTGTCTATGGTCAGAGTAACACACATAAAATGCTGGAGGAACTCAGCAGGTCAGACTGTGTCGATGGTCAGAGTAACACACACAAAATGCTGGAGGAACTCAGCAGGTCAGACAGTGTCGATGGTCAGAGTAACACACACAAAGTGCTGGAGGAGCTCAGCAGGTCAGACAGTGTCTGTGGTCAGAGTAACACACATAAAATGCTGGAGGAACTCAGCAGGTCAGACAGTGTCTATGGTCAGAGTAACACACACAAAATGCTGGAGGAACTCAGCAGGTCAGACAGTGTCTGTGGTCAGAGTAACACACACAAAATGCTGGAGGAACTCAGCAGGTCAGACAGTGTCGATGGTCAGAGTAACACACATAAAATGCTGGAGGAACTCAGCAGGTCAGACAGTGTCGATGGTCAGAGTAACACACACAAAATGCTGGAGGAACTCAGCGGGTCAGACAGTGTCTGTGGTCAGAGTAACACACACAAAATGCTGGAGGAACTCAGCAGGTCAGACAGTGTCGATGGTCAGAGTAACACACACAAAATGCTGGAGGAGCTCAGCAGGTCAGACAGTGTCGATGGTCAGAGTAACACACACAAAATGCTGGTGGAACACAGCAGGTCAGACAGTGTCGATGGTCAGAGTAACACACACAAAATGCTGGAGGAACTCAGCAGGTCAGACAGTGTCGATGGTCAGAGTAACACACACAAAATGCTGGAGGAACTCAGCAGGTCAGACAGTGTCTGTGGTCAGAGTAACACACACAAAATGCTGGAGGAACTCAGCAGGTCAGACAGTGTCGATGGTCAGAGTAACACACACAAAATGCTGGAGGAGCACAGCAGGTCAGGCAGTGTCTGTGGTCAGAGTAACACACACAAAATGCTGGAGGAGCTCAGCAGGTCAGGCAGTGTCGATGGTCAGAGTAACACACACAAAATGCTGGAGGAGCTCAGCAGGTCAGACAGTGTCTGTGGTCAGAGTAACACACACAAAATGCTGGAGGAACTCAGCGGGCCAGGCAGTGTCTATGGTCAGAGTAACACACACAAAATACTGGAGGAACTCAGCAGGTCAGACAGTGTCTATGGTCAGAGTAACACACACAAAATGCTGGAGGAACTCAGCAGGTCAGGCAGTGTCGATGGTCAGAGTAACACACACAAAATGCTGGAGGAGCTCAGCAGGTCAGGCAGTGTCGATGGTCAGAGTAACACACACAAAATGCTGGAGGAACTCAGCAGGTCAGACAGTGTCTGTGGTCAGAGTAACACACACTAAATGCTGGAGGAACTCAGCAGGTCAGACAGTGTCGATGGTCAGAGTAACACACACAAAATGCTGGAGGAACTCAGCAGGTCAGACAGTGTCTGTGGTCAGAGTAACACACACAAAATGCTGGTGGAACACAGCAGGTCAGACAGTGTCGATGGTCAGAGTAACACACACAAAATGCTGGAGGAACTCAGCAGGTCAGACAGTGTCTGTGGTCAGAGTAACACACACAAAATGCTGGAGGAACTCAGCAGGTCAGACAGTGTCGATGGTCAGAGTAACACACACAAAATGCTGGAGGAACTCAGCAGGTCAGGCAGTGTCGATGGTCAGAGTAACACACACAAAATGCTGGTGGAACACAGCAGGTCAGACAGTGTCGGTGGTCAGAGTAACACACACAAAATGCTGGAGGAACTCAGCAGGTCAGACAGTGTCTGTGGTCAGAGTAACACACACAAAATGCTGGAGGAACTCAGCAGGTCAGACAGTGTCGGTGGTCAGAGTAACACACATAAAATGCTGGAGGAACTCAGCAGGTCAGACAGTGTCGATGGTCAGAGTAACACACACAAAATGCTGGAGGAACTCAGCGGGTCAGACAGTGTCTGTGGTCAGAGTAACACACACAAAATGCTGGAGGAACTCAGCAGGTCAGACAGTGTCGATGGTCAGAGTAACACACACAAAATGCTGGAGGAACTCAGCAGGTCAGACAGTGTCGATGGTCAGAGTAACACACACAAAATGCTGGAGGAACTCAGCGGGTCAGACAGTGTCTGTGGTCAGAGTAACACACACAAAATGCTGGAGGAACTCAGCAGGTCAGACAGTGTCGATGGTCAGAGTAACACACACAAAATGCTGGAGGAGCTCAGCAGGTCAGACAGTGTCGATGGTCAGAGTAACACACACAAAATGCTGGTGGAACACAGCAGGTCAGACAGTGTCGATGGTCAGAGTAACACACACAAAATGCTGGAGGAACTCAGCAGGTCAGACAGTGTCGATGGTCAGAGTAACACACACAAAATGCTGGAGGAACTCAGCAGGTCAGACAGTGTCGATGGTCAGAGTAACACACATAAAATGCTGGAGGAACTCAGCAGGTCAGACAGTGTCGATGGTCAGAGTAACACACACAAAATGCTGGAGGAACTCAGCGGGTCAGACAGTGTCTGTGGTCAGAGTAACACACACAAAATGCTGGAGGAACTCAGCAGGTCAGACAGTGTCGATGGTCAGAGTAACACACACAAAATGCTGGAGGAGCTCAGCAGGTCAGACAGTGTCGATGGTCAGAGTAACACACACAAAATGCTGGTGGAACACAGCAGGTCAGACAGTGTCGATGGTCAGAGTAACACACACAAAATGCTGGAGGAACTCAGCAGGTCAGACAGTGTCGATGGTCAGAGTAACACACACAAAATGCTGGAGGAACTCAGCAGGTCAGACAGTGTCTGTGGTCAGAGTAACACACACAAAATGCTGGAGGAACTCAGCAGGTCAGACAGTGTCGATGGTCAGAGTAACACACACAAAATGCTGGAGGAGCACAGCAGGTCAGGCAGTGTCTGTGGTCAGAGTAACACACACAAAATGCTGGAGGAGCTCAGCAGGTCAGGCAGTGTCGATGGTCAGAGTAACACACACAAAATGCTGGAGGAGCTCAGCAGGTCAGACAGTGTCTGTGGTCAGAGTAACACACACAAAATGCTGGAGGAACTCAGCGGGCCAGGCAGTGTCTATGGTCAGAGTAACACACACAAAATACTGGAGGAACTCAGCAGGTCAGACAGTGTCTATGGTCAGAGTAACACACACAAAATGCTGGAGGAACTCAGCAGGTCAGGCAGTGTCGATGGTCAGAGTAACACACACAAAATGCTGGAGGAGCTCAGCAGGTCAGGCAGTGTCGATGGTCAGAGTAACACACACAAAATGCTGGAGGAACTCAGCAGGTCAGACAGTGTCTGTGGTCAGAGTAACACACACTAAATGCTGGAGGAACTCAGCAGGTCAGACAGTGTCGATGGTCAGAGTAACACACACAAAATGCTGGAGGAACTCAGCAGGTCAGACAGTGTCTGTGGTCAGAGTAACACACACAAAATGCTGGTGGAACACAGCAGGTCAGACAGTGTCGATGGTCAGAGTAACACACACAAAATGCTGGAGGAACTCAGCAGGTCAGACAGTGTCTGTGGTCAGAGTAACACACACAAAATGCTGGAGGAACTCAGCAGGTCAGACAGTGTCGATGGTCAGAGTAACACACACAAAATGCTGGAGGAACTCAGCAGGTCAGGCAGTGTCGATGGTCAGAGTAACACACACAAAATGCTGGTGGAACACAGCAGGTCAGACAGTGTCGGTGGTCAGAGTAACACACACAAAATGCTGGAGGAACTCAGCAGGTCAGACAGTGTCTGTGGTCAGAGTAACACACACAAAATGCTGGAGGAACTCAGCAGGTCAGACAGTGTCGGTGGTCAGAGTAACACACATAAAATGCTGGAGGAACTCAGCAGGTCAGACAGTGTCGATGGTCAGAGTAACACACACAAAATGCTGGAGGAACTCAGCGGGTCAGACAGTGTCTGTGGTCAGAGTAACACACACAAAATGCTGGAGGAACTCAGCAGGTCAGACAGTGTCGATGGTCAGAGTAACACACACAAAATGCTGGAGGAACTCAGCAGGTCAGACAGTGTCGATGGTCAGAGTAACACACACAAAATGCTGGAGGAACTCAGCGGGTCAGACAGTGTCTGTGGTCAGAGTAACACACACAAAATGCTGGAGGAACTCAGCAGGTCAGACAGTGTCGATGGTCAGAGTAACACACACAAAATGCTGGAGGAGCTCAGCAGGTCAGACAGTGTCGATGGTCAGAGTAACACACACAAAATGCTGGTGGAACACAGCAGGTCAGACAGTGTCGATGGTCAGAGTAACACACACAAAATGCTGGAGGAACTCAGCAGGTCAGACAGTGTCGATGGTCAGAGTAACACACACAAAATGCTGGAGGAACTCAGCAGGTCAGACAGTGTCGATGGTCAGAGTAACACACATAAAATGCTGGAGGAACTCAGCAGGTCAGACAGTGTCGATGGTCAGAGTAACACACACAAAATGCTGGAGGAACTCAGCGGGTCAGACAGTGTCTGTGGTCAGAGTAACACACACAAAATGCTGGAGGAACTCAGCAGGTCAGACAGTGTCGATGGTCAGAGTAACACACACAAAATGCTGGAGGAGCTCAGCAGGTCAGACAGTGTCGATGGTCAGAGTAACACACACAAAATGCTGGTGGAACACAGCAGGTCAGACAGTGTCGATGGTCAGAGTAACACACACAAAATGCTGGAGGAACTCAGCAGGTCAGACAGTGTCGATGGTCAGAGTAACACACACAAAATGCTGGAGGAACTCAGCAGGTCAGACAGTGTCTGTGGTCAGAGTAACACACACAAAATGCTGGAGGAACTCAGCAGGTCAGACAGTGTCGATGGTCAGAGTAACACACACAAAATGCTGGAGGAGCACAGCAGGTCAGGCAGTGTCTGTGGTCAGAGTAACACACACAAAATGCTGGAGGAGCTCAGCAGGTCAGGCAGTGTCGATGGTCAGAGTAACACACACAAAATGCTGGAGGAGCTCAGCAGGTCAGACAGTGTCTGTGGTCAGAGTAACACACACAAAATGCTGGAGGAACTCAGCGGGCCAGGCAGTGTCTATGGTCAGAGTAACACACACAAAATACTGGAGGAACTCAGCAGGTCAGACAGTGTCTATGGTCAGAGTAACACACACAAAATGCTGGAGGAACTCAGCAGGTCAGGCAGTGTCGATGGTCAGAGTAACACACACAAAATGCTGGAGGAGCTCAGCAGGTCAGGCAGTGTCGATGGTCAGAGTAACACACACAAAATGCTGGAGGAACTCAGCAGGTCAGACAGTGTCTGTGGTCAGAGTAACACACACTAAATGCTGGAGGAACTCAGCAGGTCAGACAGTGTCGATGGTCAGAGTAACACACACAAAATGCTGGAGGAACTCAGCAGGTCAGACAGTGTCTGTGGTCAGAGTAACACACACAAAATGCTGGTGGAACACAGCAGGTCAGACAGTGTCGATGGTCAGAGTAACACACACAAAATGCTGGAGGAACTCAGCAGGTCAGACAGTGTCTGTGGTCAGAGTAACACACACAAAATGCTGGAGGAACTCAGCAGGTCAGACAGTGTCGATGGTCAGAGTAACACACACAAAATGCTGGAGGAACTCAGCAGGTCAGGCAGTGTCGATGGTCAGAGTAACACACACAAAATGCTAGTGGAACACAGCAGGTCAGACAGTGTCGGTGGTCAGAGTAACACACACAAAATGCTGGAGGAACTCAGCAGGTCAGACAGTGTCTGTGGTCAGAGTAACACACACAAAATGCTGGAGGAACTCAGCAGGTCAGACAGTGTCGGTGGTCAGAGTAACACACATAAAATGCTGGAGGAACTCAGCAGGTCAGACAGTGTCGATGGTCAGAGTAACACACACAAAATGCTGGAGGAACTCAGCGGGTCAGACAGTGTCTGTGGTCAGAGTAACACACACAAAATGCTGGAGGAACTCAGCAGGTCAGACAGTGTCGATGGTCAGAGTAACACACACAAAATGCTGGAGGAACTCAGCAGGTCAGACAGTGTCGATGGTCAGAGTAACACACACAAAATGCTGGAGGAGCTCAGCAGGTCAGACAGTGTCGATGGTCAGAGTAACACACACAAAATGCTGGTGGAACACAGCAGGTCAGACAGTGTCGATGGTCAGAGTAACACACACAAAATGCTGGAGGAACTCAGCAGGTCAGACAGTGTCGATGGTCAGAGTAACACACACAAAATGCTGGAGGAACTCAGCAGGTCAGACAGTGTCTGTGGTCAGAGTAACACACACAAAATGCTGGAGGAACTCAGCAGGTCAGACAGTGTCGATGGTCAGAGTAACACACACAAAATGCTGGAGGAGCAGAGCAGGTCAGGCAGTGTCTGTGGTCAGAGTAACACACACAAAATGCTGGAGGAGCTCAGCAGGTCAGGCAGTGTCGATGGTCAGAGTAACACACACAAAATGCTGGAGGAGCTCAGCAGGTCAGACAGTGTCTGTGGTCAGAGTAACACACACAAAATGCTGGAGGAACTCAGCGGGCCAGGCAGTGTCTATGGTCAGAGTAACACACACAAAATACTGGAGGAACTCAGCAGGTCAGACAGTGTCTATGGTCAGAGTAACACACACAAAATGCTGGAGGAACTCAGCAGGTCAGGCAGTGTCGATGGTCAGAGTAACACACACAAAATGCTGGAGGAGCTCAGCAGGTCAGGCAGTGTCGATGGTCAGAGTAACACACACAAAATGCTGGAGGAACTCAGCAGGTCAGACAGTGTCTGTGGTCAGAGTAACACACACTAAATGCTGGAGGAACTCAGCAGGTCAGACAGTGTCGATGGTCAGAGTAACACACACAAAATGCTGGAGGAACTCAGCAGGTCAGACAGTGTCTGTGGTCAGAGTAACACACACAAAATGCTGGTGGAACACAGCAGGTCAGACAGTGTCGATGGTCAGAGTAACACACACAAAATGCTGGAGGAACTCAGCAGGTCAGACAGTGTCTGTGGTCAGAGTAACACACACAAAATGCTGGAGGAACTCAGCAGGTCAGACAGTGTCGATGGTCAGAGTAACACACACAAAATGCTGGAGGAACTCAGCAGGTCAGGCAGTGTCGATGGTCAGAGTAACACACACAAAATGCTGGTGGAACACAGCAGGTCAGACAGTGTCAATGGTCAGAGTAACACACACAAAATGCTGGAGGAACTCAGCAGGTCAGACAGTGTCTGTGGTCAGAGTAACACACACAAAATGCTGGAGGAACTCAGCAGGTCAGACAGTGTCGATGGTCAGAGTAACACACACAAAATGCTGGAGGAACTCAGCAGGTCAGACAGTGTCTGTGGTCAGAGTAACACACACAAAATGCTGGAGGAACTCAGCAGGTCAGACAGTGTCGATGGTCAGAGTAACACACACAAAATGCTGGAGGAACTCAGCAGGTCAGACAGTGTCTGTGGTCAGAGTAACACACACAAAATGTTGGAGGAACTCAGCAGGTCAGACAGTGTCTGTGGTCAGAGTAACACACACAAAATGCTGGAGGAGCTCAGCAGGTCAGACAGTGTCGATGGTCAGAGTAACACACACAAAATGCTGGAGGAACTCAGCAGGTCAGACAGTGTCGATGTTCAGAGTAACACACACAAAATGCTGGAGGAACTCAGCAGGTCAGGCAGTGTCGATGGTCAGAGTAACACACACAAAATGCTGGAGGAGCTCAGCAGGTCAGACAGTGTCTGTGGTCAGAGTAACACACACAAAATGCTGGAGGAACTCAGCAGGTCAGACAGTGTCTGTGGTCAGAGTAACACACACAAAATGCTGGAGGAACTCAGCAGGTCAGACAGTGTCTGTGGTCAGAGTAACACACACAAAATGTTGGAGGAACTCAGCAGGTCAGACAGTGTCGATGGTCAGAGTAACACACACAAAATGCTGGAGGAATTCAGCAGGTCAGACAGTGTCAATGGTCAGAGTAACACACACAAAATGCTGGAGGAACTCAGCAGGTCAGACAGTGTCGATGGTCAGAGTAACACACATAAAATGCTGGAGGAACTCAGCAGGTCAGACAGTGTCGATGGTCAGAGTAACACACACAAAATGCTGGAGGAACTCAGCAGGTCAGACAGTGTCGATGGTCAGAGTAACACACACAAAATGCTGGTGGAACACAGCAGGTCAGACAGTGTCGATGGTCAGAGTAACACACACAAAATGCTGGAGGAACTCAGCAGGTCAGACAGTGTCGATGGTCAGAGTAACACACACAAAATGCTGGAGGAGCTCAGCAGGTCAGACAGTGTCTGTGGTCAGAGTAACACACACAAAATGCTGGAGGAACTCAGCGGGCCAGGCAGTGTCTATGGTCAGAGTAACACACACAAAATACTGGAGGAACTCAGCAGGTCAGACAGTGTCTATGGTCAGAGTAACACACACAAAATGCTGGAGGAACTCAGCAGGTCAGGCAGTGTCGATGGTCAGAGTAACACACACAAAATGCTGGAGGAACTCAGCGGGTCAGACAGTATCTGTGGTCAGAGTAACACACATAAAATGCTGGAGGAACTCAGCAGGTCAGACAGTGTCTGTGGTCAGAGTAACACACACAAAATGCTGGAGGAGCTCAGCAGGTCAGGCAGTGTCGATGGTCAGAGTAACACACACAAAATGCTGGAGGAACTCAGCATGTCAGACAGTGTCTGTGGTCAGAGTAACACACACTAAATGCTGGAGGAACTCAGCAGGTCAGACAGTGTCGATGGTCAGAGTAACACACACAAAATGCTGGTGGAACACAGCAGGTCAGACAGTATCGATGGTCAGAGTAACACACACAAAATGCTGGAGGAACTCAGCAGGTCAGACAGTGTCTGTGGTCAGAGTAACACACACAAAATGCTGGAAGAACTCAGCAGGTCAGACAGTGTCGATGGTCAGAGTAACACACACAAAATGCTGGAGGAACTCAGCAGGTCAGACAGTGTCTGTGGTCAGAGTAACACACACAAAATGCTGGAGGAACTCAGCAGGTCAGACAGTGTCGATGGTCAGAGTAACACACACAAAATGCTGGAGGAGCTCAGCAGGTCAGACAGTATCGATGTTCAGAGTAACACACACAAAATGCTGGTGGAACACAGCAGGTCAGACAGTGTCAATGGTCAGAGTAACACACACAAAATGCTGGAGGAGCTCAGCAGGTCAGACAGTGTCAATGGTCAGAGTAACACACTCAAAATGCTGGAGGAGCTCAGCAGGTCAGACAGTGTCTGTGGTCAGAGTAACACACACAAAATGCTGGAGGAATTCAGCAGGTCAGACAGTGTCAATGGTCAGAGTAACACACACAAAATGCTGGAGGAACTCAGCAGGTCAGACAGTGTCGATGGTCAGAGTAACACACATAAAATGCTGGAGGAACTCAGCAGGTCAGACAGTGTCGATGGTCAGAGTAACACACACAAAATGCTGGAGGAACTCAGCAGGTCAGACAGTGTCGATGGTCAGAGTAACACACACAAAATGCTGGTGGAACACAGCAGGTCAGACAGTGTCGATGGTCAGAGTAACACACACAAAATGCTGGAGGAACTCAGCAGGTCAGACAGTGTCGATGGTCAGAGTAACACACACAAAATGCTGGAGGAGCTCAGCAGGTCAGACAGTGTCTGTGGTCAGAGTAACACACACAAAATGCTGGAGGAACTCAGCGGGCCAGGCAGTGTCTATGGTCAGAGTAACACACACAAAATACTGGAGGAACTCAGCAGGTCAGACAGTGTCTATGGTCAGAGTAACACACACAAAATGCTGGAGGAACTCAGCAGGTCAGGCAGTGTCGATGGTCAGAGTAACACACACAAAATGCTGGAGGAACTCAGCGGGTCAGACAGTATCTGTGGTCAGAGTAACACACATAAAATGCTGGAGGAACTCAGCAGGTCAGACAGTGTCTGTGGTCAGAGTAACACACACAAAATGCTGGAGGAGCTCAGCAGGTCAGGCAGTGTCGATGGTCAGAGTAACACACACAAAATGCTGGAGGAACTCAGCATGTCGGACAGTGTCTGTGGTCAGAGTAACACACACTAAATGCTGGAGGAACTCAGCAGGTCAGACAGTGTCGATGGTCAGAGTAACACACACAAAATGCTGGTGGAACACAGCAGGTCAGACAGTGTCGATGGTCAGAGTAACACACACAAAATGCTGGAGGAACTCAGCAGGTCAGACAGTGTCTGTGGTCAGAGTAACACACACAAAATGCTGGAAGAACTCAGCAGGTCAGACAGTGTCGATGGTCAGAGTAACACACACAAAATGCTGGAGGAACTCAGCAGGTCAGACAGTGTCTGTGGTCAGAGTAACACACACAAAATGCTGGAGGAACTCAGCAGGTCAGACAGTGTCGATGGTCAGAGTAACACACACAAAATGCTGGAGGAGCTCAGCAGGTCAGACAGTATCGATGTTCAGAGTAACACACACAAAATGCTGGTGGAACACAGCAGGTCAGACAGTGTCAATGGTCAGAGTAACACACACAAAATGCTGGAGGAGCTCAGCAGGTCAGACAGTGTCAATGGTCAGAGTAACACACACAAAATGCTGGAGGAGCTCAGCAGGTCAGACAGTGTCTGTGGTCAGAGTAACACACACAAAATGCTGGAGGAACTCAGCAGGTCAGACAGTGTCTGTGGTCAGAGTACCACACACAAAATGCTGGAGGAGCTCAGCAGGTCAGACAGTGTCTGTGGTCAGAGTAACACACACAAAATGCTGGAGGAACTCAGCAGGTCAGACAGTGTCTGTGGTCAGAGTAACACACACAAAATGCTGGAGGAACTCAGCAGGTCAGACAGTGTCTGTGGTCAGAGTAACACACACAAAATGCTGGAGGAACTCAGCAGGTCAGACAGTGTCTGTGGTCAGAGTAACACACACAAAATGTTGGAGGAACTCAGCAGGTCAGACATTGTCGATGGTCAGAGTAACACACACAAAATGCTGGAGGAACTCAGCAGGTCAGACAGTGTCTATGGTCAGAGTAACACACATAAAATGCTGGAGGAACTCAGCAGGTCAGACAGTGTCGATGGTCAGAGTAACACACACAAAATGCTGGAGGAACTCAGCAGGTCAGACAGTGTCGATGGTCAGAGTAACACACACAAAATGCTGGAGGAACTCAGCAGGTCAGACAGTGTCGATGGTCAGAGTAACACACATAAAATGCTGGAGGAACTCAGCAGGTCAGACAGTGTCGATGGTCAGAGTAACACACACAAAATGCTGGAGGAACTCAGCAGGTCAGACAGTGTCGATGGTCAGAGTAACACACACAAAATGCTGGTGGAACACAGCAGGTCAGACAGTGTCTGTGGTCAGAGTAACACACACTAAATGCTGGAGGAACTCAGCAGGTCAGACAGTGTCGATGGTCAGAGTAACACACACAAAATGCTGGTGGAACACAGCAGGTCAGACAGTGTCGATGGTCAGAGTAACACACACAAAATGCTGGAGGAACTCAGCAGGTCAGACAGTGTCTGTGGTCAGAGTAACACACACAAAATGCTGGAAGAACTCAGCAGGTCAGACAGTGTCGATGGTCAGAGTAACACACACAAAATGCTGGAGGAACTCAGCAGGTCAGACAGTGTCTGTGGTCAGAGTAACACACACAAAATGCTGGAGGAACTCAGCAGGTCAGACAGTGTCGATGGTCAGAGTAACACACACAAAATGCTGGAGGAACTCAGCAGGTCAGGCAGTGTCGATGGTCAGAGTAACACACACAAAATGCTGGAGGAACTCAGCAGGTCAGGCAGTGTCGATGGTCAGAGTAACACACACAAAATGCTGGAGGAACTCAGCAGGTCAGACTGTGTCTATGGACAGAGAAACACACACAAAATGCTGGAGGAACTCAGCAGGCCAGACAGTGTCTGTGGTCAGAGTAACACACACAAAATGCTGGAGGAACTCAGCAGGTCAGACAGTGTCGATGGTCAGAGTAACACACACAAAATGCTGGAGGAGCTCAGCAGGTCAGACAGTATCGATGTTCAGAGTAACACACACAAAATGCTGGTGGAACACAGTAGGTCAGACAGTGTCAATGGTCAGAGTAACACACACAAAATGCTGGAGGAGCTCAGCAGGTCAGACAGTGTCAATGGTCAGAGTAACACACTCAAAATGCTGGAGGAGCTCAGCAGGTCAGACAGTGTCTGTGGTCAGAGTAACACACACAAAATGCTGGAGGAATTCAGCAGGTCAGACAGTGTCAATGGTCAGAGTAACACACACAAAATGCTGGAGGAACTCAGCAGGTCAGACAGTGTCGATGGTCAGAGTAACACACATAAAATGCTGGAGGAACTCAGCAGGTCAGACAGTGTCGATGGTCAGAGTAACACACACAAAATGCTGGAGGAACTCAGCAGGTCAGACAGTGTCGATGGTCAGAGTAACACACACAAAATGCTGGTGGAACACAGCAGGTCAGACAGTGTCGATGGTCAGAGTAACACACACAAAATGCTGGAGGAACTCAGCAGGTCAGACAGTGTCGATGGTCAGAGTAACACACACAAAATGCTGGAGGAGCTCAGCAGGTCAGACAGTGTCTGTGGTCAGAGTAACACACACAAAATGCTGGAGGAACTCAGCGGGCCAGGCAGTGTCTATGGTCAGAGTAACACACACAAAATACTGGAGGAACTCAGCAGGTCAGACAGTGTCTATGGTCAGAGTAACACACACAAAATGCTGGAGGAACTCAGCAGGTCAGGCAGTGTCGATGGTCAGAGTAACACACACAAAATGCTGGAGGAACTCAGCGGGTCAGACAGTATCTGTGGTCAGAGTAACACACATAAAATGCTGGAGGAACTCAGCAGGTCAGACAGTGTCTGTGGTCAGAGTAACACACACAAAATGCTGGAGGAGCTCAGCAGGTCAGGCAGTGTCGATGG
This sequence comes from Hypanus sabinus, assembly GCF_030144855.1. Lineage (NCBI taxonomy): Eukaryota > Metazoa > Chordata > Chondrichthyes > Myliobatiformes > Dasyatidae > Hypanus > Hypanus sabinus. Next base: position 140,175,932 of record NC_082715.1, on the reverse strand, counting down.
TCAGAGTAACACACACAAAATGCTGGAGGAACTCAGCATGTCAGACAGTGTCTGTGGTCAGAGTAACACACACTAAATGCTGGAGGAACTCAGCAGGTCAGACAGTGTCGATGGTCAGAGTAACACACACAAAATGCTGGTGGAACACAGCAGGTCAGACAGTGTCGATGGTCAGAGTAACACACACAAAATGCTGGAGGAACTCAGCAGGTCAGACAGTGTCTGTGGTCAGAGTAACACACACAAAATGCTGGAAGAACTCAGCAGGTCAGACAGTGTCGATGGTCAGAGTAACACACACAAAATGCTGGAGGAACTCAGCAGGTCAGACAGTGTCTGTGGTCAGAGTAACACACACAAAATGCTGGAGGAACTCAGCAGGTCAGACAGTGTCGATGGTCAGAGTAACACACACAAAATGCTGGAGGAGCTCAGCAGGTCAGACAGTATCGATGTTCAGAGTAACACACACAAAATGCTGGTGGAACACAGCAGGTCAGACAGTGTCAATGGTCAGAGTAACACACACAAAATGCTGGAGGAGCTCAGCAGGTCAGACAGTGTCAATGGTCAGAGTAACACACACAAAATGCTGGAGGAGCTCAGCAGGTCAGACAGTGTCTGTGGTCAGAGTAACACACACAAAATGCTGGAGGAACTCAGCAGGTCAGACAGTGTCTGTGGTCAGAGTAACACACACAAAATGCTGGAGGAGCTCAGCAGGTCAGACAGTGTCTGTGGTCAGAGTAACACACACAAAATGCTGGAGGAACTCAGCAGGTCAGACAGTGTCTGTGGTCAGAGTAACACACACAAAATGCTGGAGGAACTCAGCAGGTCAGACAGTGTCTGTGGTCAGAGTAACACACACAAAATGCTGGAGGAACTCAGCAGGTCAGACAGTGTCTGTGGTCAGAGTAACACACACAAAATGTTGGAGGAACTCAGCAGGTCAGACATTGTCGATGGTCAGAGTAACACACACAAAATGCTGGAGGAACTCAGCAGGTCAGACAGTGTCTATGGTCAGAGTAACACACATAAAATGCTGGAGGAACTCAGCAGGTCAGACAGTGTCTATGGTCAGAGTAACACACACAAAATGCTGGAGGAACTCAGCAGGTCAGACAGTGTCGATAGTCAGAGTAACACACACAAAATGCTGGAGGAACTCAGCAGGTCAGACAGTGTCGATGGTCAGAGTAACACACATAAAATGCTGGAGGAACTCAGCAGGTCAGACAGTGTCGATGGTCAGAGTAACACACACAAAATGCTGGAGGAACTCAGCAGGTCAGACAGTGTCGATGGTCAGAGTAACACACACAAAATGCTGGTGGAACACAGCAGGTCAGACAGTGTCTGTGGTCAGAGTAACACACACTAAATGCTGGAGGAACTCAGCAGGTCAGACAGTGTCGATGGTCAGAGTAACACACACAAAATGCTGGTGGAACACAGCAGGTCAGACAGTGTCCATGGTCAGAGTAACACACACAAAATGCTGGAGGAACTCAGCAGGTCAGACAGTGTCTGTGGTCAGAGTAACACACACAAAATGCTGGAAGAACTCAGCAGGTCAGACAGTGTCTGTGGTCAGAGTAACACACACAAAATGCTGGAGGAACTCAGCAGGTCAGACAGTGTCGATGGTCAGAGTAACACACACAAAATGCTGGAGGAGCTCAGCAGGTCAGACAGTGTCGATGGTCAGAGTAACACACACAAAATGCTGGTGGAACACAGCAGGTCAGACAGTGTCGATGGTCAGAGTAACACACACAAAATGCTGGAGGAACTCAGCAGGTCAGACAGTGTCGATGGTCAGAGTAACACACACAAAATGCTGGAGGAACTCAGCAGGTCAGACAGTGTCTGTGGTCAGAGTAACACACACAAAATGCTGGAGGAACTCAGCAGGTCAGACAGTGTCGATGGTCAGAGTAACACACACAAAATGCTGGAGGAACTCAGCAGGTCAGGCAGTGTCGATGGTCAGAGTAACACACACAAAATGCTGGTGGAACACAGCAGGTCAGACAGTGTCGGTGGTCAGAGTAACACACACAAAATGCTGGAGGAACTCAGCAGGTCAGACAGTGTCTGTGGTCAGAGTAACACACACAAAATGCTGGAGGAACTCAGCAGGTCAGACAGTGTCGGTGGTCAGAGTAACACACATAAAATGCTGGAGGAACTCAGCAGGTCAGACAGTGTCGATGGTCAGAGTAACACACACAAAATGCTGGAGGAACTCAGCGGGTCAGACAGTGTCTGTGGTCAGAGTAACACACACAAAATGCTGGAGGAACTCAGCAGGTCAGACAGTGTCGATGGTCAGAGTAACACACACAAAATGCTGGAGGAACTCAGCAGGTCAGACAGTGTCGATGGTCAGAGTAACACACACAAAATGCTGGAGGAGCTCAGCAGGTCAGACAGTGTCGATGGTCAGAGTAACACACACAAAATGCTGGTGGAACACAGCAGGTCAGACAGTGTCGATGGTCAGAGTAACACACACAAAATGCTGGAGGAACTCAGCAGGTCAGACAGTGTCGATGGTCAGAGTAACACACACAAAATGCTGGAGGAACTCAGCAGGTCAGACAGTGTCTGTGGTCAGAGTAACACACACAAAATGCTGGAGGAACTCAGCAGGTCAGACAGTGTCGATGGTCAGAGTAACACACACAAAATGCTGGAGGAGCAGAGCAGGTCAGGCAGTGTCTGTGGTCAGAGTAACACACACAAAATGCTGGAGGAGCTCAGCAGGTCAGGCAGTGTCGATGGTCAGAGTAACACACACAAAATGCTGGAGGAGCTCAGCAGGTCAGACAGTGTCTGTGGTCAGAGTAACACACACAAAATGCTGGAGGAACTCAGCGGGCCAGGCAGTGTCTATGGTCAGAGTAACACACACAAAATACTGGAGGAACTCAGCAGGTCAGACAGTGTCTATGGTCAGAGTAACACACACAAAATGCTGGAGGAACTCAGCAGGTCAGGCAGTGTCGATGGTCAGAGTAACACACACAAAATGCTGGAGGAGCTCAGCAGGTCAGGCAGTGTCGATGGTCAGAGTAACACACACAAAATGCTGGAGGAACTCAGCAGGTCAGACAGTGTCTGTGGTCAGAGTAACACACACTAAATGCTGGAGGAACTCAGCAGGTCAGACAGTGTCGATGGTCAGAGTAACACACACAAAATGCTGGAGGAACTCAGCAGGTCAGACAGTGTCTGTGGTCAGAGTAACACACACAAAATGCTGGTGGAACACAGCAGGTCAGACAGTGTCGATGGTCAGAGTAACACACACAAAATGCTGGAGGAACTCAGCAGGTCAGACAGTGTCTGTGGTCAGAGTAACACACACAAAATGCTGGAGGAACTCAGCAGGTCAGACAGTGTCGATGGTCAGAGTAACACACACAAAATGCTGGAGGAACTCAGCAGGTCAGGCAGTGTCGATGGTCAGAGTAACACACACAAAATGCTGGTGGAACACAGCAGGTCAGACAGTGTCAATGGTCAGAGTAACACACACAAAATGCTGGAGGAACTCAGCAGGTCAGACAGTGTCTGTGGTCAGAGTAACACACACAAAATGCTGGAGGAACTCAGCAGGTCAGACAGTGTCGATGGTCAGAGTAACACACACAAAATGCTGGAGGAACTCAGCAGGTCAGACAGTGTCTGTGGTCAGAGTAACACACACAAAATGCTGGAGGAACTCAGCAGGTCAGACAGTGTCGATGGTCAGAGTAACACACACAAAATGCTGGAGGAACTCAGCAGGTCAGACAGTGTCTGTGGTCAGAGTAACACACACAAAATGTTGGAGGAACTCAGCAGGTCAGACAGTGTCTGTGGTCAGAGTAACACACACAAAATGCTGGAGGAGCTCAGCAGGTCAGACAGTGTCGATGGTCAGAGTAACACACACAAAATGCTGGAGGAACTCAGCAGGTCAGACAGTGTCGATGTTCAGAGTAACACACACAAAATGCTGGAGGAACTCAGCAGGTCAGGCAGTGTCGATGGTCAGAGTAACACACACAAAATGCTGGAGGAGCTCAGCAGGTCAGACAGTGTCTGTGGTCAGAGTAACACACACAAAATGCTGGAGGAACTCAGCAGGTCAGACAGTGTCTGTGGTCAGAGTAACACACACAAAATGCTGGAGGAACTCAGCAGGTCAGACAGTGTCTGTGGTCAGAGTAACACACACAAAATGTTGGAGGAACTCAGCAGGTCAGACAGTGTCGATGGTCAGAGTAACACACACAAAATGCTGGAGGAATTCAGCAGGTCAGACAGTGTCAATGGTCAGAGTAACACACACAAAATGCTGGAGGAACTCAGCAGGTCAGACAGTGTCGATGGTCAGAGTAACACACATAAAATGCTGGAGGAACTCAGCAGGTCAGACAGTGTCGATGGTCAGAGTAACACACACAAAATGCTGGAGGAACTCAGCAGGTCAGACAGTGTCGATGGTCAGAGTAACACACACAAAATGCTGGTGGAACACAGCAGGTCAGACAGTGTCGATGGTCAGAGTAACACACACAAAATGCTGGAGGAACTCAGCAGGTCAGACAGTGTCGATGGTCAGAGTAACACACACAAAATGCTGGAGGAGCTCAGCAGGTCAGACAGTGTCTGTGGTCAGAGTAACACACACAAAATGCTGGAGGAACTCAGCGGGCCAGGCAGTGTCTATGGTCAGAGTAACACACACAAAATACTGGAGGAACTCAGCAGGTCAGACAGTGTCTATGGTCAGAGTAACACACACAAAATGCTGGAGGAACTCAGCAGGTCAGGCAGTGTCGATGGTCAGAGTAACACACACAAAATGCTGGAGGAACTCAGCGGGTCAGACAGTATCTGTGGTCAGAGTAACACACATAAAATGCTGGAGGAACTCAGCAGGTCAGACAGTGTCTGTGGTCAGAGTAACACACACAAAATGCTGGAGGAGCTCAGCAGGTCAGGCAGTGTCGATGGTCAGAGTAACACACACAAAATGCTGGAGGAACTCAGCATGTCAGACAGTGTCTGTGGTCAGAGTAACACACACTAAATGCTGGAGGAACTCAGCAGGTCAGACAGTGTCGATGGTCAGAGTAACACACACAAAATGCTGGTGGAACACAGCAGGTCAGACAGTATCGATGGTCAGAGTAACACACACAAAATGCTGGCGGAACTCAGCAGGTCAGACAGTGTCTGTGGTCAGAGTAACACACACAAAATGCTGGAAGAACTCAGCAGGTCAGACAGTGTCGATGGTCAGAGTAACACACACAAAATGCTGGAGGAACTCAGCAGGTCAGACAGTGTCTGTGGTCAGAGTAACACACACAAAATGCTGGAGGAACTCAGCAGGTCAGACAGTGTCGATGGTCAGAGTAACACACACAAAATGCTGGAGGAGCTCAGCAGGTCAGACAGTATCGATGTTCAGAGTAACACACACAAAATGCTGGTGGAACACAGCAGGTCAGACAGTGTCAATGGTCAGAGTAACACACACAAAATGCTGGAGGAGCTCAGCAGGTCAGACAGTGTCAATGGTCAGAGTAACACACTCAAAATGCTGGAGGAGCTCAGCAGGTCAGACAGTGTCTGTGGTCAGAGTAACACACACAAAATGCTGGAGGAATTCAGCAGGTCAGACAGTGTCAATGGTCAGAGTAACACACACAAAATGCTGGAGGAACTCAGCAGGTCAGACAGTGTCGATGGTCAGAGTAACACACATAAAATGCTGGAGGAACTCAGCAGGTCAGACAGTGTCGATGGTCAGAGTAACACACACAAAATGCTGGAGGAACTCAGCAGGTCAGACAGTGTCGATGGTCAGAGTAACACACACAAAATGCTGGTGGAACACAGCAGGTCAGACAGTGTCGATGGTCAGAGTAACACACACAAAATGCTGGAGGAACTCAGCAGGTCAGACAGTGTCGATGGTCAGAGTAACACACACAAAATGCTGGAGGAGCTCAGCAGGTCAGACAGTGTCTGTGGTCAGAGTAACACACACAAAATGCTGGAGGAACTCAGCGGGCCAGGCAGTGTCTATGGTCAGAGTAACACACACAAAATACTGGAGGAACTCAGCAGGTCAGACAGTGTCTATGGTCAGAGTAACACACACAAAATGCTGGAGGAACTCAGCAGGTCAGGCAGTGTCGATGGTCAGAGTAACACACACAAAATGCTGGAGGAACTCAGCGGGTCAGACAGTATCTGTGGTCAGAGTAACACACATAAAATGCTGGAGGAACTCAGCAGGTCAGACAGTGTCTGTGGTCAGAGTAACACACACAAAATGCTGGAGGAGCTCAGCAGGTCAGGCAGTGTCGATGGTCAGAGTAACACACACAAAATGCTGGAGGAACTCAGCATGTCGGACAGTGTCTGTGGTCAGAGTAACACACACTAAATGCTGGAGGAACTCAGCAGGTCAGACAGTGTCGATGGTCAGAGTAACACACACAAAATGCTGGTGGAACACAGCAGGTCAGACAGTGTCGATGGTCAGAGTAACACACACAAAATGCTGGAGGAACTCAGCAGGTCAGACAGTGTCTGTGGTCAGAGTAACACACACAAAATGCTGGAAGAACTCAGCAGGTCAGACAGTGTCGATGGTCAGAGTAACACACACAAAATGCTGGAGGAACTCAGCAGGTCAGACAGTGTCTGTGGTCAGAGTAACACACACAAAATGCTGGAGGAACTCAGCAGGTCAGACAGTGTCGATGGTCAGAGTAACACACACAAAATGCTGGAGGAGCTCAGCAGGTCAGACAGTATCGATGTTCAGAGTAACACACACAAAATGCTGGTGGAACACAGCAGGTCAGACAGTGTCAATGGTCAGAGTAACACACACAAAATGCTGGAGGAGCTCAGCAGGTCAGACAGTGTCAATGGTCAGAGTAACACACACAAAATGCTGGAGGAGCTCAGCAGGTCAGACAGTGTCTGTGGTCAGAGTAACACACACAAAATGCTGGAGGAACTCAGCAGGTCAGACAGTGTCTGTGGTCAGAGTAACACACACAAAATGCTGGAGGAGCTCAGCAGGTCAGACAGTGTCTGTGGTCAGAGTAACACACACAAAATGCTGGAGGAACTCAGCAGGTCAGACAGTGTCTGTGGTCAGAGTAACACACACAAAATGCTGGAGGAACTCAGCAGGTCAGACAGTGTCTGTGGTCAGAGTAACACACACAAAATGCTGGAGGAACTCAGCAGGTCAGACAGTGTCTGTGGTCAGAGTAACACACACAAAATGTTGGAGGAACTCAGCAGGTCAGACATTGTCGATGGTCAGAGTAACACACACAAAATGCTGGAGGAACTCAGCAGGTCAGACAGTGTCTATGGTCAGAGTAACACACATAAAATGCTGGAGGAACTCAGCAGGTCAGACAGTGTCGATGGTCAGAGTAACACACACAAAATGCTGGAGGAACTCAGCAGGTCAGACAGTGTCGATGGTCAGAGTAACACACACAAAATGCTGGAGGAACTCAGCAGGTCAGACAGTGTCGATGGTCAGAGTAACACACATAAAATGCTGGAGGAACTCAGCAGGTCAGACAGTGTCGATGGTCAGAGTAACACACACAAAATGCTGGAGGAACTCAGCAGGTCAGACAGTGTCGATGGTCAGAGTAACACACACAAAATGCTGGTGGAACACAGCAGGTCAGACAGTGTCTGTGGTCAGAGTAACACACACTAAATGCTGGAGGAACTCAGCAGGTCAGACAGTGTCGATGGTCAGAGTAACACACACAAAATGCTGGTGGAACACAGCAGGTCAGACAGTGTCGATGGTCAGAGTAACACACACAAAATGCTGGAGGAACTCAGCAGGTCAGACAGTGTCTGTGGTCAGAGTAACACACACAAAATGCTGGAAGAACTCAGCAGGTCAGACAGTGTCGATGGTCAGAGTAACACACACAAAATGCTGGAGGAACTCAGCAGGTCAGACAGTGTCTGTGGTCAGAGTAACACACACAAAATGCTGGAGGAACTCAGCAGGTCAGACAGTGTCGATGGTCAGAGTAACACACACAAAATGCTGGAGGAACTCAGCAGGTCAGGCAGTGTCGATGGTCAGAGTAACACACACAAAATGCTGGAGGAACTCAGCAGGTCAGGCAGTGTCGATGGTCAGAGTAACACACACAAAATGCTGGAGGAACTCAGCAGGTCAGACTGTGTCTATGGACAGAGAAACACACACAAAATGCTGGAGGAACTCAGCAGGCCAGACAGTGTCTGTGGTCAGAGTAACACACACAAAATGCTGGAGGAACTCAGCAGGTCAGACAGTGTCGATGGTCAGAGTAACACACACAAAATGCTGGAGGAGCTCAGCAGGTCAGACAGTATCGATGTTCAGAGTAACACACACAAAATGCTGGTGGAACACAGTAGGTCAGACAGTGTCAATGGTCAGAGTAACACACACAAAATGCTGGAGGAGCTCAGCAGGTCAGACAGTGTCAATGGTCAGAGTAACACACTCAAAATGCTGGAGGAGCTCAGCAGGTCAGACAGTGTCTGTGGTCAGAGTAACACACACAAAATGCTGGAGGAATTCAGCAGGTCAGACAGTGTCAATGGTCAGAGTAACACACACAAAATGCTGGAGGAACTCAGCAGGTCAGACAGTGTCGATGGTCAGAGTAACACACATAAAATGCTGGAGGAACTCAGCAGGTCAGACAGTGTCGATGGTCAGAGTAACACACACAAAATGCTGGAGGAACTCAGCAGGTCAGACAGTGTCGATGGTCAGAGTAACACACACAAAATGCTGGTGGAACACAGCAGGTCAGACAGTGTCGATGGTCAGAGTAACACACACAAAATGCTGGAGGAACTCAGCAGGTCAGACAGTGTCGATGGTCAGAGTAACACACACAAAATGCTGGAGGAGCTCAGCAGGTCAGACAGTGTCTGTGGTCAGAGTAACACACACAAAATGCTGGAGGAACTCAGCGGGCCAGGCAGTGTCTATGGTCAGAGTAACACACACAAAATACTGGAGGAACTCAGCAGGTCAGACAGTGTCTATGGTCAGAGTAACACACACAAAATGCTGGAGGAACTCAGCAGGTCAGGCAGTGTCGATGGTCAGAGTAACACACACAAAATGCTGGAGGAACTCAGCGGGTCAGACAGTATCTGTGGTCAGAGTAACACACATAAAATGCTGGAGGAACTCAGCAGGTCAGACAGTGTCTGTGGTCAGAGTAACACACACAAAATGCTGGAGGAGCTCAGCAGGTCAGGCAGTGTCGATGGTCAGAGTAACACACACAAAATGCTGGAGGAACTCAGCATGTCAGACAGTGTCTGTGGTCAGAGTAACACACACTAAATGCTGGAGGAACTCAGCAGGTCAGACAGTGTCGATGGTCAGAGTAACACACACAAAATGCTGGTGGAACACAGCAGGTCAGACAGTGTCGATGGTCAGAGTAACACACACAAAATGCTGGAGGAACTCAGCAGGTCAGACAGTGTCTGTGGTCAGAGTAACACACACAAAATGCTGGAAGAACTCAGCAGGTCAGACAGTGTCGATGGTCAGAGTAACACACACAAAATGCTGGAGGAACTCAGCAGGTCAGACAGTGTCTGTGGTCAGAGTAACACACACAAAATGCTGGAGGAACTCAGCAGGTCAGACAGTGTCGATGGTCAGAGTAACACACACAAAATGCTGGAGGAGCTCAGCAGGTCAGACAGTATCGATGTTCAGAGTAACACACACAAAATGCTGGTGGAACACAGCAGGTCAGACAGTGTCAATGGTCAGAGTAACACACACAAAATGCTGGAGGAGCTCAGCAGGTCAGACAGTGTCAATGGTCAGAGTAACACACACAAAATGCTGGAGGAGCTCAGCAGGTCAGACAGTGTCTGTGGTCAGAGTAACACACACAAAATGCTGGAGGAACTCAGCAGGTCAGACAGTGTCTGTGGTCAGAGTAACACACACAAAATGCTGGAGGAGCTCAGCAGGTCAGACAGTGTCTGTGGTCAGAGTAACACACACAAAATGCTGGAGGAACTCAGCAGGTCAGACAGTGTCTGTGGTCAGAGTAACACACACAAAATGCTGGAGGAACTCAGCAGGTCAGACAGTGTCTGTGGTCAGAGTAACACACACAAAATGCTGGAGGAACTCAGCAGGTCAGACAGTGTCTGTGGTCAGAGTAACACACACAAAATGTTGGAGGAACTCAGCAGGTCAGACATTGTCGATGGTCAGAGTAACACACACAAAATGCTGGAGGAACTCAGCAGGTCAGACAGTGTCTATGGTCAGAGTAACACACATAAAATGCTGGAGGAACTCAGCAGGTCAGACAGTGTCTATGGTCAGAGTAACACACACAAAATGCTGGAGGAACTCAGCAGGTCAGACAGTGTCGATAGTCAGAGTAACACACACAAAATGCTGGAGGAACTCAGCAGGTCAGACAGTGTCGATGGTCAGAGTAACACACATAAAATGCTGGAGGAACTCAGCAGGTCAGACAGTGTCGATGGTCAGAGTAACACACACAAAATGCTGGAGGAACTCAGCAGGTCAGACAGTGTCGATGGTCAGAGTAACACACACAAAATGCTGGTGGAACACAGCAGGTCAGACAGTGTCTGTGGTCAGAGTAACACACACTAAATGCTGGAGGAACTCAGCAGGTCAGACAGTGTCGATGGTCAGAGTAACACACACAAAATGCTGGTGGAACACAGCAGGTCAGACAGTGTCCATGGTCAGAGTAACACACACAAAATGCTGGAGGAACTCAGCAGGTCAGACAGTGTCTGTGGTCAGAGTAACACACACAAAATGCTGGAAGAACTCAGCAGGTCAGACAGTGTCGATGGTCAGAGTAACACACACAAAATGCTGGAGGAACTCAGCAGGTCAGACAGTGTCTGTGGTGAGAGTAACACACACAAAATGCTGGAGGAACTCAGCAGGTCAGACAGTGTCGATGGTCAGAGTAACACACACAAAATGCTGGAGGAACTCAGCAGGTCAGGCAGTGTCGATGGTCAGAGTAACACACACAAAATGCTGGAGGAACTCAGCAGGTCAGGCAGTGTCGATGGTCAGAGTAACACACACAAAATGCTGGAGGAACTCAGCAGGTCAGACTGTGTCTATGGACAGAGAAACACACACAAAATGCTGGAGGAACTCAGCAGGCCAGACAGTGTCTGTGGTCAGAGTAACACACACAAAATGCTGGAGGAGCTCAGCAGGTCAGGCAGTGTCGATGGTCAGAGTAACACACACAAAATGCTGGTGGAACACAGCAGGTCAGACAGTGTCAATGGTCAGAGTAACACACACAAAATGCTGGAGGAACTCAGCAGGTCAGACAGTGTCTGTGGTCAGAGTAACACACACAAAATGCTGGAAGAACTCAGCAGGTCAGACAGTGTCGATGGTCAGAGTAACACACACAAAATGCTGGAGGAACTCAGCAGGTCAGACAGTGTCTGTGGTCAGAGTAACACACACAACATGCTGGAGGAACTCAGCAGGTCAGACAGTGTCGATGGTCAGAGTAACACACACAAAATGCTGGAGGAACTCAGCAGGTCAGACAGTGTCTGTGGTCAGAGTAACACACACAAAATGTTGGAGGAACTCAGCAGGTCAGACAGTGTCTGTGGTCAGAGTAACACACACAAAATGCTGGAGGAGCTCAGCAGGTCAGACAGTGTCGATGCTCAGAGTAACACACACAAAATGCTGGAGGAACTCAGCAGGTCAGACAGTGTCGATGTTCAGAGTAACACACACAAAATGCTGCTGGAACACAGCAGGTCAGACAGTGTCAATGGTCAGAGTAACACACACAAAATGCTGGAGGAACTCAGCAGGTCAGACAGTGTCGATGGTCAGAGTAACACACACAAAATGCTGGAGGAACTCAGCAGGTCAGACAGTGTCGATGGTCAGAGTAACACACACAAAATGCTGGTGGAACACAGCAGGTCAGACAGTGTCTGTGGTCAGAGTAACACACACTAAATGCTGGAGGAACTCAGCAGGTCAGACAGTGTCGATGGTCAGAGTAACACACACAAAATGCTGGTGGAACACAGCAGGTCAGACAGTGTCGATGGTCAGAGTAACACACACAAAATGCTGGAGGAACTCAGCAGGTCAGACAGTGTCTGTGGTCAGAGTAACACACACAAAATGCTGGAAGAACTCAGCAGGTCAGACAGTGTCGATGGTCAGAGTAACACACACAAAATGCTGGAGGAACTCAGCAGGTCAGACAGTGTCTGTGGTGAGAGTAACACACACAAAATGCTGGAGGAACTCAGCAGGTCAGACAGTGTCGATGGTCAGAGTAACACACACAAAATGCTGGAGGAACTCAGCAGGTCAGGCAGTGTCGATGGTCAGAGTAACACACACAAAATGCTGGAGGAACTCAGCAGGTCAGGCAGTGTCGATGGTCAGAGTAACACACACAAAATGCTGGAGGAACTCAGCAGGTCAGACTGTGTCTATGGACAGAGAAACACACACAAAATGCTGGAGGAACTCAGCAGGCCAGACAGTGTCTGTGGTCAGAGTAACACACACAAAATGCTGGAGGAGCTCAGCAGGTCAGGCAGTGTCGATGGTCAGAGTAACACACACAAAATGCTGGTGGAACACAGCAGGTCAGACAGTGTCAATGGTCAGAGTAACACACACAAAATGCTGGAGGAACTCAGCAGGTCAGACAGTGTCTGTGGTCAGAGTAACACACACAAAATGCTGGAAGAACTCAGCAGGTCAGACAGTGTCGATGGTCAGAGTAACACACACAAAATGCTGGAGGAACTCAGCAGGTCAGACAGTGTCTGTGGTCAGAGTAACACACACAACATGCTGGAGGAACTCAGCAGGTCAGACAGTGTCGATGGTCAGAGTAACACACACAAAATGCTGGAGGAACTCAGCAGGTCAGACAGTGTCTGTGGTCAGAGTAACACACACAAAATGTTGGAGGAACTCAGCAGGTCAGACAGTGTCTGTGGTCAGAGTAACACACACAAAATGCTGGAGGAGCTCAGCAGGTCAGACAGTGTCGATGCTCAGAGTAACACACACAAAATGCTGGAGGAACTCAGCAGGTCAGACAGTGTCGATGTTCAGAGTAACACACACAAAATGCTGGTGGAACACAGCAGGTCAGACAGTGTCAATGGTCAGAGTAACACACACAAAATGCTGGAGGAACTCAGCAGGTCAGACAGTGTCGATGGTCAGAGAAACACACACAAAATGCTGGAGGAACTCAGCAGGTCAGGCAGTGTCGATGGTCAGAGTAACACACACAAAATGCTGGAGGAGCTCAGCAGGTCAGACAGTGTCTGTGGTCAGAGTAACACACACAAAATGCTGGAGGAACTCAGCAGGTCAGACAGTGTCTGTGGTCAGAGTAACACACACAAAATGCTGGAGGAGCTCAGCAGGTCAGACAGTGTCTGTGGTCAGAGTAACACACACAAAATGCTGGAGGAACTCAGCAGGTCAGACAGTGTCTGTGGTCAGAGTAACACACACAAAATGCTGGAGGAACTCAGCAGGTCAGACAGTGTCTGTGGTCAGAGTAACACACACAAAATGCTGGAGGAACTCAGCAGGTCAGACAGTGTCTGTGGTCAGAGTAACACACACAAAATGTTGGAGGAACTCAGCAGGTCAGACAGTGTCGATGGTCAGAGTAACACACACAAAATGCTGGAGGAGCTCAGCAGGTCAGGCAGTGTCGATGGTCAGAGTAACACACATAAAATGCTGGAGGAACTCAGCAGGTCAGACAGTGTCTGTGGTCAGAGTAACACACATAAAATGCTGGAGGAACTCAGCAGGTCAGACAGTGTCGATGGTCAGAGTAACACACACAAAATGCTGGAGGAACTCAGCAGGTCAGACAGTGTCTATGGACAGAGTAACACACACAAAATGCTGGAGGAACTCAGCAGGTCAGACAGTGTCTATGGTCAGAGTAACACACATAAAATGCTGGAGGAACTCAGCAGGTCAGACAGTGTCGATGGTCAGAGTAACACACACAAAATGCTGGAGGAACTCAGCAGGTCAGACAGTGTCGATGGTCAGAGTAACACACATAAAATGCTGGAGGAACTCAGCAGGTCAGACAGTGTCGATGGTCAGAGTAACACACACAAAATGCTGGAGGAACTCAGCAGGTCAGACAGTGTCGATGGTCAGAGTAACACACACAAAATGCTGGTGGAACACAGCAGGTCAGACAGTGTCGATGGTCAGAGTAACACACACAAAATGCTGGAGGAACTCAGCAGGTCAGACAGTGTCTGTGGTCAGAGTAACACACACAAAATGCTGGAGGAACTCAGCAGGTCAGACAGTGTCGATGGTCAGAGTAACACACACAAAATGCTGGAGGAGCACAGCAGGTCAGGCAGTGTCTGTGGTCAGAGTAAAACACACAAAATGCTGGAGGAGCTCAGCAGGTCAGACAGTGTCTGTGGTCAGAGTAACACACACAAAATGCTGGAGGAGCTCAGCAGGTCAGACAGTGTCTGTGGTCAGAGTAACACACACAAAATGCTGGAGGAACTCAGCGGGCCAGGCAGTGTCTATGGTCAGAGTAACACACACAAAATACTGGAGGAACTCAGCAGGTCAGACAGTGTCTATGGTCAGAGTAACACACACAAAATGCTGGAGGAACTCAGCAGGTCAGGCAGTGTCGATGGTCAGAGTAACACACACAAAATGCTGGAGGAACTCAGCGGGTCAGACAGTATCTGTGGTCAGGGTAACACACACAAAATGCTGGAGGAACTCAGCAGGTCAGACAGTGTCTGTGGTCAGAGTAACACACACAAAATGCTGGAGGAGCTCAGCAGGTCAGGCAGTGTCGATGGTCAGAGTAACACACACAAAATGCTGGAGGAACTCAGCATGTCAGACAGTGTCTGTGGTCAGAGTAACACACACTAAATGCTGGAGGAACTCAGCAGGTCAGACAGTGTCGATGGTCAGAGTAACACACACAAAATGCTGGTGGAACACAGCAGGTCAGACAGTGTCGATGGTCAGAGTAACACACACAAAATGCTGGAGGAACTCAGCAGGTCAGACAGTGTCTGTGGTCAGAGTAACACACACAAAATGCTGGAAGAACTCAGCAGGTCAGACAGTGTCGATGGTCAGAGTAACACACACAAAATGCTGGAGGAACTCAGCAGGTCAGACAGTGTCTGTGGTCAGAGTAACACACACAAAATGCTGGAGGAACTCAGCAGGTCAGACAGTGTCGATGGTCAGAGTAACACATTCAAAATGCTGGAGGAGCTCAGCAGGTCAGACAGTATCGATGTTCAGAGTAACACACACAAAATGCTGGTGGAACACAGCAGGTCAGACAGTGTCAATGGTCAGAGTAACACACACAAAATGCTGGAGGAACTCAGCAGGTCAGACAGTGTCGATGGTCAGAGAAACACACACAAAATGCTGGAGGAACTCAGCAGGTCAGGCAGTGTCGATGGTCAGAGTAACACACACAAAATGCTGGAGGAGCTCAGCAGGTCAGACAGTGTCTGTGGTCAGAGTAACACACACAAAATGCTGGAGGAACTCAGCAGGTCAGACAGTGTCTGTGGTCAGAGTAACACACACAAAATGCTGGAGGAGCTCAGCAGGTCAGACAGTGTCTGTGGTCAGAGTAACACACACAACATGCTGGAGGAACTCAGCAGGTCAGACAGTGTCTGTGGTCAGAGTAACACACACAAAATGCTGGAGGAACTCAGCAGGTCAGACAGTGTCTGTGGTCAGAGTAACACACACAAAATGCTGGAGGAACTCAGCAGGTCAGACAGTGTCTGTGGTCAGAGGAACACACACAAAATGTTGGAGGAACTCAGCAGGTCAGACAGTGTCGATGGTCAGAGTAACACACACAAAATGCTGGAGGAACTCAGCAGGTCAGACAGTGTCTATGGTCAGAGTAACACACATAAAATGCTGGAGGAACTCAGCAGGTCAGACAGTGTCGATGGTCAGAGTAACACACACAAAATGCTGGAGGAACTCAGCAGGTCAGACAGTGTCGATGGTCAGAGTAACACACATAAAATGCTGGAGGAACTCAGCAGGTCAGACAGTGTCGATGGTCAGAGTAACACACACAAAATGCTGGAGGAACTCAGCAGGTCAGACAGTGTCGATGGTCAGAGTAACACACACAAAATGCTGGTGGAACACAGCAGGTCAGGCAGTGTCTATGGTCAGAGTAACACACACAAAATGCTGGAGGAACTCAGCAGGTCAGACAGTGTCTGTGGTCAGAGTAACACACACAAAATGCTGGAGGAACTCAGCAGGTCAGACAGTGTCGATGGTCAGAGTAACACACACAAAATGCTGGAGGAGCACAGCAGGTCAGGCAGTGTCTGTGGTCAGAGTAACACACACAAAATGCTGGAGGAGCTCAGCAGGTCAGGCAGTGTCGATGGTCAGAGTAACACACACAAAATGCTGGAGGAGCTCAGCAGGTCAGACAGTGTCTGTGGTCAGAGTAACACACACAAAATGCTGGAGGAACTCAGCGGGTCAGACAGTATCTGTGGTCAGAGTAACACACACAAAATGCTGGAGGAACTCAGCAGGTCAGACAGTGTCTGTGGTCAGAGTAACACACACAAAATGCTGGAGGAACTCAGCGGGTCAGACAGTATCTGTGGTCAGAGTAACACACACAAAATACTGGAGGAACTCAGCAGGTCAGACAGTGTCTGTGGTCAGAGTAACACACACAAAATGCTGGAGGAACTCAGCAGGTCAGACAGTGTCTGTGGTCAGAGTAACACACACAAAATGCTGGAGGAACTCAGCGGGCCAGGCAGTGTCTATGGTCAGAGTAACACACACAAAATACTGGAGGAACTCAGCAGGTCAGACAGTGTCTATGGTCAGAGTAACACACACAAAATGCTGGAGGAACTCAGCAGGTCAGGCAGTGTCGATGGTCAGAGTAACACACACAAAATGCTGGAGGAACTCAGCGGGTCAGACAGTATCTGTGGTCAGGGTAACACACACAAAATGCTGGAGGAACTCAGCAGGTCAGACAGTGTCTGTGGTCAGAGTAACACACACAAAATGCTGGAGGAGCTCAGCAGGTCAGGCAGTGTCGATGGTCAGAGTAACACACACAAAATGCTGGAGGAACTCAGCATGTCAGACAGTGTCTGTGGTCAGAGTAACACACACAAAATGCTGGAAGAACTCAGCAGGTCAGACAGTGTCGATGGTCAGAGTAACACACACAAAATGCTGGAGGAACTCAGCAGGTCAGACAGTGTCTGTGGTCAGAGTAACACACACAAAATGCTGGAGGAACTCAGCAGGTCAGACAGTGTCGATGGTCAGAGTAACACACACAAAATGCTGGAGGAGCTCAGCAGGTCAGACAGTATCGATGTTCAGAGTAACACACACAAAATGCTGGTGGAACACAGCAGGTCAGACAGTGTCAATGGTCAGAGTAACACACACAAAATGCTGGAGGAACTCAGCAGGTCAGACAGTGTCGATGGTCAGAGAAACACACACAAAATGCTGGAGGAACTCAGCAGGTCAGGCAGTGTCGATGGTCAGAGTAACACACACAAAATGCTGGAGGAGCTCAGCAGGTCAGACAGTGTCTGTGGTCAGAGTAACACACACAAAATGCTGGAGGAACTCAGCAGGTCAGACAGTGTCTGTGGTCAGAGTAACACACACAAAATGCTGGAGGAGCTCAGCAGGTCAGACAGTGTCTGTGGTCAGAGTAACACACACAACATGCTGGAGGAACTCAGCAGGTCAGACAGTGTCTGTGGTCAGAGTAACACACACAAAATGCTGGAGGAACTCAGCAGGTCAGACAGTGTCTGTGGTCAGAGTAACACACACAAAATGCTGGAGGAACTCAGCAGGTCAGACAGTGTCTGTGGTCAGAGTAACACACACAAAATGTTGGAGGAACTCAGCAGGTCAGACAGTGTCGATGGTCAGAGTAACACACACAAAATGCTGGAGGAACTCAGCAGGTCAGGCAGTGTCGATGGTCAGAGTAACACACACAAAATGCTGGAGGAACTCAGCGGGTCAGACAGTGTCGATGGTCAGAGTAACACACACAAAATGCTGGAGGAACTCAGCAGGTCAGACAGTGTCTGTGGTCAGAGTAACACACACAAAATGCTGGAGGAACTCAGCAGGTCAGACAGTGTCGATGGTCAGAGTAACACACACAAAATGCTGGAGGAGCTCAGCAGGTCAGACAGTATCGATGTTCAGAGTAACACACACAAAATGCTGGTGGAACACAGCAGGTCAGACAGTGTCAATGGTCAGAGTAACACACACAAAATGCTGGAGGAGCTCAGTAGGTCAGACAGTGTCAATGGTCAGAGTAACACACACAAAATGCTGGAGGAGCTCAGCAGGTCAGACAGTGTCTGTGGTCAGAGTAACACACACAAAATGCTGGAGGAACTCAGCAGGTCAGACAGTGTCTGTGGTCAGAGTAACACACACAAAATGCTGGAGGAGCTCAGCAGGTCAGACAGTGTCTGTGGTCAGAGTAACACACACAAAATGCTGGAGGAACTCAGCAGGTCAGACAGTGTCTGTGGTCAGAGTAACACACACAAAATGCTGGAGGAACTCAGCAGGTCAGACAGTGTCTGTGGTCAGAGTAACACACACAAAATGCTGGAGGAACTCAGCAGGTCAGAGAGTGTCTGTGGTCAGAGTAACACACACAAAATGTTGGAGGAACTCAGCAGGTCAGACAGTGTCGATGGTCAGAGTAACACACACAAAATGCTGGAGGAGCTCAGCAGGCCAGGCAGTGTCGATGGTCAGAGTAACACACATAAAATGCTGGAGGAACTCAGCAGGTCAGACAGTGTCGATGGTCAGAGTAACACACACAAAATGCTGGAGGAACTCAGCAGGTCAGACAGTGTCGATGGTCGGAGTAACACACACAAAATGCTGGAGGAACTCAGCGGGTCAGACAGTATCTGTGGTCAGAGTAACACACACAAAATGCTGGAGGAACTCAGCAGGTCAGACAGTGTCTGTGGTCAGAGTAACACACACAAAATGCTGGAGGAGCTCAGCATGTCAGGCAGTGTCGATGGTCAGAGTAACACACACAAAATGCTGGAGGAACTCAGCATGTCAGACAGTGTCTGTGGTCAGAGTAACACACACAAAATGCTGGAGGAGCTCAGCAGGTCAGACAGTGTCGATGGTCAGAGTAACACACACAAAATGCTGGAGGAACTCAGCAGGTCAGGCAGTGTCGATGGTCAGAGTAACACACACAAAATGCTGGAGGAGCTCAGCAGGTCAGACAGTGTCGATGGTCAGAGTAACACACACAAAATGCTGGAAGAACTCAGCAGGTCAGGCAGTGTCTATGGTCAGAGTAACACACACTAAATGCTGGAGGAACTCAGCAGGTCAGACAGTGTCGATGGTCAGAGTAACACACACAAAATGCTGGTGGAACACAGCAGGTCAGACAGTGTCGATGGTCAGAGTAACACACACAAAATGCTGGAGGAACTCAGCAGGTCAGACAGTGTCTGTGGTCAGAGTAACACACACAAAATGCTGGAAGAACTCAGCAGGTCAGACAGTGTCGATGGTCAGAGTAACACACACAAAATGCTGGAGGAACTCAGCAGGTCAGACAGTGTCTGTGGTCAGAGTAACACACACAAAATGCTGGAGGAACTCAGCAGGTCAGACAGTGTCGATGGTCAGAGTAACACACACAAAATGCTGGAGGAGCTCAGCAGGTCAGACAGTATCGATGTTCAGAGTAACACACACAAAATGCTGGTGGAACACAGCAGGTCAGACAGTGTCAATGGTCAGAGTAACACACACAAAATGCTGGAGGAGCTCAGCAGGTCAGACAGTGTCAATGGTCAGAGTAACACACACAAAATGCTGGAGGAGCTCAGCAGGTCAGACAGTGTCTGTGGTCAGAGTAACACACACAAAATGCTGGAGGAACTCAGCAGGTCAGACAGTGTCTGTGGTCAGAGTAACACACACAAAATGCTGGAGGAGCTCAGCAGGTCAGACAGTGTCTGTGGTCAGAGTAACACACACAAAATGCTGGAGGAACTCAGCAGGTTAGACAGTGTCTGTGGTCAGAGTAACACACACAAAATGCTGGAGGAACTCAGCAGGTCAGATAGTGTCTGTGGTCAGAGTAACACACACAAAATGCTGGAGGAACTCAGCAGGTCAGACAGTGTCTGTGGTCAGAGTAACACACACAAAATGTTGGAGGAACTCAGCAGGTCAGACAGTGTCGATGGTCAGAGGAACACACACAAAATGCTGGAGGAACTCAGCAGGTCAGACAGTGTCGATGGTCAGAGTAACACACACAAAATGCTGGAGGAACTCAGCAGGTCAGACAGTGTCGATGGTCAGAGTAACACACACAAAATGCTGGTGGAACACAGCAGGTCAGACAGTGTCTGTGGTCAGAGTAACACACACTAAATGCTGGAGGAGCTCAGCAGGTCAGACAGTGTCGATGGTCAGAGTAACACACACAAAATGCTGGAGGAACTCAGCAGGTCAGGCAGTGTCTGTGGTCAGAGTAACACACACAAAATGCTGGAGGAACTCAGCAGGTCAGACAGTGTCTGTGGTCAGAGTAACACACATAAAATGCTGGAGGAACTCAGCAGGTCAGACTGTGTCGATGGTCAGAGTAACACACACAAAATGCTGGAGGAACTCAGCAGGTCAGACAGTGTCGATGGTCAGAGTAACACACACAAAATGCTGGAGGAGCTCAGCAGGTCAGGCAGTGTCAATGGTCAGAGTAACACACACAAAATGCTGGAGGAACTCAGCAGGTCAGACAGTGTCTGTGGTCAGAGTAACACACACAAAATGCTGGAGGAACTCAGCAGGTCAGACAGTGTCGATGGTCAGAGTAACACACACAAAATGCTGGAGGAGCACAGCAGGTCAGGCAGTGTCTGTGGTCAGAGTAACACACACAAAATGCTGGAGGAGCTCAGCAGGTCAGGCAGTGTCGATGGTCAGAGTAACACACACAAAATGCTGGAGGAGCTCAGCAGGTCAGACAGTGTCTGTGGTCAGAGTAACACACACAAAATGCTGGAGGAACTCAGCGGGCCAGGCAGTGTCTATGGTCAGAGTAACACACACAAAATACTGGAGGAACTCAGCAGGTCAGACAGTGTCTATGGTCAGAGTAACACACACAAAATGCTGGAGGAACTCAGCAGGTCAGGCAGTGTCGATGGTCAGAGTAACACACACAAAATGCTGGAGGAACTCAGCAGGTCAGACAGTGTCAATGGTCAGAGTAACACACACAAAATGCTGGAGGAACTCAGCGGGTCAGACAGTGTCTGTGGTCAGAGTAACACACACAAAATGCTGGAGGAACTCAGCAGGTCAGACAGTGTCTGTGGTCAGAGTAACACACACAAAATGCTGGAGGAGCTCAGCAGGTCAGGCAGTGTCGATGGTCAGAGTAACACACACAAAATGCTGGAGGAACTCAGCAGGTCAGACAGTGTCTATGGTCAGAGTAACACACATAAAATGCTGGAGGAACTCAGCAGGTCAGACAGTGTCGATGGTCAGAGTAACACACACAAAATGCTGGAGGAACTCAGCAGGTCAGACAGTGTCTGTGGTCAGAGTAACACACACAAAATGCTGGAGGAGCTCAGCAGGTCAGACAGTGTCTGTGGTCAGAGTAACACACACAAAATGCTGGAGAAACTCAGCAGGTCAGACAGTGTCTGTGGTCAGAGTAACACACACAAAATGCTGGAGGAACTCAGCAGGTCAGACAGTGTCTGTGGTCAGAGTAACACACACAAAATGTTGGAGGAACTCAGCAGGTCAGACAGTGTCGATGGTCAGAGTAACACACACAAAATGCTGGAGGAACTCAGCAGGTCAGACAGTGTCTATGGTCAGAGTAACACACATAAAATGCTGGAGGAACTCAGCAGGTCAGACAGTGTCGATGGTCAGAGTAACACACACAAAATGCTGGAGGAACTCAGCAGGTCAGACAGTGTCTGTGGTCAGAGTAACACACACAAAATGCTGGAGGAGCTCAGCAGGTCAGACAGTGTCTGTGGTCAGAGTAACACACACAAAATGCTGGAGGAACTCAGCAGGTCAGACAGTGTCTGTGGTCAGAGTAACACACACAAAATGCTGGAGGAACTCAGCAGGTCAGACAGTGTCGATGGTCAGAGTAACACACACAAAATGCTGGAGGAGCACAGCAGGTCAGGCAGTGTCTGTGGTCAGAGTAACACACACAAAATGCTGGAGGAGCTCAGCAGGTCAGGCAGTGTCGATGGTCAGAGTAACACACACAAAATGCTGGAGGAGCTCAGCAGGTCAGACAGTGTCTGTGGTCAGAGTAACACACACAAAATGCTGGAGGAACTCAGTGGGCCAGGCAGTGTCTATGGTCAGAGTAACACACACAAAATACTGGAGGAACTCAGCAGGTCAGACAGTGTCTATGGTCAGAGTAACACACACAAAATGCTGGAGGAACTCAGCAGGTCAGGCAGTGTCGATGGTCAGAGTAACACACACAAAATGCTGGAGGAACTCAGCAGGTCAGACAGTGTCAATGGTCAGAGTAACACACACAAAATGCTGGAGGAACTCAGCGGGTCAGACAGTGTCTGTGGTCAGAGTAACACACACAAAATGCTGGAGGAACTCAGCAGGTCAGACAGTGTCTGTGGTCAGAGTAACACACACAAAATGCTGGAGGAGCTCAGCAGGTCAGGCTGTGTCGATGGTCAGAGTAACACACACAAAATGCTGGAGGAACTCAGCAGGTCAGACAGTGTCTGTGGTCAGAGTAACACACACTAAATGCTGGAGGAACTCAGCAGGTCAGACAGTGTCGATGGTCAGAGTAACACA
Source organism: Hypanus sabinus (assembly GCF_030144855.1). Classification (NCBI taxonomy): domain Eukaryota; kingdom Metazoa; phylum Chordata; class Chondrichthyes; order Myliobatiformes; family Dasyatidae; genus Hypanus; species Hypanus sabinus. The sequence goes on along the minus strand of NC_082715.1, from coordinate 140,152,834 downwards.
CACAAAATGCTGGTGGAACACAGCAGGTCAGACAGTGTCGATGGTCAGAGTAACACACACAAAATGCTGGAGGAACTCAGCAGGTCAGACAGTGTCTGTGGTCAGAGTAACACACACAAAATGCTGGAAGAACTCAGCAGGTCAGACAGTGTCGATGGTCAGAGTAACACACACAAAATGCTGGAGGAACTCAGCAGGTCAGACAGTGTCTGTGGTCAGAGTAACACACACAAAATGCTGGAGGAACTCAGCAGGTCAGACAGTGTCGATGGTCAGAGTAACACACACAAAATGCTGGAGGAGCTCAGCAGGTCAGACAGTGTCGATGTTCAGAGTAACACACACAAAATGCTGGTGGAACACAGCAGGTCAGACAGTGTCAATGGTCAGAGTAACACACACAAAATGCTGGAGGAACTCAGCAGGTCAGACAGTGTCGATGGTCAGAGAAACACACACAAAATGCTGGAGGAACTCAGCAGGTCAGGCAGTGTCGATGGTCAGAGTAACACACACAAAATGCTGGAGGAGCTCAGCAGGTCAGGCAGTGTCGATGGTCAGAGTAACACACACTAAATGCTGGAGGAACTCAGCAGGTCAGACAGTGTCAATGGTCAGAGTAACACACACAAAATGCTGGAGGAACTCAGCAGGTCAGGCAGTGTCTATGGTCAGAGTAACACACACAAAATGCTGGAGGAGCTCAGCAGGTCAGACAGTGTCGATGGTCAGAGTAACACACACAAAATGCTGGAGGAGCTCAGCAGGTCAGGCAGTGTCTATGGTCAGAGTAACACACACAAAATGCTGGAGGAGCTCAGCAGGTCAGACAGTGTCAATGGTCAGAGTAACACACACAAAATGCTGGAGGAACTCAGCAGGTCAGACAGTGTCTATGGTCAGAGTAACACACACAAAATGCTGGAGGAGCTCAGCAGGTCAGACAGTGTCTGTGGTCAGAGTAACACACACAAAATGCTTGAGGAACTCAGCAGGTCAGACAGTGTCGATGGTCAGAGTAACACACACAAAATGCTGGAGGAGCTCAGCAGGTCAGACAGTGTCTGTGGTCAGAGTAACACACACAAAATGCTGGAGGAGCTCAGCAGGTCAGACAGTGTCTGTGGTCAGAGTAACACACACAAAATGCTGGAGGAACTCAGCAGGTCAGGCAGTGTCTGTGGTCAGAGTAACACACACAAAATGCTGGAGGAACTCAGCAGGTCAGACAGTGTCTGTGGTCAGAGTAACACACACAAAATGCTGGAGGAACTCAGCAGGTCAGACAGTGTCGATGGTCAGAGTAACACACACAAAATGCTGGAGGAACTCAGCAGGTCAGACAGTGTCTGTGGTCAGAGTAACACACACAAAATGCTGGAGGAACTCAGCAGGTCAGGCAGTGTCGCTGGTCAGAGTAACACACACAAAATGCTGGAGGAACTCAGCAGGTCAGGCAGTGTCGCTGGTCAGAGTAACACACACAAAATGTTGGAGGAACTCAGCAGGTCAGACAGTGTCTGTGGTCAGAGTAACACACACAAAATGCTGGAGGAACTCAGCACGTCAGGCAGTGTCGATGGTCAGAGTAACACACACAAAATGCTGGAGGAACTCAGCAGGTCAGGCAGTGTCGATGGTCAGAGTAACACACACAAAATGCTGGAAGAACTCAGCAGGCCAGGCAGCATCTATGGGGAGAAAAAAGTACAGTTGACGCTTCGGGCCGAGACCCTTCGGCAGGACTGAAGGGGAAAAAAAACTGAGAATGGGACAAGCAGTCCATGAGCAGGCTGGGTGGGAACTTTCAAGATGAACAAAAGGTTTTGCATTGTTTGGAAAATTAGAGATTACAGGTATAATAGTTATCTGGACCATCATTTCCCACCAGTGCTTTTATGCCTTGTGCCCTGCTTTGTACAACTGAAGTTAATTTGAAACTTTTTTTAAGCAGATATGGTAATTGTTACATTTGGCCTCATCCCGGCTTTAGGGGACCCCATGGACTGACACGTCAGAATGGGAATGGGAGTAGAATTTAACTGTGGCCACCGGGAGATCCCGCTTTTTCTGGCAGAGGGAGCGGAGGTCAGTCCATATCCTCCTCTGCCACACTCAGGTTGGAGGAGCAACACTTTGTATTCTGTCTGGGTAGCCTCCAACCTGATGGCTCGAACTTCCAGTAATTGTCCCCCCTTCACCATTCTCCATTCCCCATCCCTATTTCTCTCTCTCACCTTATCTCCTCACCTGCCCATTACCGTCCTCTGGTGCTCCTCCCCCTTTCCTTTCTTCCATAGTCCTCTGTCCTCTCCTATCAGATTCCCCCTTCTGCAGTCCTTTCTCTCTTTCTCCAATCAACTTTCCAGCTCCTTACTTCACTCCTCCCCTCCCCACCCTGATTTCACCTATCACCTACCACCTGGTACTTCTTCCTCCCCTCCCCCCAACTTTTTGTCCTGACTTTTCATCGTCTTTTCCAGTCCTGCTGAAGGGTCTCGGCCCAAAATGTCAACTGTTCACTCTTTTCCACAGATACTGCCCAGCCTGCTGAGTTCCTCCACCATTTTGTGTGTTGCTGTGGATTTCCAGCATCTGTAGATTTTGTCTTGTTTGTGTTTCTGTCCTACGTCTTATGATCGTGGGCTCCCGCAGAAAGATCTCTGCTCTGGGGTTCTCTGTAATTTCAGGCATTTTCTATGTGCCTTCCAAAAGTCCCACATAAGTAGCAGAGTTTGCTAGACCGAGAGGCATGAGAGGCTGCAGATGCTAGAATCTTGTCTGCTGGAGGAACTCAGCGGGTCGAGCCACATTGGTGGGATGTGAGAAGGAATTGTCGATGATTCAGGTCGATGGTCTGCATCGGGGTTCCACTGGCAGGTTGGTCGCTGACCTGTGGCTGCTTCTGCAACTTACAATTACACTCGTGCATGAGTACCAACTAGGACAATTATCCAAGTTAAGGAAACGCCAGCCTGGACAGATTGTATGCCTCATACCCACAAATATCTGAGCCAACTTGTTTTTAATTGTTCATATAAATTCCCGGAAACACATTGACTTCCCAAAATAAGCGCCACATGCAAACACATTTGCTGACAACTCTTCTTTCTCCATCATCATGGGCCCCCGTCACCCAGGCCATCCTTTGTTCTTATTTCTCTCCTGCCATCAAGGAGGAGTTCCAGGAGTGTGTGTAAAAGACACACACTCAATGTTTCAGGAACAGCTTCTACCTCTCTATCTATCATCTGAATGGACGATGAACCCATGCAAAAAGCCTCACTGCTTTTCCTTCCTTTTTTGCTCTACTTATTTAATTCATTTTAAAACTATATTTCTTATTGTAACTTGTAGTTTTCGTTTTGTTTTACGTATTGCAATGTGCTGCTGCCGCAAGACAACTAATTTGACGATATACGTCAGTGATATTAAACCCGATTCTAATTTGATGCAGGCTATACCGATTTGGAAATCTAAAACCATTCCTTTGTTATTGGCCAGGTTAATTTGGTCAGTGTGCCAGCACTGTGACAGTGTCTTCACCCAAGTGACTACAACAATTCTCAAACATGGCTCACCTCCTCTTTTTGAAGGATAATTGGGATTAGACAATAATCACAGGTTTTGCCATTGATGAATCCCATGAACGAAAAGGAACTTTAAGATCTGTTTTATTTTGCCCTGGGTGATTTTTCTAAATGTTCCCTTTAAAAAAAAACTGTCACCATAAATTTTGGATGGACGTTCCAGCTGTAGGGGCATGCGCCACTTGCTGCCTATCCTCTTGCCAAGTTTTGGCTCTTAAAGGCACTTTCCTGAATTTGAGGGACGTACGGGTAGATCATTGTCTCTGACATTTTAATGGTTTGTTTTGACAAGTGGTTAAATGCATTGCAGATGCTTTGCATTTGTCTTCAATGTACCAGGAGATAATACATTTCATTGCAAATAATGGAAATTGTAATTCTTACCTTTAAACAACAGTTTAAAGAGATGTATAAATCATTCTCGTGTGCCATATCAGCCACACTAAATAATCTGTACAAAGTGGAGAAAATTAAACTGCCAGACAATGAGTTTTTGTTGTCAATTTACCCTGACCTATTTAGTGTCCCAGAGACTGACATTTCCACTGAACCGCTCAGGATGATTTGTAGCAATATCTGGTTGTTTGCCAGTCTTTGTGCAGCTTTTCATTGATTCTCTTCTATTGCTTTGATCTACTCTGAATGCCTGCAAGAAAATAAATCTCAGTGTAGTCTAGGGTGACGTATACGTACTTCAATAATAGATTTCCTTTGAACTTTGGTTTTGCTTCGGTAAGGACAATGTACAACAACCACGTTTGACTTTTGATACACAGTGCTTTTAAAGTCATGACCAGACTGAAGACTGCTTTGGCATCTCGGAGTAATGGTGGTGTCCGATTGGGTGGAAGAGATTAAATAAAGTAATGATAAAAGGTGTATGGCAAAGAAGCAGAATTATTCTTTGTTGGAAGGACATGAGGAGAGGATCGCAAGTTTGTTGATGAAGAGATGAATAGGCAACTGTTTTTAGCATGCACCATATGGCATTCTAATTGGACCATGTTATAGTTGAGCAAAGGAGGGAATAACCCTTGTGGAGTGAAGATGCAGAAACACTTCTACATTCCACAGACAAGGCATGCTATTGATTGTTCTGCAAGCCTTTGTCCCTGAACTTTTAGCTTTTCCACAGCTTTTTATATAATGTGCTACCACCATCAAGGAAATTCATTGGCTGCATGTTTCTCTCTGAGATGCCCACCTTCCTGACCTGGCAATATCTCCCTATTTCTTCATTTGAGTTAGAGATACAGCATGGTAACAGGCCCTGCTGCCCAATTACACCTGTGTGCCCAACTAACTGGTACGTCTTCGGAATGCTGGAGAAAACCAGAGCACCCGGAGGAAGCACACGGCCGTGGGGAGAACGTACGAATGCCTTACAGGCAGCGGCGGGAATTGAAGCTGGGTGGTTGGTGCTGTGATAGTGATATGCTAACCAATATGCTACTATTCCACCCCTTGATCTTGGATGTAAATTCTGAAAGCCCCTTCAAACAGCCCACTGGCATTACTTCTACTGGGGACGGCTGCGCTCTTACAGCTGACGTCTCGCAATGCCAGCAACCTGGTTCAATCCTGACTCTTGGTGCTGATGATTTGGAGTTTGCACTTTCCCTCTGTGGCTGCATGAGTTTCCTTTGGGTGCTCCAGTCTCCTCGCCCATCCCAAAGGTTTTGTGGATTAATTGGCAATTATAAATTGCACACAGTGTGTCCGTGAGAACTAGAATCTGTGGGAATTAGCTTTTTCTTTTTTGTTTTTAGTGATACAGCTTGGTCATAAGTTGATACTGTTGTTAAATAAGCATATACTTCGTTAATCAGGAGACTGAGTTCAAGAGCCGGGTGGTGATGTTGCAGGTCTGTAAAACCCTGGTTAGACCACACTTGGAGTATTGTGTTCAGTTCTGGTCTCTTCATTATGGGACGGATGTGGAAGCTTTAGAGCGGGTGCGGAGGAGATTTACTGGGACGCTGCCTGGATTAGAGAGTGTGTCTTATGAGGATAAGCTGAGCGAGCTCGGGCATTTCTCTTCGGAGCGAAGGAGAATGGAGGTGACTTGGTAAAGGGATACAAGATGAGAAGAGAGAGATTGAGTGGACAGCCAGAGTCTAGTTCACAGGGCAGAAATGGCTATCCCAAGGGGTCATAATTTTAAGATTAGAAGTAAGTATGGGGGAGGAATCACAGATTGCTCTTTTTACGGAAGATTGGTGCATCTATGGACTGGCCTGCTAGGAGTTGTGGTAGACACAGTTACATTAGGGACATTTAAGAGACTCTTAGATAGGCACGTGGATGATAGAAAATTGGAGGGTTATGTAGGAAGGAAGGAATAGGCTGATTTTCGAGTTGGTTGAAAGATTGACACAACGTTGTGGGCCTGTGCTGTACTGTTTCTGTATCTGTATCTCGTATCAGGCCCTTCTGGCCCAGCACCACCCAATTATAGCCACGTGACCAATTAACCTACTAATCCGTACAGTTGCGGAATGTGAGAGGAAACCAGAAGACGCTCATGTGGTAAAGGGGAGAACGTAGAAGCTGGCTGCAGACAGCAGCGGAATTGAACCCAGGTCACAAGCATTCTTACGGTGCTATGCTAACCGCTACTCTACTTGACAATGTGGCAATTTGTACTCATTTACACTTTATTCTCTCCACATTGTCAATAAAATCTGATGATTGACAACGGGCATTTGATGATCCATGTTTACTCAATGGACCATGCTTTCATGCCATATGGTGCTTATGACTCTACTCGATGAGAGGGACTACGGTAATTCAAATATATGGCTTACAGCCATCCGGAGGGTGTCTGGGGACAAGCAACACATGCTAGTCTGTCAGTGATAAAAAGCCTAATCAAGAGAAAGTTGTCCACAGCTGTGTGCCGTTAATCTCCTTCTGCAATAAAGCATTTAACCACATCAGATCTGATCTACAAGCTTGCATCTGTAGTCTGTTTATAGGGTAATGCAATTGGTGGAAATGTACAGAATTCACAAGCACCGACATTGAGTTGGGGTTTCACTTAAGAGGCTGGTCTAACTGGTGACATAATCACATAGAGGGCCACTACTGTGCTGTGTGTTCAGAGTACAGTAAATGAGTTGTTATGGTTTTCTTTTCCTAAACAGAAAATGCCTCACGTCACTGTATTTGCAAAAATCTACATTGGTGACCCCGATGCTCTAGGATGACTCCAGAGTTATTGAACATGTCGGCCAGCGCAGTTGGTTTGAAACTGCTGGAGTTGTGGGAGCAAAATGCTGTTGCTCAGTTTGTACAAGATGAGCCCCATTCATGCCGCGAGAAATCACCGCCAACAACGCCAAATTCTACTATCTGGTACCGTCACTTGGAAACTCCACGGCTGCGAGAGCGGTGTGCCTACTAGACCACCCGCCTGAACACAATAAATACTGATCGCTGAAAACTCACCTTTTACAGACTTTTGGACTATCGGAGTCTGAGCACGCCAAACAGTTGCTCTCCTTGCCCAGCCCGGGCAACGCTAAGCCGTTGGAGCTAATGGATCACATGCCATCTCTCCTGGGAAATCACCATCCTTGTTTTAGCTTAAAGAACTCTTCATGCAGCAGATGCCTGATCAAGTTCACATAGCCCTCGCTAATGCACCCGTGAAGGACTATAGGGAGCCTGCTAAAATAGTTGATTGTCTACACCCGGCCGGGCAGAGATGCATAACTCCTCCCCTCTTCCCTGCCTCAGAAAGCCCGGTCAGCGAGGCCTCTAACATAATCACACGAAACAGACAATGCCTGTTCTGTGCTTCTACCGTGCTTGCTTTGTTAAAACGCTAGGAAGTGCTGACTGCCTTGCAGCTTTGGCGGTGCCAGTACATCGGAGATCTGTGAACACTGTGGGTTCCAGCTGGCGGGGACATCTGCTGTTCATTATGGACACTTTCAAGGTGACTCGACTGCTCGAGTGAGTGTGCTGCCAGCATCGCCTCTTGATAAGAAGGCAAAGAGTGATGAAACCTCACTGGAGGCTGCCAATGGCTGCAGGATCCAGACTTACGGGACACCACAGGTGCCTCTGTGCTTCAGTGGGTGATGTTACACATGGGATTTTGTCCTGACTAAAGTGGCTACACCTCTGCTCAGTGCAGATTCTTGTGTGCCCACCGATTTAGTTGATTTTAAAACCATTGGATGTCAAGGACTTTGGGTTGTTACCCTGCTCCCCACAACGACTCTGTCAAGCGCATGCACCACCGCCTGTGAGTTTACTTGACTGCTGGCTGAATTCCCAAACCTCACCAAGCCCGCATTCATCCGCTACAGTCACAAAATGTGGGGTCGAGCACCACATTTCCACAACTGGCCCACTCCGTTCGCGCGTGCAGCGACTGGACCCAGAAAAGCTGGCAACCATGAGGGCGGAGTTTGCCAACGTGGAAACTCTTGGCATTGTAAACCGGACGAATAGCCCCGGGATTTTGTCCCTCCTTATGGTCCCGAAGTCCGATGTTGGTTGCCACCCAAGTGGTGAATACCAATTCCTTATCGAAGCCACAACTCCTGATCGTTAACCCGCTCCCACACCTCCAAGACTTTTCAGCACATTTAGCTGGAAAGTTATTTTCCACTGCTAATCTCCATTAGGCGCCTGTGTGCTCGGAGGACATTCCCAAAATGGCTGTGATAACCCTGTCTGGTCTTTTTGAGTTTCTGCACATGCCATTTGGGCTGAAAAATGCAGCACAGACTATCCAACAGCTGATGCAGTCTGTATTAAAAGAGTTAGCTTTTCTTTGTTTGCCAGGTGTGGTGAACTATGTGCCTGTCGGGACACGCCCCTGCTGACTGCTCCTGTGGCTCCTCCCACAGGCCCCTGTATAAAGGAGACCTGCGGCCTGAAGCTCGGCCTCAGTCTCCAAGACCTTGTATGATAGACACTCACTCCTGGTTCCTTCTTCCAGTCAATAAAAGCCGATATCTCGCCTACGTCTCAGTGTGAGTTATTGATGGTGCATCACCAGGATGACATACTTGTCGTCAGTGCATTCAAATCTGAAAACGTACCTCATCTCCGCACACTTTCAGGCACTTAAGCCAACGCGGGTAGATTATGGTTTCATCTGGACTGGATAGGAATGCGAAGAAGCCAGAATAAGGTAGTGAGGGAAGAGTACAAGTAGAGGTGATAGGTGAGAGGGAAGGTGGGTGGGGAAAGAGGCTGAAGTGAGAAGTTGGAAGAGGTAAAGGGGTGGTGAAGAAGGATTCAGATAAGATTGGAGAGTGGACCCTGGGAGAAAGGGAAAGTGGAGGGGTATCAGAGGGTGGTGATCGGCAGGTGAGAGGGGAAGAAGAAAAGGGAAAGGAAAAAGAGAGGAGGAGGGAGGAGAACTTACAGGAGGTTGGAGAAATTTATGTTCATACCCAGAGGGAATGAGTTGTTGCTTCTCCAACCTGAGAGAGGTTTCATTGCGGCAGTAGAGGAGGCCATGGACCGACACGTTGGAATGGGAAGCCGAACTGAATTGGACAGCCACTGGGAAGTTCTGGCCTTTGCAGCAGAATGAGTGAAGGGGCCCCACAGAGCGGCCCCGACCCCAATGTACGTCGGGACTCACCGGGAGCACTAGGGACAATAGATGGCTCTGACAGACTTGCAGTTGGAGTGCTGCCTCGCCCGAGGTCTTGATTGGTGGCGAGGGAGGAGGCGTAAGGGCAGGTGTAGCACTTGTCACATGTGCAGCGATAAGATGCTGCCTGGATTGCTGGTTTCCTCCAGAATTGTGTGGGTTTTGCTTTGGAATCAGAATCAGGTTTATTAACACTTCACATACATCATGAAGTTTGTTGTTTTGTGGCAGCAATACATTGCAATATACAGAAAATTACTGTGAGTAAATAGTGCTAAGGAGGAATGGTGAAGTAGTGGACTGTTCAGAAATCCAATGATTTTGTTGATATTATCATTCTTCATTGCTTAAAAATAATCACTTTTGGATTCATCTTTATCCTTTTCCTTGCATCCAATTTCTTCCTCAGGGACTGACAGAGAGCGTACCTGTCTTTGATTCAGGGTGCACTTGCAAGAGGCGCTCCCTATATCTTCACAGGTAACGTAGATTAACATTTTAGTAAAGCATGGTTTTCTCAGAATGAAGCCAACCCGTCGCCTCTCTGCCTTGTCAAATTGAATTGCTGTTTGCTTTCACACATACCTAAAGTTCTCGGCACCAGCCTGATATTTTCGCCTCGTGGCATCTGGCCATGTCATTCATTTAAATTGCATGCCTTTCCAGTGCAATTGAGTCACCTAAATAGTATTACAGATGCAAGCAATATTACCTGCAAGGTTCAGTCATTTATACAATGCAAAATGGAAATTGGCACATGCTTGGATTGGAAATCATGGGTTTTTGAAATAGCTTCTAAAGTTACCATGAAGTGCTGGGAGTATCCCATCCATGCAAGTTACCATACACTTATACCACTTGCAGCTGGGATGTACTGTGGTACAAAGAATCGATACATAGGGTGGGAAATGAGGTTCCATGTAGACTGTGAGGCCAGGCACAGCTCAAACACCATCTACAGATTTGCCAGTGACACCACAATTGTTGGCAGAATTTCAGATGAGCATGAGGAGGCGTAAAGGAGTGAGACAGATCAGCTAGTTGAGTGGTGTTGGAATAACAACTTTGCAGTAGGACCAAGGAATAGATTGTGGACTTCAGGAAGGGGAAATCGAGAGAACGCACACCAGTCCTCATTGAGGGATCAGCTGTGGAAAGGGTGAGCAGTTTGAAGTTTCTAGGTGTCACCGTCTCTGAACATCCATCCTAGGCCCAACATATTGATGCAATTACAAAGAAGAGTAGGTGCAGAGGAATTGAATTTTCTGAGGAGGGTGGAACACTGTTGAGAGGCCGACCAGGAGGTCATGGGGTCAGGAATAAAATCACCTGGCACTCATAAAGGCTGCCCATATTCCAACTCAGCTGTGGACAACCGCAGGCCCTCTTTTGGAGCTCTTCTGAGCCCTAGCAGGACCCATGGGAGACAATCATGTCAACACTCATCGGTCAGGGAAGCCCTCAGACTTAGACAGCCAAACACCAGCCCGCAACTTCTATTCGGCAGGCTTGGGCCTCTGAGTCAGTAGCTTTGTAAACGTCCATGCTGGAGTAATCAACCCCTCCTGTGCACGGCCTTGGTGGCTGTCCTTGAGAGGCAATCAGCCACAGCGTTATTTTACCCCTCGGTATGTTGTGTATCAGTTCTGAACGCTGATATGTAGGCCAGTTGGCGTTGCTGCTGTGCAGACCATGGGTCTGATATTTTGGCCATCGCGCGCACAGGAGGTTTTGTGGTCAACGAACGCTGTGAAATGGCGACCCTCTGGAAGAAAACAAAAATGTCGGACAGCCAGATAGAGACCGAGAAGCTCACGGTCTGACGTGTTGTACTTCCTTTCGGGGGGACGGAGCTGCCGGCTGCAGAAGGTGAGCGACTGCTCATGCACAGCGCCCACAGGGTAGTCTGGGGTGTCAGTAGTATTGGCTATGGGTGCGATGGGGAGTGGGTGCGCCAGTGGGGTTGTGTAGGAAAGAGCTCGTTTGATTTTCTCATGTCCGCTGACCAGTCAAGCCCTTGATTAGGGATATTGCCTTTAAGTGCACCATACAGGGGGAACATAATATTGGTAGCTTGTAGAATGAAGTGGTGATATAAATTCACCATGCTTAAAATCTCCTGTGGTTTCTTAGTAGTGCTGAAGTAGTGGGAAATCCATAACAGTGGCTACTTTTGATGGTTTGGCACAGACTAGATGGACTGAAGGGCCTGTTGCTGTGCTGTACTTTTCTACGACTCTAAACTCCAAGCTTTGATGCCCTGAGTTGTAATGCCATCATGCTAACCACCATGTGTGTTGCTCAGGATTTTCAGCATCTGCAGAATCTCGTGTTTCTGATTCTGAAAACAGGCTCTGAAACAAAAAGAATCTATCAATAGAAAACAAATTTGTATAAGCCAGAGACCAGAGACATATTGTAAACAGTTCCCTGCATCCAGTCTGTTATTTTCTCTTCATGTGTTGGGTAGTGTGTGGTGTGATAATCTATCCAGCATTCTAACAGCAGTCACAGTTGACTGGTGATGCTTCTCTGTGCATAATAATTATTGGTTAAAGTATGACTGAATGTATTTACCATGAACCCTTAATGAAGGCAAAGTCAAAAATTAACTTTATCAGCTGGGAACCAGAATGGAAACAAACTCGTCCGTTACTTATTCAAAAATTCTTTTTTATATCAGACCTTAGCTCAATAGCGCTTCCAAGAAAAAAATTCTCAGTTGGAATATTCAATTGAAATGCAGTTTGACGAGACAAAAAGTATTTTTTTCAGAGTGGCATACAATAGAACTTTTAAATTTCTGTAAATGTGGACGTGGGGCGGTGATTTTCAAAGCTAATCTTGTGACTCTCCCAGCTCTCTGGAGAAGTTAGCAGAACACCCTTTTAGCCCACTTATTACTCTGAAAACAAGTAGGGCTTGTCAGATCATCTCCACTTTCTAAAGATCTTGGCTTTTTTTTAAAAGGTAGGTTTTTTTTGTGCCAGATGCCAGAGTGAGGGTACTTGTGGTCAGTTTGCATGTCTGTAAACGTATTGAATCTATTTTCCTCTGTCATCTACTGAAAATACAAGGTGTTCAAATTAGCGATGGATCTGAATGATGGTCACAGATCCTAAAATTTAACTTGACTTTCGTAAGGGGAGTAAGGGATTGAATATGTAGAAGATACAAGTACTCCAGATGATTGAAATGCTTTTCTGGGAGACCAGCACAGATATGGTTTTGTTGGTCATCTTCTATTTCTGAGATTTAAAAAAAAGGCTTGGTAACTATTAACTAATTACTTTTTCTTGTCGCTGCTGATTGAAATAAATTACTTACAATTCATCTGTAAAAATTTTTATCACCTCTCTTATCCATAAAGCAAAAAAAGATGTGGGCATTTGGGATAGGAGCAATTAATAACCATGACCAAGGTGGTTTTCTGTCCATATTAAAACCAAGGGAGATACTGTAGAGGGAACACACATTAATGAAAACAAAGGCAAGTTGCTGACAGAGGACCATCAAGCAGATATTAAAGCACTTAGTGAACACGTGAGTTTGAGGAAAATTGGTATGTCACCAAGGACACTTGTGAATTTCTTCAGATCTGCTGCGGAGAGTTTTCTGACTGGTTACATCACCACCTGGTACGGAGAGTCCACAACACAGGATCAGAAAAATCTGCTCAGTCAGCCCCTTCATGGGCACTAGCCTCCAAACAATTGAGGACAACTTCAAAAGGGGATGCCTCAAGGAGACGCTATCCATCATCAAGGACCCTTACCATCCAGGACATGCCCTCTTCTCATTACTACCATCAGAGGTGAGGCACAGGAACACACTCAACATCTTAGGAACAGTTTCTTCCCCTCTGCCACAAGATTTCTGGACGATCCATGAACCTGTGTACACGACCTCACTGTTTGGCTCTCTGTTTGCACTAATTTAATATATTTTGTATTGTAACTTATAGTAATTTTTTGTTACGTCCTGCATTGTACTGCTACCACAAAACACTGTATTTCATGAGGTATGTCACTGATAATAAATCTGATTCTGACATCAGTGGAAAGTGGGAGATTAGTAAGTTTGTGCCTGATGAATGTTAACAGACTCATTTTGATAGGTAATGCTAATACTGTATAGGCATGATATTGGGGCTATCAAAAGGGTGTGTAGGTTTTCTGTATATGCAACTAGTATTTGAGAAGCATGGAATTCATTGTGTTGGGATGGGGGGGGACGAAGGGCAGGATGTGCATGGAAAGAACAGAGAGAACATCCCAACCATGAAATTGGTAATCAAAATGGAGAGGTTATGTAACAGTTACTTGGATGGTTAGAGATTAGCTTCCTCTTGAAATCTGTGGCATTATTTACTGTTCATGTAAGGAGACTTAACTCGTACAAGTGCATTTCAAGCATTTGTAGCAGACTGAAGGGTTTCTGTTTAATACTAAGGAAGTCAAGATGGCAGTATTACAAAATGTCAAATAAATTTGATTTATGGCACATTGGGCTTCATAGATCAAAGAGCTGAGTACAGGAGATTAGATGTTATGTTGAAGTTGTATAAGATGTTGGTGAGGCAGTAGGCAATGAAGAAAGCTAATGGCGTGTTGGCCTTCATAACAAAGGGAGTTGAGTATAGGAGCAAAGAGGTCCTTCTGCAGTTGTACAGGGGCCTGGTGAGACCACACCTGGAGTATTGTGTTCAGTTTTGGTCTCCAAGTTTGAGGAGGGACATTCTTGCTATTGAGGGAGTGCAGCGTAGGTTCGTGAGATTAATTCCCGGGATGGCGGGACTGTCATACGTTGAAAGATTGGAGTGTGACTGGGCTTGTATACACTGGAATTTAGAAGGATGAGAGGGGATCTGATTGAAACATATAAGATTATTAAGGGATTGGTCACGCTAGAGGCAGGAAACATGTTCCCGATGTTGGGGGAGTCCAGAACTAGAGGCCACAGTTTAAGAATAAGGGGTAGGGCATCTAGAATGGAGTTGAGGAAAAACTTTTTCACCCAGGGAATTGTGGATCTATTGAATGCTCTTCCTCAGAAGGCTGTGGAGGCCATTTCCCTAGATGCTCTCAAGAAAGAGTTAGATAGAGCTCTTAAAGATAGCAGAGTCAGGGGATATGGGGAGAAGGCAGGAACTGGATACTGATTGTGGATGATCAGCCATGATCACATTGAATGGTGGTGCTGGCTCGAAGGGCTGAATGGCCTACTCCTGCACCTATCGTCTGTTGTCAGTTTGGATAAGTATGGGGTATGGAGGCTATGGTCTGGTTTCAAATCGATGACACTAGGCAGAATAATAGTTCGGCACAGAGCAGATGGGCTGAAGGGCTTGTTCCTGTGCTGCAGTGCTCTATGACTCTCGATTGCAGTATGGTCCTGCGAGGTTATAAAATTATAGAGTTTATTTCAATTGGAAACTAGTATCTCTAAGCTGAATAAAACAAAATGCCAAGACATGAGGTACAAACTGGCCATGGTGGATTGGGAATCTATGTTAAAAACCCTAGCAGTAAATAAGGAATGGGTAACATTTAAAAAATGCCTGCATAACTTACAACTCATTTATATTGCTTTTTAGTTTTTTATTGCCTAAAAATTGGACCAGGACTGTGCTCCAGTGATGGGTGTCAAGGGATGTTAAAGATGGCATGCAATCAAATAGAAAGACAAAAAAAATGCAAGAAGAAAAAAAGCAATAGGTTTGAGAATTGGAAGATGTTCAGAATTCAGCGGAGGGCTACCAAGGGAGGGTAGAAAATGGGAACAGTCTAACATGAACAGATAAGCTTCAACAGGTATGTGAAAATGAAAGATGAATGGAAATGGATCCTCAGAAACTTGGCTGCATGGATTCAGAACTAGATTACCTACAGAAGGCAGAGCTGGCTGGTGGTGTAATGGCATCTGCACCGGACTTTGAGGCGAGTTGCCCAGGTTCGAATCCGGCTGGCTCCTTGCACGCTTTCCATCTGTGCGGGGTTGAGTGTCGAGCTAGCAAGTAGGCCTCATTTTAAAAAAAAGCTAAAGAAATGGCAAGGTTGCCACCTGGTGTGCCACAAGACACAGGGAGGCGCAACAACAGAAGGCAGGGGGTGGCAGTAGATGGAGTGTATTCTGGAAGGCGGTAACTGCAGGGATCTGTTGTGGGACCCTTGTTCTTTGTGACCTGGATGAGGAAGTGCAAGTTTGCAGATGACACAGAAGTTGTGGGAGTTGTGTACATTTGTAGAACAGGTATTCCTAACCTGCTGTCCAAGGGCCCCTTGCCAGATAGTATTGATCCATGGCATAAAAAAAGATTAGGAACCCTTGGTGTAGAATGTTGACCCAGGTTACAATAGGACACTGACAGGATATAGAGCTGGGCTGAGAAGTGGCGGACAGAGTCAATCTGGAAAAGTGTGAAGTGATTCACTTTGGAAGGTCAAACATGAAGACAGAATATAGGGTTAATGGCAGTGTGGAGGAACAGAGGGGTCTGGGGGCCCTCACCCATAGCACAAACTGACAGGGTGGTTAAGAAGGTATATGGTTTGTTGGTATCCAGTAGTCAGAGGATTGAGTTCAAGAGCTGGGTGGTAATGTTGCAGCTCTATAAAATCTTGGTTAGACCTTACTTGAATATTGTAAGACCATGAGACATAGGAAAAGAGTTAGGCCATTTGGCCCATTGAGTCTGCTCCGCCATTCCATCATGGCTGATTTATTATCCCTCTGTGGTCGAAATGGCTAAAAGTAGAGTCTGATGGGATGCATGACTATTCTGGAACAGCAGGGCTTAAGACTGCTGATGCATGGTGAGAATAGCCTTGGGTGATCAGCGCAATACCAGGAACTCCAATTAATAAGATACTAGGCCCCTGGAACCAGGAGGGAGGATGCGTCTGGGGGTAAATTATGAGCCCTGATAACAGGAAACAAAGTGGACTGTTAGATTCATGCTGAGAGAATAATTGACATGTCTTTTAAATGATTGATCTTGTACTGACTGTGGGATGCCAAACAAAGTTACGTGAAGATGTTTGTCTTGCTGTATAAATATGAGCTCTGTACAACTTAAAAATCAGAGTTCTGGTGGCGGTGGGGACTGCTGCAGACTCTCCATGATATCATTTTAATAAACTCTTAAAATGAAATTCAAAGTTACTCAGGTGTTCCTAGTTAGTCTTTCCACGACACCCTCTCAATCCCATTCTCTTACCTTCTCTGTGGCTATTGATGGCTTTACTGATTAAGGACCTATCAACCACTTTAACTATACTAATGACTTAGCCTCTACAGCCATCTGTGGCAGTGAATTCCACAGTTCCACCACTTTCTGGCTAAAGAAATTCCTCCTTAGTTCTGTTCCAAATGGATGCCCCTTCATTCTGATGTTGTAACCCCTGGTCCGAATCTGCACCACTATAGAAAATACCCTCTCCACATCCACTCTATTTAGGCCTTTCAGTATTTGATAGGCTTCATGGAGATCCCCTCTTATTGTTCTAAACTCCAGTGAGTACAGGTCCAGAGCTATCAAAGGATCCTCATACATTACCCCTTTCATTCTCAGACTCATTCTCCTGAACCTCTCACCTTTTCTTACATAAGGGGCCCAAAAATGCTCACATTTTTGTGTTCGATACTAGGATGCACAGTTCTAGTTGTAAGTTAGATTCTTGATATTGAAGGAAGGACAATTAGACTGAATGAACGAGGCCTCCATCGGTCAGAGTTGACCATGTATGTTGTGTCCTAGATGTCTAGGTATGCAAACCTGGCTGATGCAACATGGAGAGCAAGCTGGCGCCCATGTAGCAGGCTCCCCCTCTCCACACATCTGATGAACCCAAAGAAATGGCAGAGACTGATACAGTTTGGAACCAGTAGCATCGCAGGGGTTGGCAGTCAGCGTTGAACTCAACGTAGGACTGCCTTCGGGACTCTTCCTCCGGATTTCCCCCTCCGGGTTTACTCCCGAAGCCTTCCCCACGAGTGAATATAGCTGCAAGACAGTGGAGGCTTGACATCAGAGTTCTCCTTCTACTAGATGAGTTGTCAACCACGGCTGCTGAGCCCGAAGTGACTGGTTTTGAGGCGCCAATAACCCGCCTTTGCACCTCCTTCCGTCAGTAGGAATGGTTCCGCCGGGCTTAGGAGCTAAGCCACACGTGAAGGCCAGGAGCAGAACTTGGTTGTCAGAGGCTGTTTGAGGCACCCGCCATTGGGAGCAATTAATAGGTAGCGGGAGCTTGTCCCCATTGCCACCCCTGGGTATAACAGCCTCAAAGAACAATCAAACTACTGTTGGCTAAAGTAGGATAATGCCCCAAAGGCCATGTTCTGGGGTGGAGGGGGGGGAGGGGGTTGAAAGATTGAGAAATTACTTGCTGGAGATCTTTATGAAAGGACATGAAATTGAAACCCAAGCATTGTAGTGTCCAGCGAGTTAACTTTTTTACACTGCAGAACAGGCCCTACTGGCCCATTGAGTGGTACCTTCTAGCAACCCATCAATTTAACCCTAACCCTAATCACAGAACAATTCACAAAGACCAATTAACCTGCTAACCGGTGCTACTAACCAGTCAGCTACAACACAGAGTCTTGCCATCTTCAGAAGTTTTCTGATGACTCTGCCATAGTTGGATGCATCAGCAAGGGAGATGAGGCTGAGTACAGGGCTACGGTGGGAAACTTCGTCACATGGTGTGAGTAGAATCATCTGCAGCTTAATGTGAAAAAGACTAAGGAGCTGGTGGTGGACCTGAGGAGGGCTAAGGCACCGGTGACCCCTGTTTCCATCCAGGGGGTCAGTGTGGACATGGTGGAGGATTACAAATACCTGGGGATATGAATGGACAATAAACTGGACTGGTCAAAGAACACTGAGACTATCTACAAGAAGGGTCAGAGCCGTCTCTACTTCCTGAGGAGACTGAGGTCCTTTAACATCTGCCGGACGATGCTGAGGATGTTCTACGAGTCAGTGGTGGCCAGTGCTATCATGTTTGCTGTTGTGTGCTGGGGCAGCAGGCTGAGGGTAGCAGACACCAACAGAATCAACAAACTTATTCGTAAGGCCAGTGATGTCGTGGGGGTGGAACTGGACTCTCTGACGGTGGCGTCTGAAAAGAGGATGCTATCCAAGTTGCATGCCATCTTGGACAATGTCTCCCATCCACTCCGTAATGTACTGGTTAGGCACAGGAGTACATTCAGCCAGAGACTCATTCCACTGAGATGTAACACTGTGTCACAGGAAGTCATTCCTGCCTGTGGCCATCAAACTTTACAACTCCTCCCTCAGAGTGTCAGACACCCTGAGCCAATAGGCTGGTCCTGGACTTATTTCCACTTGGCATGATTAATTTATTATTTAATTATTTATGGTTTTATATTGCTATATTTCTTTACTATTCTTGGTGCAAGTGTAACAAAACCCAGTTTCCCTCGGGATCAATAAAGTATGTCTGTCTGTCTGTCTTTGGACTGTGGAGGAAACCAGAGCACCCAGAGGAAACCCACGCATTCCGCAGGAAGGATATATAAAATTTCATCCAGTGGATGCCGGAATTGAACTCCGAACTTCAACACCCTCAGCTGTAATACTGCCGCGCTAACTGCTACACTACTGTGGCACGTTATTGGCAAGGCCATAATTAATTGTGCGTCCGTGATAGCAATTAAACGGCACAGTTATTTTTGTGCAACAAGTGCTGTTGTGACACAAGTATAAAGTGAAAACCTTCACTCACTAATGGCTGCTCAAAGTGGAGAACAATCAGTTGGAATAGCACAGAGAAATTTCAGTAATTTTGTCTGCAACTTGAATCGGGAAATGGGACAGGCTAGTTACCCTTAACAGCACGCACAGTATATGTGAGGAGTTCAGCAGGTCAGGTAGCATCTATGGGGAGGAATAAACTATCAATATTTTGGGCTGAGATCCTTTATTTCTTGTGATTGTGGTTACTTCTGGTCCTTTCAGAGAAGAGTTAAAATTCCCCTATATTACTATGCGTCCCAATTCCTGTTTTCAGTAGAATTGATGATTATTCCCCCCCTCCAAATCTGATGGACTTTGAAACAATTCCACAGTTTCATGATAACCATTTCCACTGACCTTGTAATCTCATCTTCACCAAGTTATTATCATGTGCACAGATACGGTGAGGTGTAGGCTCTGCGGTAGTCACGTGTAGGTGCCAACAATATACAGGACACCAGTATACACAAATTATACATAAAATTATGCCATACAATTAAAAAAAACTCTGCGCAAAAACAGGACCTTAAGTAGAGAAAATAATAAAGAAAAAGACAAAAAAAAATGTTTATAATGGTGCAAGAGGTGGTCTGTAACCTTGTATGTGTGGATCCTGTTCTGTACTCAGTATCAGTCACGGCTTTAATAGCACTGCAATATGTTGTGAATATTGTTGTTTTACAGCAGCAGTACAGAGCAATACTTGAAAAGAATACTCTAAATGACAATAAGAAATATGTATATAAAATTAAATTAATTTAATAGCGCAAAAAGAGAGCAAGTAATGAAAAAAAATATTGAGCTTGTGTTTATAGATTTAATGTCCATTCAGAAATCTGATGGTAAAGTGGGAGGAGCTGTTCCTGAAACGTTGAGTGTGTGCTTTCAAGCTCCTGTAGATGGCAGCAGTGAGAAGAGGGCATGGTCATGGGTGATGGGTTTTTGTAATAATGGACACTGCGAATTTGCGGCGTCACATTTTGAAGATGTTCTTGATGCAGAGGAGGTTAGTGCCCATGGCAATGGAGCTGGCTGAGTTTACAATTGCAGTTTTTTTTCTGATCCTGTGCAGTGGCCCTCTCCATACCAGATGATGATGCAACCAGTTAGAATGCTCTCCATGGTTCATCTGTAGAAATTTGCAAGAGTCTTGGGTGACATACCACATTTCCTAAAACACCTAATGAGTCCAAAAGGATTTGAGCATATTTGTTTCGAACTCTATCTGAGCAACAAAAGACCTGTGTAGGCTAGGAAAAAATAAGTGGGTAAAGTAAAGCTAAACACTAGAGATTGTGCACATGCTGGAAATGAGAGAAACACCCACAAAATGCTGGAGGAATTCAGCAGGTCAGGCAGCATCTAAGGAGAGGAGTAAAGAGTCGACATTTCAGACTGAGATCCATCATCAGGACTGGAAAAGAAGGGGGGGGCAAAGTAGTACAAGCTGAGAGGTGATAGGTGAAGCCAGGAGAGGGAGGTTGGGAGGAGGGGCGGAGGGAAGTTGAAGTAAGGTAGGAAGGGTTGGGTGGAAGATGTAAAGGGAATCTGATGGGAGAGGAGTGTGGAATATGGAAAAAAGAGAAAGGTTCGGGGAACTAGAGAGAGGTGATGGGCAGGTGAGGAGAAGAGAAGGGATAAGATGGAAACCGGAATGGGAAAAGGGAGGAGGGAGGGAATGAAAGGCAGGATCTCACAGAGGTCACACTTTTCAATTTGGCTCCCTGTTCCTTTTCTGACATGTCTGTCAATGGCCTCCTCTACAGCCATGATGAGGCCACTATCAGGTTGGAGGAGCAACAACTCATATCCCATCTATGAACCCCCCCAACCTGATGTCATGGACATTAATTTCTCCAATTTACAGTAATTTCTCCCTCCTACTCTCCTTTTCCATTCTCCGTTGATGTTGCCTGACTTGTAAAGTGATAATAAAAATTCTTAGAAAAGCAATGAATTAATTTGAATAATAGTTTGAAACCTCAGCAATACTTGAACCAGGACACCACAGAAGATTGTACAACTCATTTATATTTAAATCACTAGCAAATCAGGGCTTCTTGTCTCCACTAGCCCATACAAGCCTTCTTGGATTCTGATAATTATTTTTCTCCTCTTCTGCTCCTTTTTGGTGAAATAGCAGATTTTTAAGTGCTGAGGGAGGAGAAAGTCTTGTGAAAATGAGATACAGTGCCTATAAAAAAAAACATTCACCCCTCCCCCCTTTGAAGTTTTCATGTTTTATTGTTTTACAACATTGAATCACGGTGGATTTAATTTAGCTTTTTCCTGACACTGATTGACAGAAAAAGACTCTTTGGTGTCAAAGTGATCTAAGTTAATCACTAATATAAAACAAAATAATTGATTGCCCAACTATTCACCCCCTTTAATATGACACACCAGATCATCACTGGTGCAGCCAATTGGTTTCACAAGACACATGATTAGTTAAATGGAGATCACCTGTGTACAGTCAGGGCTGACTGGAGTAAAAATACACCTGTGTCTGGAAGCTCCAGCTGCTGGTGAGTCAGTATCCTGGCAGAAACTCCACCATGGACACAAAAGGACACTCCAAGCAACTCCACGATTGGGTTATTGAAAAGCAAAAGTCAGGAGGTGGATACAAGAAAATTTTCAAGTTATTGAATATCCCTTGGGATACAGTGAAGTCAATCATCAGAAAATGGAAAGAATATGGCACAACTGTAAATCTGCCTGGAACAGGTTGTCTTCAGAAACTGAGTGACCGTGCAAGAAAGGGACAAGTGAGGGAGGCCACCAAGAGACCTTTGACAACTCTGGAGGAGATACACGCTTCAGCAGCTAAGATGGGAGAGACCGCACATACAACTGTTGCCCGGGTGTGATGCTTCACTCCTAGTTGAGCTCAATTTTACACGCTTTGAAAGGGAAAATAAAACTACACCTGTCTGAATCCCTGTAGCATCTGGTGACCCTGTGTTCTCCAACTCAGGGGCCGACATCAGAACGTCTTTCATGACGGTAAACTCTCGCAAGGCATCAGGCCTCCGTGTACCTGGTGAAGGAGAAGGAGAATGCCCTTAACTCCTGGTGGAGTCGACAGAGCGCCATCATGACAAGCTTTTTGCACCAATCTTTTTGGTGATTGCTCATTGTGTGGCATTTCTGTAGATTTCTCCAGTTTTTTTTTTACGAGGCTGAGCTGCTAGCTCGACACTCAACCCAGCGCGGATGGAAAATGTGCAAGGGAACCGGCTGGATACGAACTCGGGACCATTCGCCCCAGAGTCCAGTGCTGATGCCACTATGCCGCCATCCGGCAGTGTACCTGGTAGGACACTGAATACCTGTCCAACCAGCTCTCAGGACTGTTCAAGAACATCTTCAATCTCTCACTGCTGCATTCAGAGGTGCCACCTGCTTCAGAAGGGTACCAGTCATACCAGTGCCCAGGAAGACCAGGGTGAGCTGCCTCAATGACTAGCACCCAGCGACACCCACATCTACAGCAATGTAGGGCTTTGAGAGGTTGGTTATGGGAAGAAACAAGCTTCTGCCTAAGTAAGGACTGGGACCAACTGCAGTTTTCCTATCACCACAGTAGATCTACAGCAGATACAATTTCTCTGGCTCTCCAGTCAGCCTTGGATCACCTGGACAATAGCAATATCTACATCAGGCTGTTGTTTATTGACTACATCTCACATTCAATATAACCAAACCCTCAGTACTAATCAGCAAGCTCCAATACCTGGGCCTTTGTAATTCAATCCTTGACTTCTCCACTCGGAGACCACAGATCGGAAATAATATCTCCATACTGACATTCAACACTGGTGCATCTCAAGGATGCGTGGTTAGCCCACTACTCTACTCTCTACACCAACGACGCTGTGGCGAGGCACAGCTCAGATGCAATCTATACATTTGCCGATGACACTACTGCTAGCAGAATTTCAGATGGTGACAAGGAGGGGTACGTGATTGAGGCAGATCAGCTGGTTGCGCGGTGTTGCACCAACAATCCAGCACTCGGTGTCAATAAGACCAAGGAATTGGTTGTGGACTTCAGAAAGGGGAAGTCAAGGGAATGCATCTCAGTCCTCATCAAGGGATCAGAAATGGAAAGGTTCAAATTCCTGCCTGTCAGCATCTCTGAGAGTCAATCCTGAACTCAGCATATTGATGCAATTACAAAGAAGGCAAGACAGCAGCTATATGTCCTTAGGAGTTTTAAGAGAATTGGTATGTCAGTAAAGACACTCATATTTCTGCAGGTGTACCGTAAAGAGCATTCTAACTGGTTGCATCACCACCTTGTATGGAGAGACCCCTGCAAAGCATCGGAAAAATTGTGCGGAAAGTTGTAAACTTACCCATTTCTGTCATGGTCACCAGCCTTCCCACCATTGAGGACATCTTCAAAGGAGATGCCTCAAAAAGGTAGCATCCATCATTAGGCACCCCCATCACTCAAGCCATGCTCTCTTCTCATTGCTACCAACAAGGAGGAGGTATAGGATCGTGAAGAGACACACTCAAAATTTGAGGAACCGTTTCTTCCCTCTGCCGTCAGATTTCTGAATGGACAATTAACCCATGTACACTATCTAGGTATTTTTTCTACATTTAATTTTTAATATATGTGCTTACTGTAATTCTTTGTTATTATGTATTGCAATGTACAGCTGCCACAAAACAACAAATTGTACTATGCATGCCAGTGTTAGTAACCCTGATTCTGTAATCCGAATATCACAACATGGCATTTTGTCTGTTCTAATCTCTGTCAATTCAATACCAAATGTTATTTCTTTTTTGCAATATGCAGCACCTATTAAATTGAATGACATGTTTGACAACCCCCATGGTCAGGGATAAGTTTTTTACTCAGAGAGTGGTGAGTGCGTGGAATGTGCTGCTGACAACAGTGGTGGAGGCAGATATGATAGGGTCTTTTAAGAGACTTTTGGATAGGTACATGGAGCTTAGAAAAATAGAGGGCTATGGGTAAGCCTAGTAATTTCTAAGTTAGGGACATGTTCGGCGCAACATTGTGGGCCGAAGGGCCTGTATTGTGCTGTAGGTTTTCTATGTTTCTATGAGTGCAGACACACCCAACCCTGAGACACCAAGAAAGGTCATGTGATTCCAAACAATTGGTTTATTGATCATTACAGAATGTTTCTGTTACTTCTCACTTCCTCCCCTCTCACTTCCCCGTTTTTAAAAACCATGTTTCCTCTCTGCCCCTTTCCCACTCTCAGTCCCCAATAGAGACCTATAGTAGAATCAGGTTTATCAACATTCACCTATGTTGTTAAATTTCTGTACCTTTTTGTGGCAACAGTATTGTGCAATACATAAAATAACTACAGTACTGTGCAAATGTTTTAGGCAACCTTACTGTAGCTAGGTGTTTAAGACTTTTGCACAGTACTATAATTTAGTATCCACCCTATACATGTCTGTACAGTGATCTAAGTTAATTTAAAACATGTAAAACAAAATAATTGATATCTTAAGTATTCACCTCCCTCAAGTCAGTATTTTGTAGATGCACCTTTGGCAGCAATTACAATCTTGAGTCTGTGTGGATAGGTCTCTATTAGCTTTGCACATCTGGACACTGCAGTTTTCCCCATTTTTAAAAAAATTGCTCTGTCTCTGTCAGATTGCATGGGGATCATGAGTGAACAGCCCTTTTCAAGTCCAGCTGCAAGTTCTCAATTAACTTTGTTGCTTTTAAGCCATTCCTCTGTAGCTTTGGCTTTATGCTTGTGGTCATTGTCTTGCTGGAAAACGAATTTTCTCCCAAGTCGCAGTTCTCTTGCAGACTGCATCAGGTTTTCCTCCAGGATTTCCCTGTATTTTGCTGCATTTATTTTGCCCTCTACCTTCACAAGCCTTCCAGAGTCTGCTGCAGTGAAGCATCCCCACAGCATGATGCAGCCACCACCAGGCTTCACGGTAGGGATGATGTTTTTTTGATGCACAGTATATGGCTTACACCAAACATAGTATTTAGTCTGATGGCCAAAAAGCTCAATTTTGGTTTCATCAGGTCATAGAACCTTCTTCCAGCTGACTTCAGAGTCTCCCATATGCCTTCTGACAAACCCTAGCTGAGATTTCATGTGAGTTTTTTTCAACAGTGGCTTTCTCTTTGCCACTCTCCCATAAAGCTGTGACTGGTGAAGCACCTGGGCAACAGTTGTATGTGCAATCTCTCCCATCTCAGCCATTAAAACTTGTAACTCCTCCAGAGTTGTCATAGGTCTCTTGGTGGCCTCCCTCACTAGTCCCCTTCTTGCACGGTCACTCAGTTTTTGACGATGGCCTGTTCTAGGCAGATTTACAGCTATGCCATATTCGTTCCATTTCTTGATGATTGACTTAACTGTACTCAAAGGGATATTCAGTGACTAGGAAATTTTCCTGTGTCTATCTCCTGACTGGTGCTTTTCAATAACTATTTCACGGAGTTGCTTGGAGTGTTCTTTTGTGTCCATGGTGGAGTTTCTGCCAGGATCCTGACTCACCAGCAGCTGGAGCTTCCAGACACAGGTGTATTTTTACTCCAATCAGCCCTGACTGCACACAGGTGATCTCCATTAACTAATCATGTGTCTCGTGAAACCAATCGGCTGCACCAGTGATGATCTGGTGTGTCCTATTAAAGGCGGGGAATACTTATGCAATCAGTTTTCTTTGTGTTTTATATTAGTAATTAATTTAAATCACGTTGTAGAGATTTGTTTTCACTTTGACTCGCAGAGTCTTTTTCTGTTGATCAGTGTCAAAAAAAGCCAAATTGAATCCACTGTGATTCAATGTTGTAAATCAATAAAGCATGAAAACTCCTAGGAGGGGTGGGAGTGAATACTTTTTATAGGCACTGTATATGCCATGTGCTGTGCTGACTATATGTACTGTGTTTTGTATCTTGTCCCTGGAGGTACTCTGTTTTGTTTAGCTGTATGTTTATGAATGGTTCAATAAGCTTGAACTTGGATGCACACACACAGAAAGGAAAGCAGAAGTAGTCAGAAAATCAGAAGAACCCCTCCTTTTCAGTCCTGATGCAGGCCCTCAACCTGATGCTGCCTGACCTGAGTTGCTCCAGAATTTTGTTTGAGTTCCTGTGGATTTCCAACATCTGTAGACTCTTTTGTGTTTATGAAATTCTGAGCTAAGCTTTAAATCTCTGTGTGGCTTTAGCTTTTAGTTATGTTAACCTTATGTATTAGTTATAGATGTGTTATGATTGCGGTAATCCATTGCTGATAAATTAGCATACTCGTGGGCTGCGCTGTTCCTGCACGTCAGCTTATTTGGGCAATATTTGCAGGGTAATTTTTGTTTAACTATTTGTTCTCTGGTTAAAGATTGTTTAATGTCATTTGCAGGATACAAAGTGAAAAGGAGATTGAAATCATTGTTACTGGATGTGATGCAGCACAAAAAGCACAATAAGATAAAGAACACAATAATAAAAACACGATAAATATAAATACATAAGATGGCTGATATATAGATTGATTGTATGTTCGTAAAGTGACACTAGCCATAAGGGCGTTTGTAGAGAAGGTGACTGACAGGAAATGGTAAAGTAGTGATGGTTGAGGGTTGCGGAGGGGTGGTTTGGAGGGTGGAGGTGTTGATCAGCCATACTGCTTGGGGAAAATAACTGTTTTTGAGTCTGGTGGTCCTGGTGTGGACGCTATGGAGCCTCCATCCCTGATGGGAGTGAGACAAACAGTCAATAACAGGGTCGGTGGGATCCTTTATGATGTCACTGACCCTTTTCGAGCACCTTTCTGCATATATGTCCATGTTGGTTGGTAGGCTAATTCCACAGGAATTAGGTTCATATTGGATTTTTAAAAAATAGATTAATTTGAATCTTATTTGGTGCTAATTTTCTGTTGCTGACACCTCACCTTTTTACCCTGTTCTCTCTCCATGCTCCTGTAGTGATTTGATCTGTATCTGTAAAAGAACAGCATGTTTATCGCTGTACATCGATACATGTGACAAGTCAGCATGGAGGTTTGCTGTCTGCGCTGGGCCTTGACGAAAAGAGCAAGAGCCAAGCAGCTCACAGGATGGGGGAGGAAGCAGGAAGGGCCTCTTGCTGGATATGGAGCAGGCGAGAGTAGTTGAGCTGGAATTCAGGAGCGGAGGGGCAATGACTTGGCCACCGCTGCTGACCCGCCAGCTGGAGAGTGTATCTGTTAAAGGTAGAAATGCTCTACGAAGGTTGGCTGTCGACATTAGCTCCTGGCCAAGGGTTATGTTTACCTCATCAGGCAACTGAAGGGATCACCCCAGTGTATGATGCAAGCAAGATAGAACATGGAACAGTACAGCACAGGAACAGGCCATTCCGCCTGCAATGTTGTGCTGAACCAGTTAAATTAGTAATCAAATGTTGGTCTAAACTAATCTCGTCTGCCTACACAAAAATATATCTGCCTCTACCATCACCCAGAGACTGCATTCCAGGCACCCACCACTCTGTGTGAAAAAAAAACTTACCCCGCACACCTCCTTTGAACTTATCCCCTCCAACTCTAGATTCATGCCCTCTGGTACTGTATTAGACATTTCAACCCTGGGCAGAAAAGATACTGTCTGTCTAGACTAAAACCTCTCAAAAACTAACTGACTCAAAAGCAGGGAGCTGGAACTAAATTATTACTACTCCTTTTACAGCGTCTTTCTAAATCACTAACCTTTTTTCCCGGAATGTGGACTGAAGTAAGCAGGGCACGTGGCTGTCGCTGTGCTTTGTTAAAGACTTGACAAGACTGAAATGAACGGAAGAGAGTTAAATACAATTATTAAGAAACCCAAAATGGCTGGAATGCGTGCATTCTCATGCGCGTGATTGCCCTCTTCTTGCAGCTGCCCAACTGCGCGAGCACGGTGTCACCGTGTCTCTAACCTTCCGAGGCTCGGTGCTTTGTACCAACTGTACAGGGGCTTGACTGCGGTTCTGCTTTACCCCTGGAAAATTCCATGACCAAACCTCATCTGCAGGTGTTCCTGCTTTTCCTTTCAGCTCCTGCCCTGTTCTAGAGAGCAGGAGCGCTTTGTGTCTTAGACCACAAGACCATAAGGCATAGGACAAGAGCTAGGCCATTTGGCCCATCTAGTATGTTCTGCCATTCCATCATGGCTTATTTATTATCTCTCTACACCATTCTCCTGCCTTCTCCTTGTAACCTTTGATGCCCTGACTAATCAAGAACCGACCTATCAACCTCCTTATCTCTTTTCTAAAGAGACGTCCTTTATTCTGAGGCTGTGTCCATGACTGTCCACTGTGGGGAATATTGTTTCCACTTTCACTATCCATGTCTTTCGATAGTCAATAGATCGCAATAAGATCTCCCCTCATTCTTCTAAACTCCAGCGAGTACAGGCCCAGAGCCATGAAATGCTTCTCAAACAATAACTCTTTCATTCCTGGAATTGTTCTCGTGAGCTTCCTCTGTACCCTCTCCAATGTCAGCTCATCTTAGATATGGGGCCCAGAACTGCTCACAGTACTCCAAGTGTGGTCTATCCAATATCTTTTTTTTTGTAATTTATTTTTTTATTGAAGTTCATCAAACAAACATTTCCATAAGATGCATTTCAGACATTGTATGTATTTATCATATAATCATATATAATCACAAATCTCCACAAGGTATTTATCTGTGGTATACACTTATAAAAAAGAGTGGAAAGAAAAAACAAGCAAAAGGAAAGAACTATGTACAAGTTATCCAATATCTTTTCAACCCTCTGCGTTACATCCTTGCTCTTATACTTTAGACCTCTCAAAATGGATGCTAACATTGCATTTACCTTCCTTACCACCACGTCTTGGGCTTCATTGGGAAGTTCTCAAAATCCCATTTCAAAATGAGGAAAAACCCTTTCTGTCAGATGTCCCTGTGTCTGCCTCGTGTTGACGCTGCCTGGCACACGATCTTGGAACTGAATACAGCCAAAGGGGTGGATTTTGATCAATGTTCATTTGCTGTGAAATTAAACAGGTTTCCCTGCCATCTCCCAACGTTCACACCCTCTCTTTACATCTACAGCACCACAGTGGAAATTGCGAGCAGTTTCAAACCACTGGGAGTGTACATCTCGCACAACCTCTCCCGATCCCAGAACACATGCTACACAATCGGGAAAGCTCACTGCTGCCTCTCCTTTCTGAAGAGAGTCTGACTATGCACATCTATTTTCACGACGGTCTACAGACTGCACTGTTTACAGAGCAGCCCAACTAGCCGCATCACTGCATAGTTTAAGACCAACTCAGTTATCAACATATGGAGATGTGGTCAAACCTAACTCCGACACAGACCCATTTATTCCAGCTGTTTGGGACTCTCCCCTCTCAATATTTCAGAGAAAAGTCTACAGCGGGTAGTCAAAAGCATCATCACCTGCACAAGTCATTCAAGGAGATGTCTACAGAAAGGTGCCATTATAAGGTGTACAGTGTTGTTAAGGATCCCATCCACCCTGCTCATCAGGGAGGAGGCTACATAGCATTCACACCAGGACCACCAGACTCAAAAACAGTTACCTTCTCCAAGCAGCAAGGCTGATCAACACGTCCACCCACTAACCCAACCTTCCACATCCCCAACCACCACTGCTTTATCATTACCTATCAGTCACCTTATGTAGAGGCACTCCTGTGCCTAGTGTCACTTTATGGATGTACAATCAATATATGTATATAAGCTAACTTAAGCATTTATATTTATTGTGTTTTTTGTGCTTCATTGGATCTGGGGTAACAATTACTTTGCTATCACATTAAACTATGTGGAATATTTTTTTGAAAGCACAGTAGTCCAGCAGATAATGGTCAAATCACTGGAGGTTCACACTCTGCCCTTTGCTGGTAGTTTCTGCTGATCTCCAGGGGTCAGAAATTAATGATGTGCCATGAAAAATAAATGGAATTGAAATAGATTTTCCCAGTTGGAAGAAAAGCTAAATGAAATGGGAAGGTTAAGGGTGAAAGGTGCAATGTTTAAGGGGAAGGTGAGGGAGAACTTCATTCAGAGGGAGGTGAAAGTGTGGAACGAGCTGCCAGCGGAAGTGGTAGATGTGGGTTTAAGGGAAATTTGGATAGGTACGTGGATGGAAGGGGTGTGTAGGGCTGTGGCCCAATTGCAAGTTGATGAAACTAGGCACTTTCATAGTTTGGCATGGACTAGATGGGCCAAAGGGCCTGTTTCTGTGCCATAGTGTTCAATATCTCTATGACTTTATGAAGTAAGCAAAAGTGAATGTGTACTTATGTCCCCAAATCTTAAAAAGTATACACAATTTAAATTGCAATTAGACAAGAAAACCACATGTCTATGGCAGTTTGATGTTTAATGGAGGAATCATAAGCCAGCACATCACTGGCACCGGCCTATGCACTATCAAGGACATGTATACGGAAAGGTGCTGGAAAAGGGCCAGTAATACCATGAAGGATTCCACCCACCCTGATCGTGGACTATTTGTCCCACTCCCATCAGGGAGGTGGCTACGTAGCATCCACACCAGGACCACCAGACTCAAAAAACAATTATTTTTCCCAAGCTATAAGGCTGATCAACACCTCCACCCACTAGCCCACCCCTCCCCACCACAACTACCACCACTCTATCATAGAACATTACAGCACAGAAATAGGCCTTTTGGCCCTTCTTGGCTGTGCCGAACCATTTTTCTGCCTCTATCATGTCAGAACATCAGAACCCTGGAACTCTGAGCTGCCAGTCCTGCCCCTCCTGTAGGCAAGTTTCAGTGATGGCTACGATGTCATAATTCCATGTGTCAATCCAGGCCTTCAGCTCATCTGCCTTTCCCACAATACTCCTTGCAATGAAATATACACACCTCAGAAGATTGTTACCACCACACACTACCTTACTATTTATGACTTTACATGAACTACTAACATCATTTATTTTTACCCCCGTTCCAGTATCTGCTCTGGCACTCTGGTTCCCATCCCCCTGCAAATGTAGTTTAAACCCTCCCCAATAGCACTAGCAAACCTCCCTGCAAGTATATTGGTCCCCTTGCAGTTCAGTTGTAACCTGCCTCTCTTGTACAGGTCCCACCTGCCCCAGGTGAGACCAATGATCTAGAAATCTGAAACCCTACCCGCTGCACCAGTTTCTCAGCCACGCGTTAATCTGCCAGAGCATCCTGCTCTTACCCTCACTGGCACGTGGCACAGGCAGCAATCTGGAGATTACCACCCTCGAGGTCCTGTTTTTCAGCTTCCTACCAAGCTCTCTATACTCACTCTTCAGGACCTCCTCACTCTTTCTAACTACGTCATTGGTACCGATGTGTACCACGACATCTGGCTGATCACCCTCCCACCTCAGAATGCTGTGCACGCGATCAGAGGCATCCCTGACCCTGGCACCCGGGAGGCAACAAACCAACCCCAAGTCTCTGTCACGACCACAGAATCTCCTGTCTGTACCCCTGACTAAGGAGTCCCCTATCACTACCGCTCTCCTCTTCTTCCACCCTCCCTTCTACACTGCAGAACCAGACTCAGTGCCAGAGATCCGGCTGCCACAGCTTGTCCCAGGTAAGCCCCCCCCCCCCCCCCCCCCACAACAGTATCCAAATTGGTATACCTGTTCTGGAGGGGAATGGCCACAGGGGAACCCTGCACTACCTGCCCTTTCCCCTTCCCCCGCCTGATGGTAACCCAATTACCTGTGCCCTGTTCTTTAGGTGTAACTACCTCCCAGAAGCTACTATCTATAAACTGCTCAGTCTCCCAAATGATCCGGAGGTCATCCATTTCCTGCTCCAGTTCCCTAATGCGGTCTGTTAGGAGCTGCAGCTGGATGCACCTCTTGCAGGTATCATTGTCAGGGACACCGGAGGTCTCCCTGACTTCCCACATCCTGCAAGAGGAGCATTCCAACATCCTGCCTGGCATATTCTCTAGTCTGAAACAAAAAAAAAAGAAAAACAGAAACTCACCGGAACCTACCCTCGCCTCTGCCTGTTTCTCGCCGAAGCCTGATTGAGCCAAAGCCGTCCCACTCTGACTCAGTCTACTCCAACGATGGCTGCTACGACGATGGCTGCTGTATATGGCGGTCTCCCTTTTAAACCTTGGCGCGCTACGTCATGCGCCTGTGCAGGACAGCCTCTTTTCCCCGATCAGTTAAAGAAAAGAAAAACTACCTTTCCTCTGCAATGCTTCAGTCTTTCACTCTCAGCCGCTTGCTTCGATTGAAAAATCACTTCCTATCAGTCACCTTCTGTACAGACACTCCTGTCCCTAGTGTCACTTTATGGACATACAATCAATCTATGTATATAAGCTATCTTATAGATTTATATTTATTGTGTTTATATTACTATTTGTGTCTTTTATCATATTGTGTTTTTTTTTGTTCTGCATCCAATCCAGTGTAACAATTATTTTTTACCGTTGCTTACTGGAAGTGACATTAAGCAATCTTGAAATGTGTTGTGTTAGCAGATTCTGCACCTGGGAGGCGACATGTCCACTCGGATCCAGGGCTGCACTCAATTTCAATGTAAAGTTTATTGTTATTCAACACTGCATGTGTATACAGCTAAATGAAACGTCATTCCTCTGGTGTCAAGGTGCAAAACATGGTGCATTCGGTCACACACAACACACATAGTTACGATCCTGCACATATTGTCACAAGTCCCTGAGTGGCTTAGCCTGAGGATTGACACGTTGACATAAAGTGCTTGTTGATGTGAGGTAGTATAATATGACTAGAGCTGTTGTAATAAAACCACAAGACGTGGGAACAAAATTGGGCCATTCAGCCCATTGAGTTTGATCCACCACTCTATCATGGCTGATTTATTAATCCTCTCAACCTCATCTTCCTCCCTTCTCCCCATAATCTTTGACTTCTTGAGTAATCAAGAAGCTATCAACCTCCGCTTTAAATATCCCTAATGCCTTGGCAGTAAAACGAGCTCTCGTCTAAATATGTAAAGCCCCATGAATAAGTGATGAAAAGTGACAGGTGCAGGGTGAGAGTGTGGCTGTGAGTTAGTGGATGGGGGAGCAGAGGAACAGGAGCTGATTCCCAATGAGGGCACTGGGCTAGTGGGGTTCCCTCCATACAGAAAGCCTCCCCCCCCCCCCCGGTATGGGTTCAGCTTAAGGAAACGTTTCTCAGACCTGCTGATCACCAGTGCTTTCTCGTGTGGGATTTTATTTTTGATTAAAAAGATGCAAATGAGATGAATAAACCTGTGAACGAAAAAAGTCACCAGCACAGTCTGAAGATGTGGTGGAGGCAGCCCGAAAAGTCCTCCCACACTTCCAGCACCAACATAGCATGCCCACGGCTCACTAACGCTAATCTGTAAGTGTTTGGAATGTGGGAGGAAACTGGATCATCCGGTCCCAGGGAGGATGTACAAACTCCTCACAGACAGCAGCGGGAATTAAACTCTGCTCACTGGTGCTGTAGAGCGTGCACATAGCTGCTTGACTGTGTCTGCTCACTGAATAGCAACAATTCAACCTCCCAGTCCATTACTGAGGTGGTCACTACCACCAGGAGGGAGGTACAGGATCAGGACTAGGACTGCCGGACTGGGTAACAGCTTCTTCCCTCGGGCTGTGAGACTAATGATTACCCTGCCACCACTGAGGTCTGGTCACCAGGACAGCGAGCTGATTACTGCTAACTGTGCACTACATGCATTTTCAATGATATTTTATTAACTTGTTTGTGTTAATATTTTGTTTTATGTACTATGTGAAATATATGTTTTGGAGTGCATCATGGTCCGGAGGAATGGTGTATTGTTTGGTTGTACAATGAACTTGAACTCCACCCCCTCTTGTACCTCTCACTCACTGAAGATCCCGGAGGACGTGCTACTCTGCAGCTTGTCCTGCTGTCCTGGCCACACCTCTCCTTTTCCCGTTAGAGCTTCACTTCCGGTCCTGAAGTAACAGCTTGCAGTTATATCACAGAAAATTGTCACCAAAAACTTCGAGAAATTTCTACAGATGCACATTGAAGAGTATCCTAACTGGTTGCATCACAACCTAGTATGGGAATATCAGTGCCCAGGAATGGGGAAGTCTACAGAAAGCACTGGATACAGCCCAGTCCATTACAGGCAAGGCCACCGCCTTAACTCAATACATTTAAACGGAGCACAGCCTCAAGAGAGCATCATCCTTCATCAAGGACCCCCACCATCCAGGCCATTCTCTCTTCTCACTACTACCCCATTGAGTTGGGTGGGGGGTTTACAGGAGCCTTAGGTCCCACACCACCAGGTTCAGAAACAGTTATTACCCTACAACCATCAGGCTCCTGAACCAGCAAGCATAACTTCACTCACCACATGTCTGAACTGATTCTACCTACAGGTTCACTTACAAGGACTCTAACTCACGTTCTCAGTGTTTTCTTTGTCATTTGTACAGTTTGTCTTCTTTTGCACATTGGTTATTTGTCAGTCTTTGTTTATGTAGAGATTTTTTGAAAATTCTATTGTATTCCTTTAATTTTCCTGTAAATGCTTGCACGATTTATATGGTAACACATGCGTAGTTTGATAATAAAAATACTTTGATGCTTGAAGTTATGCAGTGGTGACAGATTTCCCCAGAGCTGCTTTTAACAGACAGAACGTTGGGAATTGATCAAAGGCATTTGTGGCTTAGAATACTGCACCTTCATAAAATCACAAATACCTCTTACATCCAAACATAATAGTCTGTACTGATTCAGAATCAGATTTATTTATTATATTTACATCAAACCATGCAGTGAAATCCATCTTTTATGTGAACAACCAATGCACTTAGGGATGTTCTTGGGGAAGCCTGCAAATGTCGTCACACTTTCTGGCGCCAACATAACATGCCGAGGATGCACTATTGAGTCATATTAGTTACTTTGAAATTATCAAGGCCCTTTGATTAATGTAAATGTATATTTTGTACATGTATTTTGAAGTCCCACTTTTTCTAGAAAAAAAATGCTATATTTGCCATTCTGTTACAGAAATACTAAGTGTCTTTTTGATGCTCCTTGTAGCCTGCCTCTTCCATATTACAGGGTGGAACGCCACAGCCACTTATACCTCCTATAATCAGTCTCGTTTCCCTTTTCTGTACCCGTTCCAAGGCAGCACATGTTGCGAGGTCTACTGACCAGTTTCATTTCTGTAGGTCGGCACTACTTTGGGCTATTCAATACTAAACCTTATAATCTGTCACATTGGATACAACAGGACTTTTCTCCTTCCTATCAAGTCTGTAGCTTTCCTCATGTTAATTAACACCATCAATTGTATATATCTTCTTTCTATATTGCCTATTTTAAAACCGTGCTCTCTATTCGTTTGCAAATATTACTCATTCTGAGCAGCTCATTACGGCACCCGTTATTGTCCATTGACAGACAGGTTGATAATGGAAGATACGAGTCTATCGGGGTCATCTTCTGTATCGGTATTTACGGTGTGGCTTCTCCACAGTGGTGAGGTGTAACATGTCGGCTTCATCGAGCCTCTTTGCTCTGTACGTCACAATAGGCAGAATCTCCCAGCGGCCTTAAGTTTCAACTTGGCTCCTCATCCCTATTCCAAAATGTCAGTTCCAACTACCATGAGACCACTCTCAGGGTGGAGGAGCAGCACCTCATATTCCATATGAGTAGCCTCCAACCTGATGACAAGAACGTTTATTTTTCTCCCCCCTCCTCACCTTTCTCTCTTTCAACATTCCCTACGCTGATTCCCCTCTCACCTCTTTTCTCCTCATCTGCCTATTACCCCCTTCTGGTGGCCCTCCTCCTTCACTTTCTCTCATGATCCACTGTCTTCTCCTATCAGATCCCTTCTGCATTTCCTTACCTTTTTCACCTACCACCTCCCAGCTTCTCACTTCACCTCACCTCACTAGGTCTCACCTCACTTGTCAACTTGTACTCCTTCCCCCCTCCATTCTGTCCAGTCCAAATGAAGGGTCTTGTCCCAAAATGTGAACTATTCATTCCTCCGCCCAGATGCTACCTGACCTACAGTGTTCCCTGCAGCATCCTGTGTGTGATGCTCTGGATCTCCAGCATCTTTAGAATTTCTTGTATTTGTGATGTAAGATGCTGACTTGGTTATTTAATAGTTACCACCATGCCAGGTAAGGGTATAAATAGATGGAGAAAGTGATAGTAAGAGAGGGAGAAATGAAAAGGAAAAATAATGGAACTGTCGCTGGAAATCTGATATAAACCGAATGTGTAGCAACCAGGAGATTCAGATTTAGGTACTTTATTTATCAAATGTTCTGTACAGCAGAACGTAGAGAGAAATGTGTTGTTTACATTAGTGATCAACACTCCCCAGGATATCATGGAGGCAGCCCGCAAGTACCAGGCCCAGCATGCTCGGCAGAGCAACGCAGAGCACGACAGGACTGGAATAGGAAGCAATGAAGCAACAAGAGCAAAACAAGGCCCATTCCTCTCTCCCACCCACACAGTCCTTTAACCCCTGGACAGGTCCCCAATGGATTCACAGATGCTGGGCCTGCAATTTCCCCAGCGAGCTTGCAGAGATTCACAAGCCGAGGTTCCCATCATAGGGCCTCTGCCTCTGGGCCTCTGATTAACCTTCGGGCTTTGATCTGGTTCAGCTCCAACCGTCGTGGTTTCCATGCCATTGGAATCAGTTGGTTGATTTGTGAAGTACTGTGTGCTTCTTGGAGTGCAACGTCAAGTACGCGTTAAACAAATACACGCACGGGCGTCTTTGCTCTGTGGAAGCAGAACGAAGACTATCATTCTCGACCTCGAGGGATAGCCATGATGACAACGACTTCCAATCAATCTTTGGCCTTTGATCTGGACTTCTAATTGACCTTTGGGCGTTGATCTGGACCTCCAATTGACCTTTGGGCGTTGATCTGAGAAATGGAGAAGTCAGCCTGAAACATCAGTCCTGTCCCTCTCTCCTAGATTCCATACTCCTGCTGGAGAACTTCCCAGTTCCGACACCACTCAGCAGACTGTTTGCTTGATAATGTCGAAATCAATATTAAGGTATAAATGCAGAGCAAGAGGAGCTGTAGGTTTTGTTTGGGTTGGAGAAGAGAGGAAGATAGAACAAATGCAAATATAAATCTGTAAGTTTGGGTTGGAGAAGAGACGCAGATGGATGGGAAACAATTTTCCTGATGAAACGAAACATATTTGGAGGGCATTGAATCAGTGCTTTTGTGTTGCTGCTTAACTCTGGCATTCCTTGGCATCTATAGATCTGCAGTGCTTCAGAATACTGGTCTAATGTTTTTATTGTAAACTGACATTGGTACTGACATCAGACATGCGGTGGCCTCGTATTTCACCAGGATGGTGTAGCGGTTATTGTGGTGCTGGGTGTTCTGGAGATCTGGCACTATTCTCTGTACATCCTCCCTATTGAATGCATGAGTTTTTTCTAGGGTCCTCTGGTTTCCTCTCACTGCCCAAAGACGTTCCAGTCAGTAGGTTGATTAGTCAAGGTAAATTGTCCCGTAATTAGGCTTGATTAATTTGTGCGGTGTGTCTCAAAGGGCCAATTCTGCACTGTATCTCTAAATTGGGTCAGCAACCAGGGGGTTCAATTCCTCTACGGTATCGAAGGAGTTTTCGTGTTCTCCCCATGACCACAAGAGCTCCAGTTTCTTCCCATATTCCAAAGATGTACGGGTTAGTACGTTAATCAGTCGCAAGGATGGAATTGGGCCAAAAGAGCTGTTCTGTTCTGTATCACTACATAAGAATTAAAGAAATCCATCTTAGAGCCATCATACTAATTACTAGTTTGTAGGACATGGACCTAGACCTTGAACTCCCTACGTATGCTTAAGTATTTTTAAATAGAATTTTTTTCCACAAAACTTTACAGAGAAGCTCCACACCCTGACAGCATGCTGATTCAAATTAAAGTCTTCTTGATGCCCAATCCTTTTCGATCAATTATCTTTTCAAAACTACACTAATTTGCATCTCAGATAATGCTCATTTACCGTTACAGAAAACTTATCTGTTTATATTTAGTCTTTTCTTTATTGTTGTACTTTAACATTGATGAATGCCATCTCCTTCCAAGGTCAAAGTACATATGTCACCATATACAACCCTAGGGTTCATTTTCTTGCAGGCATTCACAGTAAACACAAAGAAATACGATAGGATCAATAAAGAACCACACACTACAAGACAGACAAACAACCAATGTGAATACTATAGCAAACTGCAAGAAGAAAAAAAGCTCAAAATAATAATAGTAGATAAATAAGCAATAAATATCAAGAACATGAGATTAAGAGTCCTTGAAATAGCACACACTTTTGCCATGATTACCCTCTCAACAATCGTGCCCCATAAAGCTAGCTACCCTACTCCCTATACGCACATGGTAGAATTCTGCTGCAGGTTTACAAATTATACCATTGTGGTGAGGCCAATCTCAAATAACAATGATCCAGAGTACAGGAAAGAGACTTGCGTATTTTATTTATTTTAGAGATACAGCATGGAACAGTCCTTTCATACTGCGGCACCGAGATTCAAAGATTC
Source organism: Hypanus sabinus (assembly GCF_030144855.1). Lineage (NCBI taxonomy): Eukaryota > Metazoa > Chordata > Chondrichthyes > Myliobatiformes > Dasyatidae > Hypanus > Hypanus sabinus. The sequence continues at coordinate 140,114,227 of NC_082715.1, read as the reverse complement.
AAGATTCAAAGCACTTCTATTGGCAAAGAATGTATAAATTATACACATTGAAATTTGTCTGCTTGCAGGCAGCCACAAAAGCAAGAAACCTGAATAACCCAATTTAAAAGCCCAAAAACCACTCCGCAGAGAAAGAGAGAGGAGAAAAAAGCAGACATTGTGCAAATAGAAGCTAGCCATCAGCATCGCAAACCAGACTGTGTCCCAGATCTTCTCCTGGACCAGCTGGGGTAGGCCCAAGCCTCGGTCCCCAGACCATCATGTTTCTGGGGGCAGAAAAACACAGCAGCCGGACCAGTTCACAACCTTGGTGCCGTGGAGAAAGAAATAAACATTTGCTGGTGTGCGAGCAAAATTGGCCCAACTCTCATCTCTGTACCCAGCACTTGGGCCTCGGTTCTATCTGTTCCAGCCTAATTTGTCCAAATATCAGGTGTTTCCTTGTTCCAGGACCTGGGTTCAGGCGCCCGCTACATTTGGGCTACCCAGCCAGAAGGTGTTCTCGACCTCACTAAATCTGCTCGGCTTTTGGACATCGCCATCGAGGACATCTATAGAGAAAGATGTCAGAAAAAAAAGCATAATGATGGATCCCACCCACTCTGCTCATCCCACTTCAATCATGGAGGTGGACTTCCAGACTCAGCATCGCACCCGGGTCAGGTAGACAGGCATCGAAGCTCTTCTGCGTGGACTCGTCTGCAAATCGCTCACTCCTTCTCTGACAGCGATACGAACTCCTTCTGCTACTCCTTCGGCTCAAACACATTGCGCTTCGCAGTACCCCAGCCCGGCTCATCTCCCCACCCATCCTCGCCTCCTCGCTGTCTCCGGTGAAAGCTCATCACAATTTGGTAGCACCATCTTAAACTGGAAGACTCTTGGAGACCAGGGGTTCTTGATGAGGTGCACTGGAGCTCTTTGGAAAACAGCTGTTACATAATATTTTTATTTAGATATACAGTGTGGAATAGGCCCTTCTGGTCCTTCAATCCACACTACCCAGGAACCCACTGATTTAACCTTAACCTAATTACAGGACAATTTACTATGACCAATTAACCTACTAACTGGTAAGTCTTTGGACTGTGGGAGGAGACTGGAGCACTCACAGAAATCCCACACATTCTCAGGAAGAACATACAAACTGACAGATGGAGTCAGAGTTGAATTCCAAACTCCCATGCCCTGAGTTGTAATAGTGTCACACTAACTGCTCTACCACTGTCATGTCATGCTAAGATAGAGAGTTTAGGGTTATGGTGTCATGTCATGACAACAAACTTACATCCATGTAACCATAACTAAACAGATGGTTAAATACCACAATCTTTTCCAAGGAATGCCAATAGGAATTGATTATTTGCTGTTCTGGAGAGATAACAATTACATTTGCTGGTAACTAACTGGAATATTTAACCTTTTATCACTAAAAACTTCAATATGAATTTTAGTACTTGTCAGCAGAATGCTAAGAATTCTAAACAGTGCTATATAGAGTATTGCAGATTGTTCATAAACCCCTCTGCAGCGAATTATCTTCAGAAACCCCAAGCTGTTTGTCTCAGGGCAGTCGATACTAATTGAGATTGTCAGTTCAAGCCTTTCATTGTGCTATGGAAATCTTTCGTTAATTTGCTACCGTTTCAGTCTGTAGTCCTACCTAGTGTGGCTGCAACATACTGACTGTGAAATTCTGCAGGGATTCTGGGAATCGGGGAGAACTGCAGTGGTATTTCAGAAACATTTGTTGGTGTTAATTTTAAAGCCATTTATCACCTCTAGTCTTGCCTTGCCTCTTGGCGAGCACCAGCCGACCCGTCATCGAGGACATCTATAGAGAATGGTGTCAGAAAAAAAAGCATAATGATGGGCCCTACCCACTCTGCTCATCCCACTTCAGTCAGGAAGGTGGACTTCCAGACTCAAAAACACTTACATCCCCCAAGTCCTCCACAGCCTGCACCACTACTACATCAAAGTATAATATCGAAAAACATATATGTCACCATATTTTCAACCCTGAGGTTTGTTTCCTTGCGAACATGCACAGTAAATCCAAGGAACATAATGAAAGATTGCAGCCAGCAGGGTGGAAAAACAACTAATCTGGTAGACACACATTTGTACAAATACAAAGGAAATTAAAAAAGGCATTGAGAATTTTTTAAAAAAGCATTAAAAGTATTGAGAACATGAGCTGAAGAGTCCTTGAAAGTGAATCCTTTGGTTCTAGGTGCAGTTCAGCGGTGGGGCAAATGAAGTTGAGATGAAGTTATCCCCTCTGGTTCAAGGACTTGAACTTGAACTGATGGTTGTGGGTTAACAACTGTTCCTGAACCTGGTGGTGTGAGCCCGAGTTTCCTGTACCTTCTACATAATGACAGAATCAAGAAGAGAGCATGGCCTTGGTGGTGACGGTCCTTGATGATGGATGCTGCTTTCCTGCGACATTGCTCCATATAGATGTGCTCAATGGTAGGGAGGGTTATACCTGTGCAGGACTGGGCCATATCCTCTGCTTTTTGTAGGGTTTTCCATTGAAGGACATTGGTGTTTCCATACCAGGCCGTGGTGCAACTGATCAATATACTCTATGCCGCACATCTATAGAAGTTTGTCAAAGTTTTAGCTGTCATGCCAAATCTAAGGAAGTAGAGGTGCTACCATGCTTTCTTATGTGGTGGGCCTCTGAAATGATAACACAGGAATTGAAAGTTGCTGACCCTCTCCACCTCTGATAAGGACCGGCTCATGGACCTCTGGTTTCCTCCTCCTGAAGTCAATACTCAGCTTCTTGGTCTCGCTGACATTGAGTTGTTGTGGCACCACTCAGCCAGATTTTCAATCTCCCTCCTAAATACCGATCTGTCACCACCTTTGTTTTGGCCAATGGCAGTGGAGTCATCAGCAAACTTAAACAGGGCTTTGGAGCTGGGAGCCTCACAGACATAAGCGTAAAGCGGTAGGGCAGGAGACTAAACACATAGCCTTGTGGTGGACCTGAGCTGATGAAGATTGAGGAGATGTTGTTGCCAATCTGAATCTTTGTGTTGTCCTTATCTCTGAAGTACACACGCACATCACCAAGCGTCAGATAATGTACATGCAATCACTCTCTGCATTAACAGTTACCTGTACATTCTATTTATTTATTTATTTACTTACTTACTTACTTATTTTTAGAAAACTACAAAGAATAAATGTAATAAAAAAAGAAAAATAATATTGATCCTCCCCCCTCCCCTTAACCCTTATAGAAAGAAAGAAAGAAAGAAAGAAAGAAAGAAAGAAAGAAAGAAGAAAAAGAAAGAAAGAAAGAAAGATAGAAAGAAAGAAAGAAAGAAAGAAAGAAGAAAAAGAAAGAAAGAAAGAAAGATAGAAAGAAAGAAAGAAAGAAAGAAAGAAAGAAAGACTGGATATCGGAGGATCCCCACATGCTCCATGGAGTTCAAAATAATTTTAATTTTTATTTTTACTTTCCCCAATTACTTTATAATTTTATCTTCAAAGGACCTATATATTTAATCCCATCTTTTGTACGTATGGGAGCCAAATTTTCAAAAATATATCATATTCATTTCTTAGATTATATGTAATTTTTTCAAGTGGAATACAACTATATATTTCAACTATATATTATTCCAACGATCCATAGTTAAATATAAATCAGATTTCCAAGTAACTGCGATAACTTTTTTAGCTACTGACAATGCAATTTTTATAAATTTTTTCTGATACTTATTCAATTTAAGTTTCGGTATTGTCCCTTCAATATCTCCTAATAAAAATAATATTGGACTATGTGGGAGTTGTACTCCAGAAATTTGTTCCAATAAAAGTCTTAAATTTATCCAAAATGGTTGAATTTTAAAACAAGACCAAGTGGAATGTAAAAAAGTACCAATTTCTTGATTACATCGAAAATTTTTGACATATTTGAATATAATCTATTTATTTTCTGTGGTTTTATATATAATTGATGTAAAAAATTATATTGTATTAATCTAAATCAAACATTTATTGTATTTATCATACTATCAGAACATAATCTTGACCAACTTTTCCCATCAATTTTAACATTCAAATCAGATTCCCATTTTTGTCTTGATTTATGAATTCCAGATTCAATTGTCTGTTTTTGAATCAAATTGTACATACAAGATGTAAATGTTTTAATTTTTTGTTTTTGAATTATTATTTCTATTTCACTAGATTTTGGCATCAACATTTGGCATCAAACATTTGGCATCATCAACATTTGGCATCATTTGGCATCAAACCCAGCTTTTCTCTTAAATAAGCCTTTAATTAGAAAATAACAGAAAAGAGTGTTGTTTGATATTTTATATTTATTTTTTAATTTATCAAACCATTACCTGTACATTGTGATTATAGAGATGCTTTTGTATTTGTATTTATTGCGTTTTTTTGGTTGTAATGCTGTTTTTATGCTTGTATTTAATGCTGCATCGGATCTGGAAAACCAATCATTTTGTTCTTTAAACTCGTGTACTGAAGAATGACAAGAAAGAATCTTGATTCTTGATCTTGATAATGCTAAAAGAGTCATTATTTCACTTGCTGGTTTGAGTTGACTGGACCCTAATGTGCAGAGCTAATCCATTGCTTTGTCGTTGTTGACGATGCCCTGCATGATAGGCAATCAGTGGCCACTTTATTAGGTACCTGTACACCGGCTCGTTAATGCAAATATATGATCAGCCAATCAGGTGGCAGCAACTCAGTGCACGAAAGCACGCAGACATGGTCAAGACGGTCAATTGTTGTAAAGACCAAACATCAGAATGGGGAAGAAATATGATCCAAGTGACTTGGACTCTGGAATGATTGTTGCTGCCAGTATCTCAGAAACTGCTGATTTACTGGTATTTTCACGGACTACGGTCTCTAGAGTTTACAGAGAGTGGAGCAAAAACCAGAAAACTTGCCTTGAACAGCTGTTCTGTAGATGAAAGTCCATTGTTAATGAGAGAGGCCAGACTGGTTTAAGCTGACAGGAAGGCAAGGGTCACTCCAATAACCATGTGTTACAGTAGTGGTGCGCGGAAGAGCATGGCTGAATGCAGGCCTTGAAGGAATGGGCTACAGCAACAAAAGACCATGGGCCTATACTCAGTGGCCACTTTATTAGATACCTCCTGTAGCAAACAGGTTTGAATATTAAACTGGCATGTTCCCATAAATGCATGTAATCACACTTTGAAGGCCAAGTACCAGACAGTGGTAAGGATTTGCTTCATAACAATGACTTCTTACGTGAAGCAGGGTTGTTGTATCTGGCCCATGAGCTATTTGGACTACCGTACCAGTTCCCTTTGATTTGAATCTATCATGTACCGCCAGATTCTCTAACTTCTATAAACATCTTCTATAAACCCACTGTCTCTCATAACTACCTCGACTGTATCTCTTCCCACCCTGCCACATGCAAAAATGCTATTCCCTATTCCCAGTTCCTCGGTCTCTGCTGCATCTGCTCCCAGGATGAGGCTTTCTGTTCCAGGACATCTCAAATGTCCTCTTTCTTTAAGGATCTTGGTTTCCCTTCTGCCATCATCAATGATGCCCTCACCCACATCTCCTCCTCCCTTGGCATGAACACTGAATTCTCCAACTTATGGTAATTCCCTCCCCCTCCCTTCACCCATCCCAGTTTTACTCTGCCTCTCATGGTTCTGACTTCTTCTACTATCCATAGTGCTTTCCCCTTACATTCCTTCTTCACCTCTCCTGCCTATCCCCTCCCCCACCCCTTGATCTTTTGTCTGATTGGTTTTTCACCTGGCACCTACAAACATTCTCCTTCCCACCTTCCCCCCACCTTCTTTACAGGGCCCCGCCCCCTCCCTCATCAGTCCTGATGAAGGGTCTCGGCCCGAAATGTTGACTGCTCGTTTCTGCGGATGCTGCCTGACCTGCTGAGTTCCTCCAGCTTGTTTGTACGTGTTGATTTGACCCCAGCATCTGCAGTGTACATTGTGTTCTCTAACTTCTATGTTGTTTTTATTGGAAAATAAATCACTGACCTGCTGCCACAACCTATGGACTCACTTTCAAGGACTCTTCAATATTTATTGGTTATTATTATTATTATTTGTATTTGTACAGTTTTTGCACACTGATTGTTTGTCCATCCTGTTAGGTGCGGTCCTTCATTGATTCTGTTGTATTTCTTGTATTTACTGTGGATGCCTGCAAGAAAATGAATCTTACGGTTATGTATGGTGACTTTGATAATAAATTTAATTTGAACTTTGAAATTAACAAATTTGATAGAGGTGTAGTATTGGTAGTACCATCACTCGAGTACAGCAAGACGTTCTCTAAAGGGGTTGACTAATGGCTGTAGAGGCTGATGTGGGATCCTCGTACAACAGTGCAGTGTGGGCACAGGTAAGTGTAGTTGTGGTTGGTGGAGGGGTAGAGGTCACTCTGGTATAGTGCAGCTCCCTCTTGAATAGATTTCCTCCGTGTGTGTCTACCCAGTTTTTAGATGTCATGTTGAATTTCTTCAGGCTGATTTTGATGTTATCATTGAAGCATTTCCTTTCTCCACCAGGGGCTCGCTGACCTTCCTTCAGCTGGGAGTTAAGAATCTATCTGGGGAGGCGTGAGTTAGACATCCAGATGACATGACCTATCCATTGGAGCTGGTGTTGCTCTATCGTGGTGGAGATGCTGTTCACGTTGGCATCCTCCTGTGCGCTGGTGTTAGTGTGTCTGTCTTTCCAACTGATCCTCAGAGTCTTTCATAAGGATCTTCGATGGTGGGATTGTTCCAGGTGTCTACTGCAGGAGGTCCCTGATTCAGCTCCATACAGTAATGTAGGTGGACAAGATGATAAGAGGCACAGATCAAGTTGATAGCTGAGGCAGAAATGGCTAATACGAAGGGGCATTATTTTAAGTTAAATGGAGGAAAGAATGAGGGAAAGTCAGAGGTAGGTTTTTAACATAGTGTTGGGTGTGTGGAATACCCTCCAGGGGTGGCAGTAGAGGCAAATACATGAGGGGCATTGAAGAGACTGAAATAGGCGGATGGTTGGTAGAAAATGGAAGGCTATGTGGGAGGGAAAGGGTTTGATTGGTCTTGGAGTAGGTTAAGAAGTTGTAACTGTGCTGTAATGTTGTGTTCTAAATGATGCCTTCTGTTGAAAGATATGAACACAATCATTTTTTTCATGCTAAGGAAGCATCCATCGATGCAACATGACTTACCAAGTATTTCCTGCGTCTTTTGTGTTTATTTCAGATTTCCAGTCTTCCTTGATTTTTTAAAATATTCTGTTATTCAGAAACACAGCACGCTCACAAGCCCTTGCGGCCCAACGAACCCACGCTGCCAAATCATACCCACCTGAACAATTAACCTACTAGCTGGTACATCTTTGGACTAAGGGAGGAAACCAGAGCATCCGGAGGAAATCCCACTGCGGTCACGGGTAGAACGTACCAACTCCTTACAGACCGCGGCGGAAATTGAACCTGGATTGCTGGAGCTGTAACAGTATCACACTAACCGTCACTCTACCCGCACTTTCATTAATATTTCATGAAATTGGCCTGAAAAATCAGTCCATGTAAACGATAGTGTGTAACAGAGTGCAGTGGCAACGTTTTGTTTATTCATTGGTCTTTGCATAACTTTTATTCCACTGCAAGTTTCAATGTGGATGTGGTAAATAAATCGGAATTTGATCATTCTATACACAAGTACATCGGGATAGTAAAGTGGATAACAGAATGGGATTTGCTGGCTAAATTGTGACACCATATTAACGACAAGTCTTTAACAAAGCTTTTCATTCTTCCAGGGGTCTTTTTATTACTATCCATGACCGAGGCCACATTGCTACAGTGTTGAAGTCCTGGCCTGAAAATGATATTCGGGTATGTTTGTATTGCTTTCTCTATATTAATAGGACCATAAGACATGGGAACAGAATTAGGCCATTCAGCCCATCAAGTATGCTCTGCTATTCAATGATGGCTGATTTGTTTTCCCTCTCAACCCCATTCTCCTGCCTTCTCACCCTAACCTTTGACACACTGACTAATCAAGAACCTATCAACCTCCACCTTAAATATACCCAATTACTTGGTCTCCATAGCTGTCTGTGTCAATGAATTCCACAGTTTCTTCACCCTCTGGCTAAAGAAATTCCTTCTCATCTCTGTTCTAAATGGACGCCCGTCTATTCTGAGGCTGCGCCCTCTGGTCCTAGACTCACCCACTACAGGAAACATTCTCTCCACGTTCACTTTGAAGGCCTTTCTGTATTCAATTGCTTTCAATGAGATCCACCCCTCCCCCCCACAATCTGCTGAACTCCAGTGAGTACAGGCCCAGAGAAATCAAATGCTCCTCATATGTTCACCTTTTCATTCCCAGAATCATTCTCCTGTGACCCTCTACAACAGGGGTGTCAAACTCAAATACACAGTGGGCCAAAATTAAAAAATTGGTACAAGTCGAGGGCCGGACTGGTTCAGCGTTTATTGCAAAACTTATTGAAATGAATTTATTACACATGTTAACCTGGAACTAACAAAGCTTAGCTTATTGCCTACAAAAACAACATTGAACATTAAATAAAAAAAAATCAGTTGCATTTATTTCTTATGGCTTTATCTGCAGCTTTTCCGGAGTAATTTCTAATGAAAACATCTTTCCACAGGCCAACACTCTGTGATTCACACTAGTCTAAGCCAGATACTTGGCATCCCATCTTGGATGCAAGTTCATCAATGTTTGGAGTCAGGCTCTGAGCTGAGGAAATTCTCAGAATTTAGTGAAGGTGTTCATCAGAAAGACGACTCCTATGTGATGTTTTGTTTATCTTCATCAAAGAGAACAGTTGTTCACACAGATATGTGCTGCCAAACATAGAGAGCATTTGAGCAGCTTGGGTACGCAGCTGGGGCATTGTGTCGGGAATGAAACGTAGAAACTGTGCAGCGCCCACCGAGTCATACTTTGCTTTGAGTGTGTCACTACATTGGAGTTCAATCAGCTCCATTTGTATGTTGGTTGGTGCGCTTTCCACGTCAGCTGCAAATGGATTACTGAGCAGTTCAAACCTGCTTTTTTGGGCTTCAAAGTCGGCAAATTTCCGTGTGAAATCAGCACCAAGTATGCTAAGTTTTTCAGCAAACTTTGCCAGTGGGAACACTGCGGTAGAAACCTGCTCTTTCATAGTTTGGCAGCACGGAAAATGGCTCAAGTTTTCTTGCTGCATCTGCGTCTCCCACAGGCGCAACTTTGTTTTAAAAGCCCTCAGGGCAGCGTACATGTCTGTGATCACACGACCCCTCCCCTGAAGCTGCAGGTTGAGCACATTGAGATGGCTCGTGATGTCACACAGAAACGCCATTTCACAAAGCAACCTTTTATCCCAGAGCTCTGTTGTGTCTTTCCCTTTGCTTTCCATGAACTGACAGATCTCCTCGCGCAACTCGAAACATCTTTTCAGCACTTTTCCTTGGCTTAACCATCGCACCTCTGTGTGATAGGGCAAATCATTATATTCTGCACCCAACTCCTCCAGAAACTACTTGAACTTGCGGTGATTTAAACCTTTGGCTCTTATGAAGTTAACTGCTCAAAGAGTTCCAACAGATTTATGAGGCATGATTTCCTTCAGGAAACCATACTGTCTTTGGCCTATTTTATCATATGCCCCACAACCTCATCCTTAATAATGGACCAACATCTTCCCAACCATTGAAGTCAGGCTAACTGGCCTATAATTTTCATTCTTCTGCCTATCTCCCTTCCAGTCCATTGGAACCTTTTCAGAATTTGGTGAATCTTGAAAGATCATTTCTAATGTTTACACAATCTCATCTGCTACATCTTTCAGAACCCTGGAGCGTAGTCCGTCTGGTTCAGGTGTCTTATTTACCTTCAGAACATTCAGTTTCCTAAGCAACTTCTCAATGTTCATGCCAGCATGGTGGAGGCTAAATGGAGGGATTATTAGTTGTTGCTCCCCCACTCTGAGAGTGGTCTTATTGTGGCAGAAGAGGAGGCCATGGAGGACTGACATGTTGGGGTGGAACAGGGATAGGAATTAAAATGGTTGGCCACTGGGACATTCTGCTTATGTTCTGCTTTCAAAGGATTTTTAATGGCTCCTTGTCAAATAATAGCAAACACTCTGGCAGAATTTTTGTGCTTGTTTTTATTACCTCACATTCCCAATCCTTCCAGGACATAATTAGAATCAGAATCAGGTTTAATGTCACTGCACATGTCATGAAATTTGTTGCTTTGTGGCAGCAGAACATTGCAATACATAATAATTTATAAAATTACTTAAAAATGACAATAAGGAGGGAGTGGCGAGCACATAGTGATGAGGTATTAACCCATTTAAAAATTATATTCCAAGTCTCTTTAGAAATTGAAATCTGTAAATCCTGTTCCCAGACTTTTTAAAATTTGTCTAAAGGAGCCTCTCTCATTCCCAACAGCATGTATTAAATACTGGATATTGCGCCATTATGAAAAGGTTTCAAATTAGAAATTACATCGATTAAGTTTTTAACAGGACTCATAGGAAATGTATGCAATTGAGATCACAGAAAGTCTCTAATCTCTAGATATTGAAAAAAGTGGGTATTTGTTAAGTTATATTTAACTGACAATTGCTCAAAAGAAGAGAGACTCCCTCCAACAAACAAATCTTGGAAGCATTTAATACCCAATCTATCTCATTCTTTAACAACTACATCGGTCATAGAAGGTTTAAAAAAACAATTAGTAAAAATTGGACTAGAAAGGGAAAATCTCAATAAATCAAAATATTTTCTAAATTGTAACCAGATCCTCAAAGTATGCTTAACTACCAAATTGTCAGTTAGTTTATTTAAAGATAAAGGAAGTGAGGATCCAAGAAGAGAGATAATAGAAAATATCATAACAGAATTAGCTTCCAAAGAGACCCATACTGGACAGTCTTTCTGATTAATATAGTATGGCCAGAACGTAAGATCTTGTACATTGACTGCCCAGTAATGGAACCTAAAATTTGGTAAAGCTACAATTTAAAGTGATCCACAGGGCTCACATGTCCAAAGGCAAGCTATTTCATTTTTATGCGGATATATATCCCTGTTGTGATCGATGTAACAATGGAAAAGCTTCACTAATTCATATGTTTTGGACTTGTCCGAGTCTTGAAAAATATTGGAGGGAAGTATTCCAAACTTTTTCTGTAATTTTTAAAGTAAATTTTAAGCCTAATCCTTTGACTGCCATATTTGGTATTGTTGGAGAAAGAGGCATAACTTTGGAATAATTTGATTTGCATGTATTGTCTTTTAATTCACTCATGGCTAGGAGGGCGGTGTTGCTTAAATGGAAGGATGTTGCTCCGCCTACTCACACTCAATGGTACCCTGATGTTATGTCATGCTTAAATTTAGAGAAGATCCGCTGTTCAATTTCTGATTCTGACCAAGACTTTCAAACATTCTTGAACTATTTTCAAAACCTTTATCTGGCATTAAAGTACAGATGTTGGCTATTAACATAAATCACTATGTGATAAGGATTTTTTTTAGAAAACAGCTTTGATCTTGGTAGTGGATTTAGATTCTTTTTTATAATAAAACTAATAAACTGATTATAATAAAACTTGCAACTCAATTTAATTCATTCATTTGATTATAAATATGGGGTACTGTGATTATAATAGCATGATTTAAATATAGTGCATTTTGTACTATTCTATCTTTTTTTTCGATTCATAATATGTATCCTCATGAACTCTGTATTTTCCTATGCAAAATTGAATAAAAATATTGGATGGAAAAATTACAATAAGAAATACATATAAAAATTAAGTAAGTAGTACAAAAAGGGGGAAGATAGTGAGGCAGTGTTCATGGGTTCATTATCCAATCAGAAACCTGATAGTGGAGCGGAAGAAGATGTTCCTGAAATGTCAAGAGGGAGATTTCTGGCTCTTGTACCTCCTCCTTGATTGTATCAATGAGAAGAGGGCATGTCCTGAGTGATGGGGGTCCTTAATGATGGATGCCACCTTGCTGTGGCATCCCCTTTTGGAGGTGCCCTCGATGCCGGGGAGGCTGGTGCCCATGATGGAGCTGGCTGAGTTTTCAACTTTCTGCAGCTTTTTCCGATCTTGTGTGTCGCGGCCCCTCCATGCCAGGTGGCGGTGCGTGGAGGCATAGTCAGCCGCACTCTGGACAGGTAGTAGAGTCACAGAGTAATGCAAGATGGAAACAGGCCCTTTTTCCCTACTCCCTGAAGCTGAGCTCTGCAATTTTTCTGCTAGTCTCAGTTACCCACGTTTGGCCCATAACCCTCCAGGCCCCTCACCTCCATGTACCTATCCCAATGCTTCAGAAATGTTGCAATTGTACCTGTCTGAACCCTCCCCTGGGAGCTCATTCCAGATGCTCACTGTCCTCTCTGTAAAGATGTTACCTTTCAGGTCACCAGAGACATCACTCTTCAAAGTCACTAAACTGCATTGCTAATACCCTTACAACCATTAATGGTCAGGACTGGAAACGTAGCATGTGGGTAATGTAATAGAGTGTATTTCCTACTTTGATGAGTATTTTTCTTTGGTGTTATTTAACTGATTTTTGGAACCCTTGTAATTCCAGGCCGTTGTTGTCACTGATGGGGAACGTATTCTGGGTCTAGGTGACCTTGGGAGTTATGGAATGGGCATACCAGTGGGTAAGCTGGCATTGTACACGGCATGTGTTGGAGTGAAACCCCAGCAGTGTTTACCCGTGATGCTAGACGTTGGCACCAACAACGAGGTAAGCAACAGTTCAGGGATTGCAACGGCATGTTGTTTGTTCTGATGCTAATCTCTCCTTGGCAATGAGGGACAACGATGCTCAAGCATTAGGAATTTGCTATCACACTTGAGATACAGATCTGGAAGCAAGTTTGAATCAATAGCTCAAAGGTTTAATAGTTCAGTTTAATGTCAGAGAATGTATTCAGAATGCAACCTGAAATTTTTACTCTTTGCAGACATCCACAAAGACATGTGACCCTTAGGTTCGGCCAGCTCGTGTTCGTCTAGGGGAAGAGAGCCTCTGGCCCCGCCAAACTGAGAAATCTCGTTTGTGTGGATGCTGTGTGATGTGTTGCCCGGTTACAAACCCACACCGCAAAATATCAGACAGTACACCGTACGCAATTTAACGAGTGAACTTTATAGATTTTACCTGACTATAGGGTTAGTAAAGAAAATAAAAAGTAAAAGGGCCCATTTTAATGAAACAGTCTGGTGCGCACGTTGGAGCTCGTGGTTCCGTCCATCCATCCCCCATCGACCTCCTCCGAGTGTCACCAACCTTTGGACCCTCGCTCCAAGTCCACTCCATCCGGCGGTCCTCAACTCTCTCCACTCATGTCTTCCCTCTTCATCTCTCGCCGACAAAACAGCGCAAAATCTCTGCTCTCAGACTCACAAGAAAGAAGAACATGCCTCTCATTAGCTAGCAGACATGCCAAAGCCCCCATTATCTCTAGTCCTAACCCAAACATCGCTGCTACAGAGAAACCATTACCTCAGCAGAGGAACATTACAGAGAAGCCATTACATTAACAGTGAAACCTTACAGTGCGTTACAAACAGAAGGGAACCCCAAAGAATGAATGACAGAAAATCATTCGAACCCCAAAGCCCCCTCTCCCCCATGCAGAAACAGCAGCAAAGCATCAGTCTTTCCCCCATTCCCTCCACACTTATTTCAGCGGGAAGCATCAGCACCCAGTACCAACCAGCAAACAATGACAGAGCCCTCAGAGAGAGACCGTGATCTGATATGCAGTCCAACAGACCTACTGTTCACCCAGTAATTCGACATACCAGTCTCTCTCTCATTCTCCCCCCTCTCTCCCTCCATCTCTCACTCCCCTCTCTCTCCCTTTCTGTCCCCTCTCTCTTTCCCTTCCCTCTCCCTCTCTTTCCTCTCTCTCTCCCTCGGGACAGAGAGGTGCCACCACAGCGAGAGCAGAGGCCAACAAACAAGTTGCTGCAACAATGTTACAGTCTGTCACGTCACTTTTATTCCGACTTCCTCCTATTTGAGAATCAACAAAAAACTCTCCCCCACCATCAAGAGAAAGAGAGAGCGATTGCACCGGTACAAAGGGCTCCGACAGCCTATCTGATGTTCGTGATGTTCCATTCTTCCGCGATGCCTCAGTTGGCAACACCGGCAGGCTATCAGCCCGTCCACAACCACGGAAGGTGTGCCTCTTTGAGACGGCATCATTGGGATATCGAGAAATGGCTGGTTGGTGATCTCTGGGAGCAGGAAGCACCGGTGTGAAGAATCGCAGTTTGAGTGCAGCTCTCCGACAGTACCCCATCCACCTTGTAAAGGAAAGGAGAGACATTAAAGAGAAGAAATTAAAGCTGTTTCACAGATGAGCTCGAAGAAGCTGCCCTGTGGCTATATCTTAGATCCACTAAATCAAACCAGTTTAGCTGTGGAAGAGAAATTCCAATAATTAAATCCATAATAAGGAAGGGTGGCGAGGCTTCAGAGAGGGTGCAGGAGGTGTACCAGGATGCTGTCCGGATGAGAAGGAACGTGCTATAATGGACCAACTTGGGTTGTTTTCTCTGGAATGGCGGAGGCTGGGGGAGATCTGATAGAGGTTTATAAAACTATGAGAGGCATAGGCAGAGTGGACAGACAGTATCCTTGTCCCAGGGTTGAAATGTCTAATACCAGAGGGCATGCGTTTAAGGTGAGAGCGGGTAATTTCAAAGGAGGTGTGAGGGGCAAGGGTGGGTGTCTGGCCTGGGGTGGCGGTAAAGGCAGCTACATTGCGGACTTTTAAGAGATGTTTAGATAGGCGCATAAGTATGAGGAAAATGGAGGGATATAGACATTGTGTAGGCAGAAGGGATTAGTTCAGTTGTCCAACTAATTACTCATTTACTTGGATCGGCACAATATTGTGGGCCAAAGGGCTTGTTTCCGTGCCGAATTGCTCAATGTTCTAATAAGAAGCAAATATCCATATTCATACATTGTATGGTGACCTTCCGATTATTAGCTGGTTGTAAAATCTCTCATAGCTCATGGACGTCCTTCATGGAAAGACATCTACCGCGGTTCCCTGATTTGGCCTGCAAGTGACACTGGACCTACAGCACTGACTTAATATCAGCTAGGCTTAGAATGCCATTCAAGGGCCATTTAGTCAAAGTCAAAGTGGATTTATTAGCAATGTACTTATGTCACTATATATAACCCTGAGCTTCATTTTCTTGTGGGCATTTTATGAAAATAAACTAGCCCACTAACTCACCCCTCCACCCCCTTAATGACCACTATGTTTTTCATTTTCTGTCAGAGTGCCTGGCGTCTCTTTATGGACAGTCAATCTATGTATATAAGCTATGGTATCCATTTATATTTATTGTGATCTTTTTAAATCTTATTGTGTTTTTCGTGCTGCATCAGATCTGAAGTAGCAATTATTTTGTTCTCCTTTACACATGTATACTGGAAATGATATTAAACAATCTTGAATATTGAAATATAATGGTATTTACGAAAAAACTATACATAAGCAAAGACTGACAAACAGCCAATGTGCAGAAGAAAGCAAACTGTGCAAATAAAAATGAGATATGTATATTTTTACGTACTCATGTCAGCTCCATGTGTAGGTTTTCCTAAATTACACAGCAAAGGCGTTTTAAGTTTAAAAAAAACAGCAGCAACTCCTTTACTGTCAAACAAACACTGAACATAAAGGGCGGTAAAAAATTTCACATCATTATGTCAGACCAGCCTCTTAAAGTGAAGTGAATAATTGGTAGTTGTGAATTATGTATGTTTCCCCAATTACATTACCCCACTAAGTACATCTTTCCCTCTCTACCCCTCTCCGCTTTCTGCAGGGATCATTCCCTTCGCGACTGCCTGGTCCACACGTCTCCCACCTGGTACTTACCCCTGCAAGTGTAAGTGCTTCACCTGTCCCTACCCTTCCTCTCTTACCACCATTCAGAGCCCCAAACAGTGCTTCCAGGTGAGGCAACACTTCACTTGTGAGTCTGTTGGGGTCATCTATTGCATCCGGTGCTCCTGGTGTGGCCTCCTCTACATCGGTGAGACCCGACGCAGATTGGGGGACTGCTTTGTCAAGCACCTACAACACTCCGCCCACCACAACAGACAGGATCTCCCGGTTGCCACCCACTTCAACTCTGCTTCACATTCCCATTCGGATATGTCCATACACGGCCTCCTCTACTGCCATGATGAGGCCAAACTCAAGTTGGAGGAGCAACACCTCATATACCGTCTGGGTAGTCTCCAGCCCCCTGGTATGAACATCGAATTCTCCAACTTCCAGTAATTCCCTCCCTCTTCCTTCCCCTATCACACTTTCACTCTGCCTCCTCTTCCAGCTGCCTATCATCTCTCTCATGATAATACCTTCTTCTACTATAAATAATGCTTTCCCCTTACATTCCTTTTTCACCTTTCCTGCCTATCCCTTTCCTGCTTCCCCTCTCCCACCCCTTGATCTTTCCTTTGATTAGTTTTTCACCTGGCACCTCCCCCCCTACCTTCGTTATAGGGCCGCTGCCCCCTCCTTCTTCAGTCCTGACGAAGGATCTCGGCCCAAAACGTTGACTGCTCGTTTCAACGGATGCTGCCCGACCTGCTGAGCTCCTCCAGCTTATTTGTACACATATAAAACTATAAGTAGTGCTGAAAGTATGATTCAGAATGCCGGCCTAACCAGTGGGAACGAGGGCCTTCGATCAATAAAAACGTGCAAACACAAGACAGCACAGACACTGGAATCTGGAATGTGTTGGATATCTTTTTTTTACTTGTCCAGAAGTTTGTTGGGACAGAGATTTGTCTGAGATTGATATGACTTTACGTATGTCTATCCAAATAAAGATCCCTACATTCTTGAACAGTAACAATGCTGACATTGTTACGGATAAACTGCAAAGCTTCAATTCTTATTATTTACAATGTAGCGGCTTCTCACAGTGGAGTTCCGCTGCAGATCATGCAGTGCAAAGCAAGCTGGTATGTGAAATGCTGGAGGAACTCAGCGGGTCAGACAGATAGCAGCTAATGATGGGAGAAACCAGTCAACAACTCGGGCCAAGATCCTTCATCAGGACTCAGATTCTGGTCTCGATTCGAAAATTTGATGAAGGGTCTCGGCATTTTGTTCTGGATTTCCAGCATCTGCAGAATATCAAAGATTCAAACTACATCTATTGTCAAAGTATCTATGCAGTATGCAACACTGAAATTCATCTTCTCCACAGTCACAAGGTAAAGAAACATCGAGCTAACCCACTCAAAGAAAAACATCCAAAATCAAACCCCCCCCCGTGCAAAAAAAATCGCGCAGACGGCAACAGAAAGAGCAAAAGCAGAAAGGAAGCGCGAAAACATAAAATGAAAAAACGTATATCAGTTCAGTTCAGCTCGGACCATCCTGAAACAGCTGCCCAAGTGTACTAACAAAAAAAGAGGGACCAGGACTAGAGCTAGAAAAAAGACACATAAGAAAGCTGAATTAGAGTCTAAATGTACAATCCACGTCGGTTAAACCGTGCTCCAGCACCATCCGCCGACCAAGGGAGATTGTTTGAACGCAAGGACCTTCCAGCGAGCGAGAGGCCGCCACACGCAGATACCTTCTGCGGCAGCGGCGAGCGGGAGGCTGGTAGACGCGCTGGGCGCACACCTTGATGGCTTGATTCTTCCTCAGCGGTGAGATCAGCGTGAGGTGGAGTCGGTCCTGGGCCTGTGCGCTGGCCACACGCTTTGGTCGCAGCCTTGAGGGACGCCTTCCGAGACAGCAAAGCGCCAGATTGCCTGATTGGCCCGAAATCCCACTGCCAGAATGTAGATTACGGGCTCACACAGAGGCAGAAGCAAATTTGAAGTAAAAAGAAGTGAAAGGGGTTGCTTTGTGACCCGTCCCGAGGGCTCGCCTTTGGTGGCGTTGTTCTCTGGCGCCATCTCCTGTGTTTGTGGAGGCACGGGGGTGGGGGGGGGGGGGTGGTTGACAGAATCCTGTTACCACAAGAGACTGAAAGTAACAACAGAAGACTGGTGGAACACATTCAAAATGTTGAAAGCACCCAGTAGGTCAGGCAACATCTACGGAGAGGAATAAACAGCCGATGTTGCAGGCTGAGACCCTTCATCAGCACTCACCTTGTGCTTATAAGAAGATTGGAAATGGCTCTACCCCGTTTTGAGGCTCTTCCATTGTTCAATAAGCAGAACAAGTTACCTTTTAAGTTAACAACGATCTACTTCCATTTAACCTTCTTTCTCCACTCCTCAAGCTGCCAGCAGAACCTCTCCGACATTAACTCCACCACTAAAAAGCTGCAGAAAGTTTGAAGGAATTGTTTTATGCTTTTGCAGGAGGTGCATTTGAGAGCATTGACTGGTGCATTGTTGACTTCCATAAAGTCATCTAAAAGTTCAAAAGTAAATTTATCATCAAGGTGCATATTGTATATGTCACCATATACTACCCGAGGTTAATTTTC
This sequence comes from Hypanus sabinus, assembly GCF_030144855.1. NCBI lineage: Eukaryota > Metazoa > Chordata > Chondrichthyes > Myliobatiformes > Dasyatidae > Hypanus > Hypanus sabinus. Next base: position 140,095,634 of record NC_082715.1, on the reverse strand, counting down.
TTGCAGTGGAACAAAGAAATACAGTAGGATCAATGAAAAACTATACACGAGCAAAGACTGAGAAGCGACCAATGAATGTATAATAGAAAAAGAAACCCATGGCCACGTGGATTTCCTCCAGATGCTCCGATTTCCTCCCACATTCCAAAGACGTCCGGGTTAGGGTTAGTGAGTTGAGGGCATGCTACGCTGGCGCCAGAAGCGTGGCGACACCTGCGGGCTGCCCCCAGCACATCCTCGAGCTGTGTTGGTCATTGACACAAATGACACGTTTCACTGTATGTTTCAATGCAAGTGGGACGGATAAAAGCTTCAATCTTTGATAATGGTTTGGAATATTATGAGCGGCTCTGGTCAACCCATTACAAGCAAAATGGAGGCACTTTGGAGAGGGTGTAAGAAGAGGATTACCAGGATGCTGCCTAGGTCAGAGGGTATTACTTGCAAAGGTAGCTGGATACCCTTTCTGTGTTTTCTCTGCAGTATCCACGGAGGTTTGTATGACAAGCATAGGTATGATAGAATAATGTTCTCAGGTTGGAAATATCGAATATTAGAGGGCAGAGCTTCAAGTGAGAGGGGGAATCTTTAAGGAGCAATAACGGAAGAGCTCAGTGGATTGTGAGAAACCTGTTGGGAGGGCAGCAATCGTCCCTAGCTTGGGTCAATACCATGCATGAGTCCTGACGGAGGTGTTCTCAATGAACACATTCCCCCCTCGCAGATGCTGCTCGACTTGTTGCGTTCCTCTAGCTGATTACTTGTTACTCCAGTTCCAGCATCTGCCATTTCTTGCATTGCCTAAGTTTAAATGAGATGGGTGGGTTAAGTATTATTTTTACACAGAGTGCCAGGGTCCTGGAACACACTGTCAGAGGGTGGCTGTGTAAGTAGACGTGATGGCGTGTTTAAGAAATATTTAGACAGGCACAAAATGGAGGGACGCAGATTAAGGTTCAAGATTAAAGATTGTTTAATGTCATTTCCAGTGCATGAATGCAAAGGAAAATGAAATAGTTGTTACTCTGGATCCAGTGCAGCACAAAAAAACATATGGGATGAAGAACACAATAAATCTAAATACATAAGATAGCTTATATACATAGATCGATAGTATGTCCATAAAGTGACGCTAGATACACGAGTGCCAGTACACAAGGTGGTTGGAGGTGTGGAGGGGCGAGTGAGTGGGTGGAGGTGTTTAATGAAACCCATAACACATTTTATTGAGCTCCAAAACCTAAACACAAAATAGCACTAAAAATCTTTACGTCATCACGTCAAACCAGCCTCTTAAAGTGAAAGCCGAACTCAATGCCGGTGGTTGTGAGCGATGTACATTTCTCCCTATTACATTGCCCTACAAAGTAATGTTTTGAGTCTGGTGGTCCTGGTGTGGATGCTACGTAGCCTCCTCCCTGACGGCAATGGGACAAAGTGCCCATGAGCAGGGTGGGTCGGATCCTCCCTGATGTTACTGATCCTTTTCTGGCATCTTTCTGTGTATGTGTCATTGATGGCGGGTAGGCTGGTGCCAGTGATGTGTTGGGCAGTTTCCTCCACCTGTTCACCGCAGTGCAGTTTCCATACCATGCACTGATGCAGCTCGTGTGAATGTTCTCTACTTTCTCTACGTGAATGTAGTTTTTAGTCTTACATTTACTCCTGAAAGGCAAAGAGATTAATTTGGTTTCACGGCGAGCAGAGTCATTCTGGTCAAAGGCCCTGTACCTGGGCTATATTCTCTGTTGAAATTCATTTCTCTTCTCTCAGCTTCACACATTGTTATAAAATTAACTATGACTGCATTTCCCAATGAAGTTAAATTACATTAATTTAGGTGAAGTATTTGTGCGCATTTAAACAAAATACTCAAACAGCTTTACTTCTGAGTCATGGTCTAACACTAAAGTCTTTAAGAAGCAGCAACTGGATATTTCCCCCACAAATTCCAGGGAAGTCCACCCACACCACTTGTTACTCATTCACATCTGACTTGGCAAAGCCTTTGAATGTTTCTCCATTACGCAAATCATTTCATTAGATATCCCTGCACAAGTCCAATTTCTTCCCATGCTTCTGTTTGCTATCAGTACAAGAGATTTTACAATTACTAAGCAATCTGCTCTCAAGGAAATTTGCCAGCTATTCATCATTTTCTTTGCAATAAGGAGGCAATGTAAGATTAAAAACTCTGGCATCCTGGCAGCTAATGCAAAGACTTGTTGGCCCAGTGAAGATTTTTTTTATTTTTCCATCTCTTTCCACCCCCACCCCTTAAAATGATCTGTGTACATCTTTCATGGAGTGAAGTACAACAATTAGCATACTTTTCCAATTATTCAGAAAGTTATTTGGGTGGAGGAAGTCAAAACAAAGGTTGATAAGTTCAAAACCCAACAGACAGCTTTTGTTCTGTGTGAAGAACATACATCAGTACAGGCAAAGCAGTCCATTATACCTAATGTATATAAGAAGGTCGGTGAGTGTAGGCATGAACTTACTTATGACATTTCAGAATGCATTCAAACATACTTGGTGTAGCTGCACATGGCATGATTCTTGAGTAAAAACAAATATTAAAGAGAACTTAAAAGTTATTGGGTTGAATCATAACATATAAAAAAACTTAGGATGACTTTTTTTCAAAAAGATCAGGGAATTGAAGGCTATGGGGAACTCAAAGTTCAAAATAAATTTACTATCAAAGTACGCGTACATTATGTCCCCATGTACTACCCTGAGTTTCATTTCCTTGCAGGCATTCAAAGTAGAACAATGAAATACTACTATTGTAATGAGAGCTACTTGGTACTGCCTTAGTAAAGCAGCCAGTGTAATCAAAACCCCTCCCACTTCAGACATTCCCTCTTCTCCTGTCTCCCATCGGGCAGAAAATTCAAAAGCACGTCCCACCAGCACAGCATCTATCCCACTGTTGTAATCCCTTGAGTGGACCTCTCATATGATAAGGTGGACTCCTGACCTCACGATCCACCTGATTATGATCTCGCACCTTACAGGCTGCCTGCACTGTACAGTCAATGTTAACCTTACTCTGCACTCTGTCACTTTTTTATCCATTACTTCCTCAGTGCACCCTGTAATGCTCTGATCTGTATGAGCAGCATGCAAGACAAGACACCCTTCCACGTACTTACCCGAACTCCTCCTAAATGGACGAGCCTGCACCACTTCCACTGGCAGCTAGTTCAACACTCGCAGCAGTCTCCGAGTGAAGAAGATCCCCCCAGGTTCCTGTTAGGAGAATTAGGATGGAGGTGAGGAGAAACTGTGTCCAGGGAAGCAGTAGAGGTGACCTCATTAAACATAGTTAGGACACTGGTGGTAGCTTTTTTGCACAGCAAAGTAATTACGTGTTAAAGAGAAAAGGCAGGTAGGTGGGATGGAGTCCATGATACCGAATGGTGGAGCAGGTTCGATCGGCCAGATGGCCAACTCCTGCTCTTAGCTCTTGTGTTCGGTCTGCTGAAAGGACTCGGTGGATTGAGAAGCATCTGGAGGAGGAAATGGCACTTCCTACATTTTAGATTAGATTAGATTAAACTTTATTGTCACTGTGCCGAGTACGGGTTCAAAGCCAAATGAAATGCAAAGAATAGTGTTATGTACAAAATAAAAAGTAAAAAGTGCATAAAAAGTAAGTGCTACAGCACACAAATATAAAAGTACTGAGACAGTACAATATGGGTGCAATACTGCTTAGCGCTGTGATGTGAGGTTCAGCAGGGTCACAGCCTCAGGGAAGAAGCTCTTCCTGTGCCTGCTGGTGAGGGAGTGGAGGCTCCTGTAACGCCTACCGGATGGGAGGAGAGTAAAAAGTCCGTGGTTAGGGTGAGATGCATCCTTGATGATGCTTTTCGCTCTGCTCAGGCAGCGTTTATGGTAGATGTTCTCAATGGTGGGCAATTGGGTGCCGATAATCTGCTGGGCAGTTTTCACCACCCGCTGGAGTGCTTTGCAGTCCGATCCGGGACAACTGCCATACCACACTGAGATGCAGTTGGTGAGTATGCTCTCAATGGTACAGCGGTAAAAGTCCGTTAGTATCCCGGGACAGAGGTGAGCTTTCTTGTTGCTCCGCAGGAAATAAAGGCTTTTTGATCAGGCTTGAGTAGTTCAGGGACCAGGTGAGATCCTCAGAAATGTGGACACCAAGGAATTTGAAGCTTGATACACGCTCCACTACAACTCCATTGATGTAGATGGGGACGTGAGTGTGGCTCCTAGCATGCCTGAAGTCCACAATGATCTCCTTGGTCTTCTGGGTGTTAAGGGCCAGGTTGTTGTCGGCACACCATGCGGCCAGGTGCTGGACCTCATCCCTGTAGGCTGTCTTGTCATCCTCTCTGATCAGACCAACCACCGTGGTGTTGTCTGCCAACTTGATTATGGAGCTAGAACCATGTACAGGAATGCAGTCATATGTGAAAAGCGCGTACAAAAGAGGGATCATAACCCTACATAAGGATTGAGATTGAAAAGATGAGATAATCTGAGATGTCCTTTCATGGAAGCATAGAGTACTACAGCACAGAAACAGGCCCTTCAGCCCATCTAGTCCATGCCCAACTCATGTACTGCCTAGTACCATTAAACAGCACCTGGACCATAACCCTCGATGCCATTACAATCCATACAAATCAAAATTTCTCTTAAATGTTGAAATTAATTCTGCATCAACCACTCCACTGACAGCTTATTCCACACTCTCACCACCCTCTGAGTGAAGAAGTTCTCCCTCATGTTCCCCTTAAATATTTCACCCTTCACCCATAACCCATGACCTCTAGTTCCAGCCTCACCCAACCTCAGCGAAAGCCTGCTTACATTTATCTCATCTATATCTCATGATTTTGTATCCTTCTATCAAATCTCCCTTCATTTTCGTTCCTCCTAGAGATGCTACTGGACCCACTGAGTTCTTCCAGAAAATTGTTTTTTGCATCAAATTCCAGTCTCTGCTATCCCTTCCGTCTGTCTGGATTGAGATGATTGTCACTCAAGAAGCACAAAATTATTGATTAATAATCCCAGGAAGTTCCTTCTGACAATCAGCGAACACAGCAGTTGTTATCAATTTCTACCAAATACAAGTCTCGATTCAGTTAACTTCATAAAACAAGTTGTCTCTAAATGGAATTTACTGCAAAAATAACCATCAAACTGGCAAAAATGGAATGGTACCAGAATTCCCCACATTTTGCGTGGCTTTTCCTTAAGCAGATTTTTTTGTCTGCAGTGGACTTTCTGTGCATGTTACATTTCATTTCTTGGTATCTCAGAGTGATGTAATGTTTAGGGTACTGCGGTAGTGTAGCAGTTAGCGCGATGCTGGTATATCTCAGGGTACTCTGGAGTTGGAGTTCAATTCCAGCTACACCTGTAAGGCGTTTGTACCCTCTCCCTGTGTATGTGTTTCCTCCTGATGCTCTGGTTTCCTCCCACAATCCGAAGATGTACCGGTTAGTAGGTTAGATTCAAAGAACACTTACTATAAAAGTATGTATGCATATACAACCCTGAGATTCGTCCTTCCCGCAGACAGCCACAAAACAGAGAAAACCGTGGAACCCGAACAACGAAAAGCATCAAACCCCCGACCTGCAAAAGAGAGGACAAATCGTGCAAACGGCAAAAAATGAGTGAGAAGACAGAATATAAAACATCAAATCACAAGGTCATCGACACAGTCCAGGAACGTTCAGTTTCAGCTCAGCTCAGTCTAATCAAGCACTGCTTTGCTCGTTGACAGCCCTGTCCTCCCCCATCAGAATTGCACAAATTAGCAACAAAAAAAAGGAATAACCAGTAACACATCATAACATGAACTACGGAGTCCAAACCACGGACCACGTTGATTAACCTTTACCCGTGACCCAAGACTCCAAAGCATCCCCTGACGCATTGAGTGAGAGGGAGACCATTCAAATGCAGGCACCTTCCTCTGCCAGCAGTGCGCATGAGTGAGAGCGAGAGAGAGCGATTGCTCACACACAGACACCTTCCTCCGGCAGCAGCTGGTGGGAGTGAGACCAGGCAAACACAGTGGGAGGGAGAGACCAGTCAGCTACAGGCAAACGGTGCTGAACCCCCATTCGCCTTCTGCTCTCATCATTGTTGGTTTCATTCTTCCTTGATGTTTTAATCAGTGAGGCTGGTGAGAAATAGAGGCGATCGTGGGCTTGCACCCCATCTCCAGACTTCTTGGCCTTCAGGCTGCACACTTTGCTAGAAACCTCACCAAACTCCCTCGGAGGCAGCAAAGCACCAGTTCACTCAATTGGCCTGAAAGCATATCAATAGGCTCCAACAGTAGCAGAATCATATTTGAAAGAAGGAGAAGTGAAAGAAGTAGCTTTGTGAACTGTCTGAAGGGTGTTGCCTTTGGTCTCGTTGTTCACTAGCACCATCTTCTTCAGTTCATTGGATATTATAAACTGTCCTGTGATTAGACTAGTGTTGCTGGACACTAATCACAGGACAATTTATAATGTCCAATTAACTGAAGAAGACAGTGTGGCTCATTGGACCAGAAACGCTTGTCTGTCGTTGTATCTCTAAATAAAAATAAATAAATATCTTTTGCTGAACTGCTTAGTAGCCTTGAAATGAGGAAAGCAAATCTGAGAACTGTCTTGTGAAAAATTTCTAAATGCGAACAAACCTTCTACAATGACCCTTCAAATATTAGCACCAATGGCTTGAGTATGGCTCACTTTAGAATCTTCCTGTTCGTATCTCAGTCGGATTGAATATGAACAGAAGCAGGTGGAATCCAAAGCCATTAGGAAATTCCAGGGTGTTCAGATCCAGCAATAATGAATGTATAATTGAGACAGGTTTTTTATAACAAATAAAACATTTATTAAACACTGCTTAAAAAAAACCCCAAAAGTAAACAAATGACTAACTTAACTGGAAGTAGGCCTGTATACGGCAACCCAAACAGTTCTTAAAGTGAGAAATGAGAACTCAGTTCTTTAAAGTAGTATTGCAAAAATCCAAAATGATTTACAGTCAGTTAGGAGAGACTTTCCTTGAAGTAATAAATTCTCTTATGTGGCGTTACTGCTGATCCCAGCCAAAGTAAGCCTTGCCCGAAGGATTTACGATGAAGGAAATAAAACGGCTTAAAGGCACTGACCTTTCCTTGGCGAAATGCTGCATCCAACTCTTTCTGCTTTCAGAATGCAGGAGCTATCTCGAGCACAGGTTACTAACTCCTTGTGTGAAGATTAAATAAGGTCGAACCTGTTTTACCGCCGACAACATCAACTTTCCGCAATCCTTCAGCTTCCCGAACTTCAATAATTCTTCGCTCTCCGACTGGACTTTAACTGGCAGTGATTTTCAGAACAGCCGGCACAATGATTCTTACAGTAGAAATTAAAATTCCACTTTTAAAATGAAACTGCGTCATAAAATCAAATACACAGCAGAATGGAGTCACTGACGACTTAAGCCATGAGCTGACCTGCGTCAGAGGGAGGGGTTCTCCTTTTATATCCTGTTGAGAAAAACCATCACATGACCTCTCATTGGTGGGAAAATTACATCACTCCAACATCACAAGGCCATTACATCATGCCCAGCAGAGCCTCAATTATATCCTGATCATGTGACAGTCACAGGATACCCACGGGGTATGTAACAAGGGGAAAAATCAAACAGCAGCAAGTCAGGATCAGGTTTGCGGGATCACCACCATAACTTTTACCAGTTGATTGAGAGTTTTAAAGTTGGGCTGTGTGATCTCTGGTATCAGCTACAATATACAACATTCAGAAGAAATTACAAGGCAGTCCATTGGAAATGAGGCCAGTACTGATTTAGCTGTTTTATGCCCTTCTACTGTATGTACTCTTCCCTAATGCACAGGCTGACTCTAACTGCATTCATAATCCTAACAATGGCAATATCTTTGACCATATGATAATGCTGGGCAGCAAAGATTTTATTTCCTGAATATGCTTGGTGTATCTCATGGATTTTGGGCTGCTGATCATGAAAATCACCATGAAATTTCCATATCACACACCAATTGTTTGAAATCGCCTATATTTACTATTTTAATTCGTAATTCAAACAGCAAAGATTAGGGTAGGCATTTTTGATGGTCCACAAATCAAACAGGTCATCAGCGATAGGAAATTCAAAGAACTTCTAGTGGGACCGCAGAAAATTGCACGGAAGGCATTTAAAGATGTTGCTGAAAGTTTTCTGGCAACCACAGAGCACCAAGCTGCATGCATCTGGTTGACAGCATGCTTCAAGCATACCAAACCTGGAAGTGCAACATGTCACTAAAGATTCATTTTCTGCATTCGCCTCTAGACAAGCCTTGGCTCTGTCAGTGATGAGATGGTGAAAGGTTACACCAGGACATTGCGGTCATGGAGACATGGTATCAGGGTAATTGGAATCAATCAATACTGGCTGACTGTTGTTCGACGCTTAAGCGAGAAGCCATGGACACTGAGTACAAACAAAAATAATCAACAAAACATTCCTAGCTTGCAAAGTTCAGCACCATTATGTAATTATTCAAATTATATTCAATAAAAGATAATTTCTTGTTTTTCCAAATTCCTGTATGGTTCAAGTAATCTGAAATTATATTTCTGTTCAGCTTCAGCCTCTCTATCATAAACAAAAAAAAAATCTGAGGAAGCAGCACTTTCAACATAGTGTGTTGGCCAGTGTAATCTTTACTCTACCTATCCTATTTGCTTTCTCCTCCAAAATTGCCTGCCATTGCAAAGCAAGGCTTAAATTTTTACTAAATCTTATTAACTCATTATTTGGACAGTTGCAATGATTACCAGCTGGCCTTTCACCTCTTTAAACTTAATTTCATACAAATCTTTTCTGCCCAGATCTAAACCTGCAGCAAATCAAATATTAATCGTATGTTTACTATTTTGCGTTGGCTGCTGGTTAAGTCGTCTATTTAAAAAAATTCCCAGCTCTCAAATCCCCATTACCCTGTCTGTTACTGCTGCTATTTTTACAGAGCTTGTTCGTTTTCCCTTTGACCGTGCGTGTGTCCTCAGTGTCCTTCAATTTCCTCCCACATCCCACAGGCATACGGAGTATGGTTAGTAAGATGTTGGAGCTGGAAGCATAGCAGCAACTGTGGGTTGCCCCCACTGTATCCTCGGACTGTGCTGGCTGTTGATGCAAACTATGCATTTCACTGCATATTTCAATGCGTGTGACAAATACAGGTGGCCCCCGTTTTTCGAACTTTTGCTTTACGACAGCTTGCTGTTATGAAAGACCTACATTAGTACCTGTTTTCGCTAACCAAAGAGGATTTTCGCTTTTACGAAAAAAAGACACCCGCTTTATACGTGTGTTTACCCCAAGAAAGACTGCAATGACCGTGAAGCCTTGTGTGGGCAGTTGTGTGCGCATGCGTGTACGTGCATAGGTGTGCACGTGCACATGCGTGTATGTGCCGATTTTTTTTCTCCAAATCGATTTTGGCTCACTGTCTTCCTGAGTTTGATAAGTGAAACTACACAGTACCTACAATATTTCTACTTTATGTAGGGTGTATATTTATCATATCATTCCTGCTTTTACTATATGTTAGTGTTACTTTAGGTTTTATGTGTTATGTGATTTGATTTGGTAGGTTATTTTTTGGGTCTGGGAACACTCAAAAATTTTTTCCGTATAAATTAATGGTAATTGCTTCTTCGCTTTACAACATTTCGGCTTACAAACTGTTTCATAGGAACGCTCTACCTTCGAATAGCGGGGGAATCCTGTAAATCTCTAATCTCTTCTAGCTTCTATAGTTCAGATTTAGGAAGACAACAAGGCATTTTAAACAGGCAGAAAGGAAATACAAATCATTATTGATGGCACAATATATTGTGACCATTTGTAAATTTGTGTTGATAACACCAATTGGGAAATACATGCAGCACTGAGCCAAAGCAACAGGAATGAGGCAAAGCAGCACACATGCAATGCTGGAGGAACACTGCACGTCAGGCAGCACCTGTGGAAATGAATAAACAGTTGATGTTTCGGACCCTGACCCTTCATCAGGGCTGGAACGGAAGTGGGGAAGAAGCCAGAATAAGAAGGTGGAGGGGAGGGGGAAGGAGTAAAGGTGTAAGGTGAGAGTTGAGATCCAGTGAGGGGGAAGGTGGTGGGTAGTGGAGGGAGCATGAAGTAGGAAGCTGTGAGGTGATAGGTAAGGGCTGAAGAAGAATAATTAGAGATGAGAGTCAACCATGGGAGAAAGGCAAGGAGGTTTGGCAGCTGAGGGAGGTGATGGGCAGGTGAAGTGAAGGTAAAATAAGGGAGAAGAGATAAAGAGAGGAAGGGGATGGTGTAGACATTTGTGGAAGTTAGACAAATCGGTGTTGTTCCATCAAGTTGGTGTCAGTTTTGCTGCAAATACTAATACAATATCAGTTCAGATCAACTCAGATTAATTCAGAAAGTGAAATGAAAAGGTTAAATAAATCATGGAAACTTTTCTTCTTAACTTTGTGACAACCACTTTGCTTTTGATTTTTTGCACGAATCTGCTGAAAAAAAAAACATTTTTCCCAAATTAGGTTTTAATAGGTACATTTAATGTCAGAGAAATGTATACAATATACACCCTGAAATTCTTTTTCTTTGCAAACATCCATGAAAACAGGAGTGCCCCAAAAAATGAATGACAGTTAAATGTTAGAACCCCAAAGCCCCCTCAGCTCCCCCCTCCCATACGCAAGCAGCAGCAAAGCAATGGACCCTCCCCCCCACCAGCAAAAAAGCATTGGCAACCCCCACCAAGCATACAAGTATGCAGCAAAGCTTCAATAAAAACACAGACTTGCAGTACCCTAAAGACTACTTGTTCACTCAGTAATTCGACGTTCCACGGGCTCTCTCTCTCTCTCTCTAATAAGGAAAAATGAGGCGCCTCTGTTTCACAGTGAGAGGGGAGACATAACCAAACCACTCACCAATTTATGGTGTTAAGAGTCTGTGGTGTTGCTTTTTACGAGCTCTGTGCCCAAAGAACTCGGGTCTCTGGTCACACAGCCAGAAGCCAACTCGCATCTTCCGTCTCCCGTGACGCACCAGGTGGCAGCATTGACCTTGAGTCTGCCCACATCCAGAGCCACGAAAATCCCGCACCCTGAAGATGCCCTATTCTTCCAGACCGCGTCCTTGGCACATCGAAAAGCAGCGGGTTGTGAGACACCAAGAGCAGGTCCCATTTCCACAATGAACCAAAGTCAGCGTGTAACTCCGGGCCAGGTTCTTCAAAAGAACCCTGAAAAGGGAAAGAAGAGATATTAAAGATAGAATTAGAGCTGTTTCAGAAGATGCGAGCAGAGGAGTTGCCATTGGGTGCCATCGTCCTCTTAAGCTCCACCCAATTCCATGGTACAACTGGTCCCAAAGCAACACAAGAAGGATCTCATCCTGAAACGTTGACTGTTTATTCATTTCCATGGGTGCTGCCTGAGTTCCTCCAGCATTTTGTGAGTGTTGCTTTGGATTTCCACCATCTGCAGAATCTCTCGTGTGTCTATCTAGTCCCAAATTTGTTAACAGCATACTCAAAGGTTAGCAAATTTGCTATGTGGAGTTAACTTGTGTCTTCCCTTTTCTTTAAAATGTACAGAGCCATCTGCATTTAAAAAAGTCACTTTTCAGATTAAACCCATTTAATTCCTTGGTACATCAGTGCAGAACTCTGATTATGCTGGGGTTACTTCAGTCATTTCACTGCCGATGGGTCTATGGATTGACAAAAGACATTAAAGTAAAGCTTTCATTTAAACCACAGATTAGAGCTGTTGATGTTGGTGCTGTGCAGAATTAGCTGATCTTGTGAAGTAATTAGTACTGAATCACACTCTATGTAGTGGGAAGGAATCTACCTGGCGTCCTCACTCATTTGTTGTAAAAATGGGGGGATGGGGTGGGAGAGGAATTGATGATTCACTTGAACTACAACCCTCCATAAGTCATAATTCTAAGCTGTCAGAAGAAGTTTATGCTCTTTATGATAGCATAGGGAGCGTGACAGTAACAAGGCTGTTTGTCCAATTGCTGTACAAGTGTAGCAGTTAGTGCAATTGCTTTACATCGCCAGATCTATGATCAGAGTTTGATTCTTGCTGCCGTCTGTCAGGCGTTTGAACATTCTCGCCATAACAGTGCAGGTTTTCCCTGGATGCTCCGGTTCCCCCCCCCCCCCCCCCCCCAAACATATGCTTAGGGTCAGGGAGCTGTGGGCATGCAATGTTGGCACCGCAGGTGTGGTGACACTTACGGCCTGTCCCCAACACAATCCTCGCAGATTCCATTTGACACAAGTGATGCATTTCACTGTTAATTTCAATGTGCATGTGACAACTAAAGCTTCCTTTCTTTTTCTCTTTATTCAAAAAGGGACAACGTTCATCATTTCATTTCAACAGATTTTAAAATTATTTTTTGAAGATTAGCTTTATTTGTCACACCTACATTGAAACATACAGTGAATTGCGTTGCTTGCCTTAACAACAGCACAATAAAAGGGTCATTGCCAATTAACTGGACTCTCAACTCTTGCACTTATTCCCCAACCATACTTCATTTGACTTGTGCACAAGGTGAGCAGCATGGCCCTTGTCACCCACACTGTTCTGAACTCTGAACAGAGAAATGCCATTTTTATACAGAATTGCCTAGCTATGAACATTTGGTGAATTGTATGTTTCAATTCCTTACTTGTAAGATCAATCACCTTTCACAATGTTGTTGTTAAAAGTCAGTCGAAACTACCAGCTTTCTACCGATGATATATTTAAATTAGTGAAGCTCTTGTCCCTTAGTTCATGTGTATGTGTAGTTACTTTCTTGTTTTTGTAAGCCACAATGGCATCAGGAATCTGCTATGCAAAAGAGGCTATGCTTTTAACAGACTTTTCTTGTCTGGGCTGTCTGGACTCTATCTGAAATCTATCCTTGTCTGGACATTATGTTAACCTTTCCAATGCCACAACTTCACCAGGAGCAGCCTGCATGTGTCACCATGCTCCTAGCGCCAACTTACCATGCCCTCAACTTACTAACCTTACGTTACGTCTTTGGAACGTGAGAGGAAAGCAGGGCACCGGGAGGAAACCCCCATGGTCACGGGGAGAACGTTTAAACTGCTTACAGTCAGCAGTGGGAGTTGAACCCTGATCTTACAGATGGCACTGTAAAGAGTTGTGCTCACCACTGCCCTACCATTTGCAAGGGAGGGTAAAAGCAGTGGAAAAATTATGGCACTGTCCCAGTTACATAAGGAACTTAGTAAAATAAAACTGTGGATGTGGTTGAAACAACTGGGGTAGATTTTCACCAAATCACAGAGGAATGGAAATAATGCAAGTTGAATGAATTTAATTTATTCAATGCAAAGCCTGCCCAGTTTTCCTCTATTGATTTCCTTGTTTGGAAAAGGCATCGGAGTGAGCTCCATTGCACAAACCATTCCCTCTATCCAATACTGCTCTGAATAGCAGAGCAGCATTCCAAGGACACAATGCTGCTCTTTCTAACTTCCTCACCGCTTTATATATTAAGCAGTCAATTTATCAACCATTTACCACAAGTACCTTGCAGCAGTGTCTTTACTTTCAGGAAGAATGTATAGGACTCATCTAAAGACTATTCAGATCAACAAGTATCAGGGCACAATCTCCAGACCTCATCCATTACCTCTGGTGACAACGTAACAGAAGGAATTTTGCAAGAGCCTTGACCGAATGGACCATTTAAGATAATTCCTAGCAGAAGCTATTGAATCACCACAGCACTGCCAATCTTAGTGTCTTTTCACTCCGCTGATAAAGGCTAATCTTTCTGACATCACCTTTGCTAACCCTGTATGCGGAAGGGATGAATTTGCATTCATCAGCGGGCCTTAATTCTTCCAGTAAGAAGTTGGAGCACATTCATCTGACATATCAAAGGAAGGGTGGTAAACGACACCAGTCTGAATGAAGAAGAGAAGCACATTTTGAATGGAGCTGATGACAGTCCACACAGATGTTTGTACCCAGAACATTTACACAATTTAAGTCCAAGCCTGTGAGAAATTCTCAACTTTCATTATTATTTCAAAACCACATCACAACGTGAAGAAAGGATGAGATCACTCTCAGATCTGTTTGTTCTTAAGCCATATGCTTTCTGGATGTCCCTAAGGGAAGAGATGAAACGAGGGGACCACAGTTCCCCCAGCAAAACAGTGCATTTGTGTTCCTGAGGAGTGATCTGCAAAGTTGCTGGCTTCACAGGAGTGCTAAAGGGTTCGGGTGGCCAGGGGGCTTGAATAATAGTGATTTAAGTTTGTAAAATTATAAAAACAGACATAGCAGGCTCAAAAATAGGGTAGTGTAGCATTTCACCTAATGCTATTACTGCACCAGTGACGTGAGTTCGGTTCCAGGCCTGTCTGTGAGTTCTCTCCGTGACTGTGAGAGTTTCCTCTGGGTGCTCCAGTTTCCTCCCACATCCCAAAAGCTTATGCGTTAGTAAGCTGTGGGCATGTCATGTTGGTGCCGGAAGTGTGGCCACACTTGCAGGCTGCCCCCAGCATGTCCTTGGACTGTGTTGGTCATTGACGCAAACAACGCATTTCATTCTGTATTTTGATGTACACGTGACAAATAAAGCTCACCTTTGACCTTTATTTCCACATAATCAATAATTAGGTAAAACATTCATGACTCAGCAAGCTAAGTCAAGTTTATTGTCGTTTAACTATATACATATACTGTCAAATGAGGCACCCTCGTTTCTCCGAACCAGGGTCTAAAGCACTGTAATATACGTAACACACTTAGCACATAAACAGAACCACACTCACGTTCCCATCTACATCAACGGAGCTGTAGTGGAGCGTGTATCAAGCTTCAAGTTCCTTGGTGTCCACATTTCCAAGGATCTCACTTGGTCCCTGAACTACTCAAGCCTGATCAAAAAGCCTTTATTTCCTGCGGAGCAACAAGAAAGCTCACCTCTGTCCCGGGATACTCACAGACTTTTACCGCTGTACCATTGAGAGCATACTCACCAACTGCATCTCAGTGTGGTATGGTAATTGTCCCGGATCGGACCGCAAAGCACTCCAGCGGGTGGTGAAAACTGCCCAGCGGACTCTCAGCACCCAATTGCCCACCATTGAGAACATCTACCATAAACACTGCCTGAGCAGGGTGAAAAGCATCATCAAGGATGCATCTCACCCTAACCACGGACTTTTTACTCTCCTCCCATCCGGTAGGGACTACAGGAGCCTCCACTCCCGCAACAACAGGCACAGGAAGAGCTTCTTCCCTGAGGCTGTGACCCTGCTGAACCTCACATCACAGCGCTAAGCAGTATTGCACCCATATTGTACTGTCTCAGTACTTTTATATTTGTGTGCTGTAGCACTTACTTTTTATTCACAGTTATTTTGTAAAGTGTTGGCGCGTGGCCTAATGGATAAGGCATCGGTCTAGTAACCTGAAGGTCACTGGTTCGAGCCTCAGCTGAGGCAGTGTGTTTGTGTCCTTGAGCAAAGCACTTAACAACACATTGCTCTGTGACATCATCGGTGCCAAGCTGCTTGGGTCCTAGTGCCCTTCCCTTGGACAACATTGGTGGCATGGAGAGGGGAATGCTTGCAGCTTGGGCAACAGCCAGACTCCCATACAACCCTGCCCAGACCTGCACCCTGGAAACCTTCCAAGGCGCAAATCCATGGCCTCACGAGACTAATGGATGCCTATGTATTTTGTAAGTAATACTATTCTTTTCATTTCTGGTTAAATGCTAACTGCATTTCTTTTGGCTTTGTATCTGTACTTGGCTCAATGACAATAAAGTTGAATCTAATCTAATCTTTTCTAAGGTAATGACTTATGAAAGTACGGATGAAATCTACAGATGGATTACACATAAATAAACAAACTAAAGTGCACAAATTCAATATTGTAATGTACAGAACAGATTTACCAGTGAGACTTCAAATGTGATGCGGCAAGGAGTCCAGAAGCCTAATGGCTTGAGGGACGGAACTGTTCTCCACCCTGACCTTTCTTGTTTTTATGCAGTAGGGTCTCCTGCCTGATGTAGAAAGTCAAAGAGGATGCTGGATGGTTCCTTAATAATACTAAGGGCTCTGTGTACACAGCACTCCTGATAAAAGTCCCCGATGGCTGGTGGGGATATCCTTGTGATCTTCTCAGCTGTTCCCACAGTCCTTCCCAGTCCTTCTGGGGCAACTTGAAGACAGTAATCTCGTGCAGCACAGCTGGATAGATACGATTAAATATTCCCATTCAGCCTGATACAGCTGAGAACCACAACTGCTTCCAAGGTTTGTACAGTTAATAAGAATGTCTTAATGCGATTGAATAATCTATTGCTACCAATTGTGGCCGTACTTCTGCCAGACTCCTCGTAGGAAATGTGGCTGCTGGTCAGCGATACAGCTGCATTTAAGAAAACGGGGTTTTCAACACCCAGTACTGTCTATCTTGCTGACAAATGTACAGTCTGTAGTAAGTAAAACTGAACACCTCCGAGCTAGGGTGTTGTATCAGAGTGTCATTAGGACTGCTTGCGTCCTTTGTTTCACAGAATCCTGGTTAAGCTCTTCTGTGCTGGGCGCAGCGATTCAGATCGATGGGTTCACTATACTCCATCAGGACAGGACTATCAAGTTGTGCAGAAGCAGAGGTGGAGGAGTATGCCTCGTGATCAACTCCTCTCAGTGCACAAATGTGTCAGTGTTGTCCCAATTCTGCTCACCAGACCTGGGATATCTCGCAATTAAGTGCTGTCCATTTCACCTGTCGTGGGAGATTTCAGCAACCATTTTGGTCGCAGTATTCGTTCCAGCTCAGGCCAATGTCAATCAGGCTTTAGGTGATCTGAACAATGGGATCAACATGCACGATAAAGCGCACACTGACGCCTTCACCATCATTTTGGGGGATTTTATCCAGGTCAGCCTGAAAAAGTTATTAAATAACTACCATCAACAAATCACTTGTAGCATCAGAGGAAACAACACACTGGACCACTGTCAACACCACCATCGAGAATGCCTACCGTGCTATTCCATGGCCTCGCTTCAGAAAGTCTGGTCACTTGGCTGTTCTTCTACTCCCTGAGAATAGGCAGAGACTGAAGACTGCAGTGAGGACCAAGAAGGCATGGACAGGGGAAGCACAGGACCGCTTTGAATCGGTGGACTGGACTGTATTCAGGGATTCATCCTCTGCTGTGCCTATTGTCTTGTTTATTAATTATTGTACTGCCCTGCACTGTTTTGTGCACTTTATGTAGTCCTGTGCAGGTCTGTAGTCGAGTGCAGTTTTTATGTAGTCTAGTGTAGCCTTGTGCTGTCTCACATAGTCTAGTGTAGTTTTGTGTTGTTTCATGTAGCACCAGGGTCCTGGAGGAACGTCGTTTCGTTTTAGCTGTGTACTGTATCAGCAGTTTATGGTCGAAATGGCAATAACTTTGACTTGACTTGATCTGGGTGAGTATGCTGCAGTTATTACCTATTTCATTAAAACCTGTGTAGATGAGTGTGTGCCTATGAAAACTTGCCGGACATTAGCAAACCAAAAGCTGTGGATGAACCAGGAAGTTCATCGTCTGCTGAAGGCTAGATCTGTGCCATTTAAGTCTGGAGACCCAGGTCTGTACCAGAAAACAAGGTATGATTTGCAGAGGACTATCTCAAGGACAAAGAGACAATTTCAAATGAGGTTGGAGGCGACATCAGATGCACGTCAACTCTGTCAGGGTTTGCAAGACATTACCTCCTACGAAACAAAGCCCAATAGCATGAATGGCAGCGATGCTTCATTACCAGATGAGCTCAACACCTTCTATGCCCGATTTGAAAGGGAGAATATAACTACAGATGTGAAGATCCCTCCTGCACCTGGTGACCCTGTGACCTCTGTCATGGAGGCCAATGTTAAGCTGTCTTTAAGGAAGGTGAACCCTCGCAAGGCAGCAGGCCCTGATGGAGTACCTGGTGAGACTTTGAAAACTTGTACCACCAACTGCCGGGAGTATTCAAGTACATTTTCAACCTCTCACTGCTACTGGCAGAAGTTCCCAGCTCTTCAATAATATCAGGTAACAATTATATCAGTGCCTAGGAAGTGTAGTGTTAGCTGCCTTAATAACTATAATCCAGTAGCACTCACATCTATGGTGATGAAATGCTTTGAGAGGTTGGTCATGGCTAGCATGAACTGCTTTAGCAAGGACCTGGACCCACTGCATATTGTCTATCGCCTCATTAGGTCTATGGCTGACATAATCTCAATGGCTCTTTACATGGCCTTAGATCTCCTGGACAATATAAACACCCATGTCCAAATGCTGTTCGTTGACTATAGCCCAGCATTTAACACCATCAAACCCACTGTCCTAATTGATAACTTACAGAACCTGGGTCTCTGTACCTTCCTCTGCAATTGGATCCTCGACTTCTTAACTGGAAGACCACAATCTGTGCGGATTGGTGATAATGATTCCAGGGATGAAGGGGTTAACCTACAAGGAGAGATTGAGTTGCCTGGACTATACTCTCTGGAATTCAGAAGAATCAGAGGGGATCTTACAGAAATATGCAGAGGGATGGATAAGATAGAAGTAGGAAAGTTGTTTCCATGGTAGGTGAGACTAGAACTAGGGGACATTGCCTCAAGATTCAGGGGAGAGAGGAGAAACTGTTTTTCCCAGAGAGTGGTGAACCTGTGGAATTCTCTGTCCAGCGAAGCAGTTGAGGCTTCTTCACTAAATATATTTAAGATACAGTTTAGATAGGTTTTTACATAGTAGGGGAATTAAAGGTTATGGAGAAAAGGCAGGTAGATGGAGCTGAGTTTATGGACAGATCAGCCATGATCTTATTGAATGGCGGGACAGGCTCGATGGGCCGGATGTCCGACTCCTGCTCCTATTTCTTATGCTCTTGTGTAATATCTCCTCCGGAAGATGGTTTTGACAATCAAATCACCATGCACTAATCTTAGCAAGACTGTAGCTCTAAAGGTTAGCTCCAACAGACAGCTGTGCTCATTGTGCCAACCACAATGTTTACAATAGCTGTGTGAACTAGAAATTATTCAATGAGTCAGCTGGGGTGAAATGTGTGTGAGCTATAAAATAGGTGCAGTTCTGAACTTTATTTGTACCATCTTCAATACACTGATAACCCACTTTTTAAGACCAGGAGAGTCACATTAGAAGTTTTCCAATCCATTGCTATCTCTTCAGAATATCAGGACCTTTGGAAGATTACAAACGATGCAGCCACCATCTCTGCAACCAGTTCTTCTAGGATCCTTGCATACAAGTGTTGGCAAGTGCAACCAAGAGGAGTGCTGGGGGTGCACGAGAACATAAAAACATAAGGAATAGGAGCAGGAGTAGGCCACCTGGCCCATCAAGCCTCTTTACGATTGAGAAAGAGGGTAGTTTTCTACTGGCAAAGCTAGGTCATACAATGAGGCCATGCCAGTCGCTGTACTTCACTCGGAGTTTGATATCTGGTATGTCACTAAAGGCTCGTGCAAATCTCTACAGATGTACCGCGGAGAGCATTCTGACTGTTTGCGTCACTATCTGGTATGGAGGGGCCACTTCAGTGGATCAGGAAAAACTTGTAGAAAGTCATAAACGCAGCCAGCTCCATCAGGGTCACTTGCCTCCCCACCATCGAGGATGGTGAAAAGGAGGCAACATCCATCATTAATGACCCCGACCACCCAGGACATTGCTCTTCTCATTGCTACCATCAGGGAAGAGGTACAGGAGCCTGAAGACTCACACTCAGTGTTTTAGGAACAGCTTCTTCCCCACTGCCATCTGATTTCTGAACGGTCCATGAACACACCTCAGTATTTGCTCTCTTTTCGCACTACTTTTTAAAAATATATCTTGTTGTAAATATAACATCTTCTTGATGTCTAGCACTGTACTGCTGCCACATTTCATAACATAAGTCAGTGATAATAAACCTGATTCTGATTTTAATTGAACTTTCAGAACCCACTGTTTAACTGCATGTTCGTGTTCCAGGGTTAATTGTGCCCTGGGACAGTTTCTCTTAGGAAGTTAATTTGACTTTGAAAATCAAATGACATCCAGAGAGAATAGAAGGTGAAAACAGTAGAACCGGGCAGTCCGTGTTACTGAGCTGCCAAGAATTACAGACCGATAACAGGCCTGTACTTTAGGAGAAGAACAGGGATAGCATTGAGCTTAGTACAATGCTTTACAGTACAGGTGACACAGGTTCAATTCCTGCCGCTGCCTGTAAGGAGTTTGTATGCTCTCCTCGTGACTGTGTGGGTTTCCTCCGGGTGCTCCGCTTTCCTCCCACAGTCCAAAGGCCTACAAGTTAGAGGGTTAATCGGTCATTGTAAATTGTCCCATGATTAAAGCAAGGGATTATCAGGTGGTGTGACTCAAAAGGCCAGAAGGGCCTATTCTGCGCTGTATCTCAATAAAAAATAAATCAAGTAAAAATTACAGCTGGAGAAGGCTAACAGTCTGCAAACCTACCCGGTGACTTTGGAAACAATATCCCACAATGCTGCACTCCCTCAGCTGAATGCAGTTTGACACAGGGCCCAAGTAATCTTAGCCTAATTTTAATATTAAAGCCTCATACTCCATGGAGCACCAGTTAAGGCAGAACTATTCGGAGTAAATGAAGAACTGTGCCTCTTCAAAATGTAATAAATCATATCCAAGACCAGTCTATCACACTTCTAGGTTTGTGATTTTTTTTAATACATTTTTTCAAATGGTTACAGAAGGAAAAAAAATTATCAACCCTTCCCCCCTCCCCTTAACCCCTCCCCCCTAACATATCCCTGTGGAAGGAGAAAAAAAGAAGAGAAAAAAAAGAAAGAAGGAATGACTGGATATCGGAAGATCCCCACGTGCTCCATGGAGTTCATAATACCTTTAGTATATATATTTATTTCTTTCCCCAAATAACCAATAATTTTATCTTCAGAGCACCTATATATTTAATCCTGTCTTTTGTAAATACGGGTGCTAAATTTTCAGAAATATTTCATATTTATCTCTTAAATTATATGTAATTTTTTCAAATGGAATGCAGCTAAAAGCTATATCTTTTTTCATTTTCTTAATGTATGTTAAAATTCTTTTTCTTTTCACCGGTCCATTAAGCCCATTAACATTAAAACTTTAAAAATTCAGTAAATTAGTCATTATTTTTAACAGGGTTACTCCAGTCTATAGTAATACCAAACTTTTCAACTTCCGTAGTACCTTGGGGAATCTTTTTAAAATTCTCCGTGTTGCTATGTGTCTCCCCACCCCCCCCCCCCCCCCCGATTGTCCAGGCAAAGAAAGAAAGATGAAAGAAAAATAGATTATAAAGAAAAAAAAACAAAATACCCCCCTACTAATGTGAATAAAAAAACAACTCAACATTACCCCCCTCCGTTGTGCGGGTCATGGCAATCACCATGATTACACACGTGAATCCCGTAGCAATCGATCCGAAGTTCCCCCAGCTCCCCCGTAACATAAAAAAGTATATATAAGAGAAGAAAAAATAATATCACTACTCTCGATTAATAGTTCTCAAATTTTTACCTTTCTCCTCCTGTATCATATAATTAAGAATATATTTAAATATTCTTCTGTCCTTAAACATCCATCAACTCCGTTCACTGTCCCTGTCTTCATCTTTAATCCGTTTCACTTTTAAATCTTTCGCTGTGGTTAGCGAATATTTGGGAGTTCTTGTGCAAATTCTTCCGCGTCCCAATAGTCAGTAAAAAATCTTCTTTTTCCGTCATCCAAAAAAATTATCAGGGTTGCCAGGTGGCACAATATAAATTTATAACCCTTTTCCTATAAAACCTTTTTCGCTGGGTTAAGTTCCTTCTTTCTCTTCAAAAGGTCATAACTTATATCAGGATAGAAAAGAACTGTTTTCCTTTCTATCATCAATGGCCCGTTTCTCTTTCTGGCACGTTGGGCAGCCGCCTTCAGGATCTTTTCTTTATCTTGATATCTTAAGCATTTTATCAAGATTGATTGTGGGTTTTGATCAACTTGAGTTCTTGATCTTAAGGCTCTGTGAGCCCTTTCAATTTCAATTAACTGGGTTCCTTCTTCCATTTCCAAAATCTCTGGAATCCATTTTTGAAAAAAATTTGTTGGATCTTCTCCCTGTATAACTTCTTTAAGTCCAACAATCTTAATATTATTTGGTCTGCTAAAATTTTCAAGTACATCCACTTTTTCCAACAACCATCTTCTTTCTGATGTCCAGGCAGAAATATTATCTTCCATTTTATTCACTCTATCAATGGTGTCTCCCATTGTTTCTTCCAAGTTTTTAATTTTCTTGTCCATTTTGTCCTGTCTTTTCATCATTTTATCAAACATAATCTTCATATTTTTAATATCTTTTTAAATTACTTTTAATGCTTTTAATTCATGCATTATTTGCACCAAAGATTTTTTATGTCTCAATATCACCTCCAACCTCTTCCTGTTGCTCTTCTTTGTTTGTCTCTTCATCTTCGTCTGATTTATCCAGAGAATCAGATTCCACCTCATATTCACTTTCACTTTCAGTTCTGGGATTTGTAGTTTGGGTTGTTCGTGTTTGCGCATGCCTCTTCCTTCATGCATGCGCAATTCCTGTTGCTCTTCTTTTTTGGAAACGGTTGATGTTGCCGCAGTTTCCTGTTCTGTATCGCCGGAGGTAAAATGCACTTGGGCCCGAGGCTCTTTCATGGTGGCTGGCCTTGATTCTTTTCCAACTTGTGTTGTCTTCAAAGTAGTAGTTTTCTTCTGCTTCTGTTTAGGAGACATATCTTAAGACAATCCTGAGTAGTTTATAAGTAATTTTAAAAAAAGTATTTACTAACTTTTCTTCACTTAAACATTATTTTACTGGTTTTTACGGGAGAGCTGGATTTCCACGTCTCGATCCTCTGTCATCACGTGACATCCCCCTAGGTTTGTGATCTTGTCCCAAGTTATACAAATATAACTTTTTGGTCAAAAGTGACCCTTACAGGTAAATCCATTTTATTTTGGAGAAACATGGACTAACATGGATAATTAAAGTGGCCGGCAGATATAGAAAACATCAAGGTTATGAGAAAGTTGCACTAAGTCAAAAATCATTGAATATTCAAAATAACAGTATCAAGATGAAAAATGTTACCATCTAATTATTCCACCCTTTCCCCTAAATACCAAATCCTGATTGACTAGACAATACAAATGGATGTGTTTTCTATATGTTAGCTGAACATTTAATTGTTGTGTGGGTTGGGGGTGGGGAGTGACATAAAAGGACACGTTCTTTTCTTCTGAATTGACTGAAAGGTATTGTCCAAAACAGCAAGTTAAAATTCGCAGGAAAAACTCACCAGCAGAACTCTGAATGAACTAAGCAGTTCCCTAAAGTTTGCTGATCATTGACAGAGGTCAGTGAACAAGCCATTGCAAAGTTAACACTGCTTGAATATTAAGGCTGCTGTTTTGAGTGGCTTACTTTTAATCAGCTGCACCGAGACCCAGAGGCAATCTTCTCATCAGTGGAGGCAGACTAAAGTTACATCACATGATCATTGTTTAAAATTGGACGATAGAGACCCTTGTCAGTTCACACAACTAAAACCTGTGGATTAGTTTGTTCCAACTGATTTAGTGCAAGAAATTAGACCGATCTGAAAGAGGGGATGATGTAATTCATTCCAGCCACGATACCATGGCAAAACAAATCAGCTTAAGGGAGTAATTTGATTGAAAGTGCGAAAAACGTCACCTGAGTCTTCAATAATGGATTTCTAAAGCTAGTATGCATTAACCAGAAAATAAATCCAACATAATACCCATTCAAATGACTCGGGATTACTACTCCTACATGAAGAAAGCAGCCCCACCACCCAGGGCATGCTCTCTTCTCACTGCTACCACTAGGAGCCATTGATCCCAAAGCAGTAGGTTGAGGAACAGTTACTGCCATTCATCTACCAGGCTCCTGAACCAGCATGGATAACTTAATCATCTCAACTCTGAATTGATTCCACAACCTATACACTCACTTTCAACAACTTTACAATCGGCATTTTGATTGATTGATTGTGTATTTGCACAGATCGTCTCCTTTTTGCACATGTGGTTGCTTGTTAGCCTTTCCCTGTAATTTTTCAATGATTCTATTGAATTCCTTTATTGTACTGTGAATACCTGCAAGGAAATTAATTGCAGGATGGTGTACGTACATTGATAATAAGTGTGTTTTAAATGTTTGAGCTTTGAAATGTACTATCTGGAAATGGAGAGTTTTCTGCCTTTCTGATCCTCATAATCCCTGGGAGAAAAACCAGGCGCTGTTTCTTGCTTTCTTATATGGTTCTGAGACCTGTACTACGTATAACAGGCAAAATAGAAGGTTAGATTAGATAAGTTTTATATGTCACAAGAACATTGAAACTGCAAAATACATAGTGAAATGCAACGTCTTGCATCAACGATCAACACAGTCCGATTTGTGCTGGGACAAGTGTCATCATGTTTCTGGTGCCGATGTAGCATGGCCACAACTTACTAACCCTAACGCTAACCTGTACTTGTGCTTGAAGAGTCAATCGTGAGCACAGATATGTATGAACTTCTCAGAATGAGTGCAGAGAAGGTGTGTGTGTGGGGTGTGGGAGGGAAATGTTTTTGGATTTCTGTTAAGAGTGCAGATTAATAGCCAGGGGCTGGCTTTTGATTGTAGGATGATCCTGAGGAAGTGAAAAACTTTTTAAAAAATAAGCAGAAGCTGATGATACTTCTTTGACATGAC
The DNA here is from genome assembly GCF_030144855.1 of Hypanus sabinus. Taxonomy (NCBI): domain Eukaryota; kingdom Metazoa; phylum Chordata; class Chondrichthyes; order Myliobatiformes; family Dasyatidae; genus Hypanus; species Hypanus sabinus. Next base: position 140,070,727 of record NC_082715.1, on the reverse strand, counting down.
GTGGTTTAAATTGTTGCATGTTTAAACCTACAGTGAATCGCATCATCTGTTGTGAAATCAAATCAGCAGGATTGTGCTAGGGGGAACCTGCACGTGTCACCACATTTCTAGTGCCAACATAACCAGCCCATAACTCATTAACTTTAACCCATATGATTTTGGAATGTGGGAGGAAATCCATGTGGTCACAGAGAGGATGTACAAACTCCTTACAATCGGTGGCAGGAATTGCCTCCAGTCGGTGATTACTGACACTGTAAAGTTTAGAACATTAGAAAGTTTTTGACAAGAACAGGCCAACAAAGCTTGCCAGTTTTCTATTCACATAGTGTGTTGAAGTAACAATCAAGTTTAGATTTGAAAGTCTCTAAGGTGCTCCTCTCGAACTACACAACTAGGTAGTTTGTTCCATGTGTCCACAACTAGCTGTGTAATGAAATGCTTCTTGATGTTAGTCTGAAATCTCCTCTTAACCAGTCCCCGCCTATAGCCTCGTGTCCTTGTTGATGGAATAATTGTGAAGTAGTAGCTGCCATCCACCTTACTTGTACCCTTAATGATTTTGAACACTTCTATCATGTCTTCTCTCATTCTATGTTTACGTGGGCTAAAACAATTTAATTCTTTCAATCTTTCTTCATAGCTCATACCCGCCAGATCTGGAATGAGTCCAGTCACCCTTCTCTGAACTCTGTCCAGTGCTTTCACATCCCTCACAAAATATGTTCAAAATTGTACACAATACTCAAGGTGTGGCCTCACAACTCAAGGCTATTCATCATACAACTTTAGGAGAACCTCTCTGGACTCGAACTCCTCTGAGCTCATTATATAGCTCAACATTCTGTTAGCCTTCCTAATGGCTTCTGTGCATTGTCTGGATGTTAATAGTGACGGGTCTACCAGGACATCCAAATCCTTCTTATACTTTCTAACTCCAGACCCCTCATTTTATATTTATATCTGATATTTCTACTTCCTATTTGTAATATTTTACACGTATTTACATTAAATTTCATCTGCCTTTTGTTTAGACTAAAAAGGTTTAATTCTTTCAATCTTTCTTCATAGCTCGTACTCTGTAGACCTGGAATGAGTCTAGTCGCCCTTCATCTTGGCTATTCATCATACAACTTTAGGAGAACCTCTCTAGACCCGAACTCCACTGAGCGCATTATATAGCCCAACATTCTATTAGCTTTCCTAATCACTTGTGTACATTGTCTAGATGTTGGTTGTGATGAGTTTAAATGCACACGCAAACCCTTGTCCTGCAGTGCACTGTCTAACTCAAGACTTCCCCCATTGTATATTTATATCTAATATTTCTAATTCATATATGTTAATATTTTACATTTACTTAAATTAAATTTCATCTGCCATTTAATTTTGTGCCATTGGCAAATGTTACATGCTTACGCAAATCATTAATGTAAATTAAAACCAGCAGCGGCCCCAAAACTGATCATTTTATTTGCCTCTTTATAGAACTCCAGCATTTTAGTAAAATATTATTTACCAATTCTGAATGCATGCTTGCTTCCTGTTAATATGTCTTTTCTTATCATCTATTTTTCAGCTCGTTCTTTATTAATGTTTCTATTATCTTTCCCATGATACACATTAAGTTTACTGGTCTATAGGTATCAGGGTCAGTGCAGTTGTCCTTATATACCAGGACAGTGTTAGCCCATTTCCTGTCTTTAGGGATTTCACCAGTCTTCTCTGACTTTTGAAAAACACATGTTAGGGGTTTGTTTATATAATCACAGAGCACTTTACGTACCCTTGGGTATATGTTGCCTGGCCCTGGAGATTTATTAACTTTCAGCCTTTTCAGATAAAGAAGGACCTCACCTTCTAAGATCTCTAAGTCACTTAAAACAACCCTTTTTTTCTATACTTACGGGCATATTGCTAACATCTTCATAGGTGTATAGTTTAGCAAAATATGAGTTAAGGGTATCCACTATGTCCTTCTCTACATAATTTAATACCTCACTATTGTTCTTAATACTCTTAACTTCCTCCTTGAGTTTTCTTTACTACTAAAGTATTGAAAAAAATCTCCTGGGGTCAATCAACGGTATTCTTCTCAAACTGCCTTTTGGCGATCTGAATTTCCCTCTTGACTATAGCCCTCATATTTTCAAATGCCCTAGAGTTAACATCATTGGTATTTTTTCTGTATTCCTTGTCTAGCTGTATTTTCTTTAATAACTTTTTATGTAAATCTTTATTCATGCATTTAGTTGATCCGTTATTTTTTATTTCTGCTTCCGACCTTGGGTATGAACATTTCCTGCACTGTGCGCATTATTGTTACTCAACTGACTCAACGTCAAGCAGTTCCTTTCAGTTTATCTTCTGAACTCCTTGCTGCATCTGCACAAACTTTGCCTTTCTGAAATGCAATTTAATGGCTTTAGTTTCTACTGACTAGTTTTTACTCCCCCAAAAAACTTTGAGACTAACAATGTTATGATTACTTGTTCCTAAAGGCGCAACGACTTCCATACTCAAAATTTTATCTTGATTGTTACAGAATATCAAATCTAGCGTTAAGTGTTACGTTAATCTGCTACACTACAGTGCTGCCCATAAGAACTCTCGTTCCGCAAAGAATGAAGATTACTTGGCCGTGGACATTTTATTCAAGTAGTTTATGAATTTAATTGAACAATATGGAAAGCATTGGCTATTAATGTAGAGAATGAAAAGGCATGGAATAGTTTATTCTTGTAATTTTTTTATTATGAATAAATTTAATTTTGTTTTAAAAAATAAATAATTCGAATAGCTTCAGGGTCTGGATTATATCCATTGCAATAATTTTGTTTTCTCACAGATCATGTAGCCAAATAGGAATTTCCTTACCCTTTGTTCTGCTCTGCTGAAAAGGACAATTACACTATACAAGCAAGTGCCTTGGGTCCTACATTTAGTGCATAAGTATTCTCTCAACAGCTGTAGATAACATTCCACATACTAATGATAGGTCCAAAGGATTAAACCAGGTATTCAGTGTTAGAACACCGAGCCTTTCAGAATTGGGTTTAAAATCACTGACGTATGTCATGAAATTTGTTGTTTTGCAGCAGCAGTATATTGCAATACATAATAAAAAATACAGTCAGATACAGTAAGAAATAGATGTATAAATTAAGTTAGTGCAAAAAGAAAGCAAAAGATAAGAAAATTAGTGTGGTAGTGTTCATGGGTCCATTTTCCATTCAGAAAAATGATGGTGGAGGGGAAGAAGCTGTTTCTGAAATGTTAAGTGTGTGTCTTCAGGCCCCTGTACCTCCTCCGTGATGGTGGCAATAAGAAGAGGGCATGTCCTGGGTATTGATGGATGATGCCTTTTTGCGGCATCACCTTTTGAAGGTGTCTTTGATGCTTGGGAGGCTGTTGCCCATGATAGAACTGCTGGGTTTACAACTTTCTACAGCTTTTTGAAGCATCACCTTTTGAAGGTATTCCCCACGATGGGGCTGGAGTTTGCAACTTTCTGCAGCTTTTTTGAGCAGAAGTTTTATGACGTGAGCAAAACTAACCAAATTCTCCAGTGAGCCAATTTATAGCAGATGTTCCGGCAGGATTAGATTGGAGAGATTGATTTGTAAATATGCTGTGGGAGTTGGTAGGAAATGAGAATTAACTTTGCTGAATTTGTGTGAAATATCAAACTGACGGACCAGAGGTTGAGTTGTGATTGAGATGGTAGATTGAGATGGGCTCTTCTTTTCTGGAGTTTTGATGTAACTCACTGATTTGGTTCCGGTTTTACTGAAGAATATTTTACTTGGATTTCTTTATTTTGGATGAAAGTGAGACTTATCACTTTGCACACTGGGACAATGACATCTAACAATCTTAGGAAACATAACCTAGGGTGTACCTAAGTCTTAAACACAATGGATTCAAGACCAAAACACACAAAATGCTGGAGGAACTCAGCGGTTCAGGTAGCACCTATGAGTGGGAATAAACAATCAGCGTTTTGGTCTGAGACCCTTCATCAGGACTGAAAAGGAAGGGGGCAGAAGCCAGACAATGGGAGAAGGGAGAGGAGTACGAGCTGGCAGGTGGTAGGTGAGACTAGGTGAGGGAGAAAGTGGGTGGGTGACGATGAAGTGGGAAGCTGGGGGAGGTGATAGGTGGAAGAGGTAAAGGGTCAAAGAGGTAGTTATCTACTGGCAGAGGAGAGTGGATCATGGGAGAAAGGGAAAGAACAGGAACCCAGGTCTCTGCACAGCAATTCCACTTCTTTCTGATCCTAATCTTTGGGTTGAGTCGTATCAAACATCTGATAACAGCCGTCAATTCTATGGCGTTGTAATGTTTGAATTGGCAAATTGTTCAGCCTTAAATTTTCAATTCTGAAATTCTGGCATTGCAAAATGATTTCAGATGAAATTCTCAATGCTGGGCTGAATTTATGGAATAACAGTACATCTCCTTGTCCGGTGTTGTCTTAGCTCAGTGGTTGTAAATCTGTCCTAGCCCTGTCTCAGTCTAAGCTGTCAAGTTTGAGAGCTGAAGAAATTCTGCCTGAGGCTCCAGCTTTCTGTTTCAGAGGATTTGTAAGCATGACCCTATTTGTTTTGTCAAGATCAGCACAAATTATGTGATTACACCCAGAAGTGGAACTTGAAACTCTCAGCAGGCTGACAGGAGTGTTACTCTTGGCCAAGTTATCGTACTGTCCATTGTTATCTAGAACTCGGAACCCAGAATGTTACAGAACAGTGCAGGCTCTTTGGCCCACAGTGTTGTGTTGACCTTTCCAAGATCCTCACTCCCTCATAGACCTCTGGTTTGTTATCATCCATGAGCTAATCTAAGAGTCTCTTAAATATCCGTAAAATATCTGCTTCTACCATACCCCTGGCAGTGTGTTCCACACTTTGTATAAAAACATACTTCTGACATCCCACCTATACTTTCCTCCAATAACCTTAAAATTATGTCCCCTCGTATTCACCATTGCTACCCTGGCTTTGTCTTTGGCTATTCACTCAATCTATGCCTTTTATCATCAATCAAATTGTCTCTCATCCTCCTTGAAACTCCTGCAGCCCCCTCACTGGGCTGGTATGGAAACTTGGCTCATTAGCTAACAGCCACAGGGCTCAGGAGTGAGAAGATCACCTTTCATAAACAATAGGCGTCTAGGGTTGGTATGTTTTGGGATTCCACCAAACAGAAACATTGTGATGTTCTGATTAAAGAAACCTCAATTTGAGTGAATGCTGCCCTTACACCCAATTGTCGATCGACAAGAAATTATAGATCGTAGATTGTGTTAAATTATAAAGAAAGTCTGTTTACAAACTTCAGCTTTATCAAACAGCAGGATAAAGAAAAGGGAAAGAATATAAAAGGGCCCATTACAATTAGCATCGTCCAAATGCGCATGTCATTGGAGCTCATCTCGTAGTTGTCCTTTAACTCATGCACTGGAGCCACAGTCTGCATGAAGCACTCACCCCATTCCGAACTTCGCTCAAACCAACGGGTTCTGTCTCGGGGGTACTGCCCTTCCTCCTTGGAGCCATTCATCTGCACAAATCTCCTTGTGTAAGAGGGACGCTCCGTCCTCTCAGCATTCTCAGCCAGCTTCCCTTCTGTCCTCCCCGCAGCTCCCCCCCAAAAAAAACAACGAACCACACTGCCCATCTCTGCCTCGCTCTCTTGAACTTCCTCCCGATTCTGCCACGCAGGCTGACCGACACAACATTCCCAAGTTGAACGTCATAGCCCCTTGTCTTTTAGCTGAAACCAAACATTCTAGAGCCAGAACGCACCGATTTTACAGAACAGCTGAAACAAAATACCTATAGCGACCGCTGTAAAAATCTTAGCCAGGAGATTGCACTCCAAAGATGTACTCCAGCTCACTCAACCTACCCTCGTAAGACATGCCCTCTAATCCAGGCAGCATTCTGGTAAATATGCTCTGCACCCTCTCTGAAGCTTCCACACCCTTCCTGTAATGAGAGGGCCAGCACTGGACACCACACTCCAAGTGTTGTCTAACCAGGGTTTTATAGAGCAGATTTCATGAACTCAATCTCACAACTAATGAAGTCCAACACACCGTATGCCTCCTTAGCCACCTTAGCCACCCTATCAACTCGTGTGGATTTTGTAATTTTCCTTCATCTAATGAATTTTCAGTCTAAACCAAACACAAAACTGCTTAGAAAAAAGTGGGAAGTGTCTCAACTAATGTTGGGTTGGTTTAGGTGATAATATTTCCAATGTAATCACCATTCATTTCACCGACAATGTCTCCTCACATTCTGCGAGCAGCGTGTGGAATGTTACTGCCCGTGAACTGAGTGTCTTTATTTATTTAGAGTTACTGAACAGGAATACGCCCTACTGGCCCAATGATCAATGCTGCTCAATTACACCTATGTGATAAGTTTTGTAACTCCAGAAACTAAACAAAATAAAACTTGGGAGTTGGCAAAACGTCTCTACTTAACTTTTACTTTAGTGAGGAGCACACATGCGACATGGAAGTGTACTGATGTATGCCATTCACATATTTCTTACATATGCCCGTAATGAATTACGTAAGTGAAACCCTGCTGGGTTCCTTGGCTGTGTAAGTCTAGGGAGTACACACTCCAGTCCTGCCGTACCCGTGAGATACAAGGGGTGATAGATAAATTTGTGGCCTAAGGTAGAAGCAGTCAGTTTTAGAAAACCTAGCACATTTATTTTTCCTACATTTACACACTTAGTCCAGCGGTTGTGGAGCAGACGGATCCCTTCTTTGTAGAAGTCGGCTTCTTGGACCTCCAGAAGTGGTCCACAGCATGGGGTGATTGATAAGTTTGTGGCCTAAGGAGATAAGTTATTAACTTAAAACTTTCTGCATAATTACTTGAAGAGTGAACTGCATGTGCATGTAACAAGAGCTGTATAACTCATCTCCTTCCACCTTAGGCCGTGAACACCCCTGCTGTGGATCACTTCTACAAAGAAGGATCCGTATGCTCCACGACCGCTGGACTAAGTGTGTACGTGTAGGAGGGGACTATGTTGAAAAATAAATGAGCTAGGTTTTCTAAAACTGACTGCTTCTACCTTAGGCCACGAACTTATCAATCTCCCCTTGTAGAGAAGACTCTCCCACCTCAAACCCCGGTCTGTGTGGATGCTGTGTAATTTTCTACCCTGTTACAACTCAGTGCTATGAAATAATAGACAGCACACTGCATACGATTAAAGGAATTATATTTATGAACGTTAACTGAAGGTTTAGTAAAGAAAAGAAAGAAAAAAAGAAAAAGGGTCCATTATAATTAAACAGTGCAAAGTTGGAGCTCAACTCTTCCTAAAATCCATATTCACCGATCCACAGTCGATCTCTGCACCTGGCTCCGTCGAATCACAGTCCCCCACTGGGTCAAATCTTACAACCGGCTCTCTACAGCATCTTCTCTCTTCCTCTCCTGCCGAACAAAGGACCCAGCTCCCATTATCTCTGACCATGACCCAAACACTGCTTCTACAGAAAGACCATTACGTTAGCAGTGAAACCCTTCCCAGTGTTACATAGACAAGGAATGCTTTATCAAACAATTTATTTACAATATTACTCAAATACTAAATACACTACATTCCTCCCTGCTTAGCTATTAAATTCCAACTCAATATAGAATGCATCTCAACTCAAATACAGTGTGCAGCATATTGTTCTCCAGTCATCTACAGTGGGCCCTCCTTATCCGCGAGGGATTGTTTCTGGGACCCCTCTCACATACCAGAATTCGTGGATGCTCAAGTCCCTTATTCAACCTGTCTCAATGCAGTGGACCTAAGGACCCAGCGGAACCCCAGACCTTATTCAACCTGTTTCAATGCGGTGGATCTTAGGACGCAGCGGAACACCAGACCTTATTCAACCTGTCTCAATGCAGTGGACCTAAGGACCCAGCGGAACACCAGACCTTATTCAACCTGTCTCAATGCAGTGGACCTTAGGACCCAGCGGAACACCAGACCTTATTCAACCTGTCTCAATGTAGTGGACCTAAGGACCCAGCGGAACACCAGACCTTATTCAACCTGTCTCAATGCAGTGGACCTAAGGACCCAGCGGAACACCAGACCTTATTCAACCTGTCTCAATGCAGTGGACCTTAGGACCCAGTGGAACCCCAGACCTTATTTAACCTGTCTCCGTGCGGTGGACATTAGGACCCGGCGGCAGAGCTCTGAATCCACAGTGTTTCTGTTCACGAAAATAATCACGATCACGATTGAAAATAAAGTGGAAGTAATAAAGCGATCGGAAAGAGGTGAAACACCATCAGTCATTGGAAAAGCGACGATCGGAACAATTTTAAAGGATTAAGTGAGGCTCTTTTAAAGGATTTTAAAGGATTAAGTAAAAGGCTCTGCCCTGATGAAAGCTACAATTATTACTAAGCAATGCAGTGGTTTAATTATTGGGTTTTGGGGTTTTGAGTTTTTGATCCTCCACTTGGGAACGGTCTGTCACTGGATCGAACTCTGAACTTCCGTTCCTGAGCCCGGTGCTGAAACATATGTTCTTAAGTATTTTATATGCATAGAAAGGTAAATTATATACTATATAATAAGACAAATGTTTGACTAACTGAAGCTAAATAATACCAGATGTACCTATTCCGACTTAGTAGAACTTCCGATTTTTTTCGATCCCGATCCACGATAACCCACGCACATCCTCCTGTATACTTTAAATCATTTTATTACTTATAATACCTAATACTATGAAAATGCTATTTTAATTAGACGTTATACTGCATTGTTTAGGGAATGATGCCAAGAAAAAAAGTCTGTAATGCTCGAACAACAAGTGCTGGAATAGCACTTCCCGGTTTTCGCGATTCGCAGTTGGTTGAATCTGCGCATGTGGAATTCGCGGATAAGGAGGGCCGACTGTACATATATATAGCTAGAGTCCCTAAGACTTCTGCATAGTATTGTATATTGGTTAGAATAGGAAGCTGGTTGGGAAACTGAAATAAAAGTACTTAGCTTTGTATTAGCACAGAATTATTAAGCGTTATTTTGTAACTAAAAAGACATACTTTACTGTTCTGTGCAAAGGTCTGGGGGGGGGGGGGGGGGTTGAGGAGTTGACTCCAGGACTGCACAAATTAGTTCTGACAGCTCCGGACACCTTTCTTCTCCAACAATTGACTCTGCTCTCCCCAACTGGTCAGTGTCATCTCCGGATGATATGAGATGCAATCTCCACTGTGTAGGAGTGTGGTCCAGTTGTGTCCCAAATATTTGCAAGTACCCGCTTTTGATCACCTCTGTAGTCCCTCGCCAGGCCTGCTTGTCCAGGAGTGAAACATTGAACCTCCTTGTTTGAGAAGGCCTTGACTTGTCTCACCTGCTTGTCCTGCATCCTCCTTTTGAGCCTGGGTTTGAGCAGATCCAAGCAAAAGCGCAAGGGATGACCCAGAAACCTCATAGCTGGTGAGCTGTTGATTGTGGAATGTGCTGCATTGCGATATGCAAGGAGGAAATTGTTGAGCTTCTCATTCAGTGTCAATGTAATGTGTTCTGCTGACATTGCTGACAGTCTGTTGTCTAGTCTCGGGACAAACCTTTCCACCAGACCAGTTGTAGCTGGGTGGTACGGTGCAGATGTAATATGTCTTACTCCATTCATTTTCAGGAACGACTGAAACTGTTGTGTAACACACTGTGGTACATCATCACAGAATAAACCTATTGAACCCATGAAAACTACCTCACTTTTACTATTTCTGTTTTTGCACTATCTTTAATTTAACTATTTAAAAGACATATATACTTACTGTAATTAATTAATTTATTTCTTCCTGTATTGTCATGTATTGCATTGTGCCGCTGCTTGCTAAGTTAACAAATTTCACAACATATGCTGGTGATATTAAACCTGATTCTGATTCCAAGTGTTTTGCAACACCAGTCCATGACAAGAGTCTTCCCAACACATCAACAGCGTGCGAGGCTGTATTGGAGGCTACTGGGGAGACTTCTGGGCACTCCCTAGCTGCATTAGCTGCTACCAAGAAATTTATGCCCATGAATAGGCAAAATCCACATGAATCTGTTGCCAGGGCAATGCTGGGCATTTCCAGGGATGGAGTGGCATCACTATTGGCATCTTCTGGAGGCGTTGGCATCCCAAACAGGGCATTGGCAAGCTGCCCAATCTGCTGACCTATCCCAGGCCACCAGACAAAGCTTAGAGCCACCACTTTCAGTTTGTAACCATGTCTAGGTATAACTCCTCCAACACTTAAGCTCTCAACATGGAACAACTCTCAATCCCCAAATAAGACAACCCCCATCAAGGGCAAATACATCCTGGTTGGTGCTGTTAAGAAGTGGAAACTGGAATTTCTGCTGCATATTCCAGCCATTTTGTGTTGCCATGTAGACCAATGACGGTGTGGGGTCTTTTCTGGTTTCTCTTTGGATCATCTCTGCCGTAATAGACTTTCCATTTGTATTAAGGAGAATACATCTAGAGCAGGGGTGTCAAACTCATTTTAGGTCACGGGCTGGATTGAGAAAAATGTGACTTCATGCGGGCCAGATCAGTTGTGCATGCGCGCCTGCTCCCACAGCTTTCGTTGCCTTCATTTTTTCAACCTGCTCTCACGTGTCTCAGTCTCTGCTATATCTAAAGTTGTTTCACTTTACGAATTTCATTTTTTATGAAGCAGATTGCCTAGCAAGCATTCTTTTTATGATTGGTATTAACTTACAGACGTAGATTACAAGAAAGTAGGCAACGAGAAAGAAACGATGCTATTTCGGCTAAGATTGTTTTGGGAGCCATACCTTTTCCATTAATAAACCATTTGAAATCAAGCATTAGCAAACACAAATGTAGACCTAATGCAGGGGTGTCAAACTCAAATACACAGTGGGCCAAAATTTAAAAATCGGTACAAGTCGAGGGCCGGACTGGTTCAGCGTTTATTGCAAAACTTATTGAAATGAATTTATTACACATGTTAACCTGGAACTAACAAAGCTTAGGTTATTGCCTACAAAAACAAAATTGAACATTAAATAAATAAAAAATCAGTTGCATTTATTTCTTATGGCTTTATCTGCAGCTTTTCCGGAGTAATTTCTAATGAAAACATCTTTCCACAGGCCAACACTCTGTGATTCACACTAGTCTAAGCCAGATACTTGGCATCCCATCTTGGATGTAAGTTCATCAATGTTTGGAGTCAGGCTCTGAGCTGAGGAAAGCCTCAGAATTGAGTGAAGGTGTTCATCAGAAAGACGACTCCTGTGTGATGTTTTGTTTATCTTCATCAAAGAGAACAGTTGTTCGCACAGATATGTGCTGCCAAACATAGAGAGCATTTGAGCAGCTTGGGTACGCAGCTGGGGCATTGTGTCGGGAATGAAACGTAGAAACTGTGCAGCGCCCACCGAGTCATACTTTGCCTGGAGTGTGTCACTACATTGGAGTTCAATCAGCTCCATTTGTATGTCGGTTGGTGCACTTTCCACGTCAGCTGCAAATGGATTACTGAGCAGTTCAAACCTGCTTTTTTGGGCTTCAAAGTCGGCAAATCGCCGTGTGAAATCGGCACCAAGTATGCTAAGTTTTTCAGCAAACTTTGCACGTGGGAACACTGCGGTAGAAACCTGCTCTTTCATAGTTTGGCAGCACGGAAAATGGCTCAAGTTTTCTTGCTGCATCTGCGTCTCCCACAGGCGCAGCTTGGTTTTAAAAGCCCTCACTGCAGCGTACATGTCTGTGATCACACGACCCCGCCCCTGAAGCTGCAAGTTGAGCGCATTGAGATGGCTCGTGATGTCACACAGAAACGCCATTTCACAAAGCAACTTTTTATCCCGGAGCTCTGTTGTGTCTTTCCCTTTGCTTTCCATGAACTGACAGATCTCCTCACGCAACTCGAAACATCTTTTCAGCACTTTTCCTTGGCTTAACCATCGCACCTCTGTGTGATAGGGCAAATCATTATATTCTGAACCCAACTCCTCCAGAAACGACTTGAACTCGCGATGATTTAAACCTTTGGTTCTTGTGAAGTTAACTGCTCGTGTTATGGTGCTCATTATATGTTCCATTTTCAAGGCTTTGCCACACAACGATTCCTGGTGTATGATGCAGTGATAAGCTGTCAGGTCACCTGCGCCGTTTTCCTCCCGCATCTTCTCCCGGATCCTGCCCACCAATCCACTCTTTTGACCGCACATCGCGGGCTTCTGTTTCTTGTCCAGATGCTTGTATTTGTTGTGGTGTTTCGTTTCATAGTGTCGTCTTACGTTATATTCTTTAATTACAGCCACACCGTCTCCGCACACAAGACAAACAGGCCTGCCCTTTATATCTGCGAACATATACTCTGCCTCCCACCTGCCTTGAAAACCCCTGTTTCCAAAGTCCACCTTTCGTTCAGCCATTTTTGGGGTGAGGGATAGCTGAACGTTGACCACACGTGACTAGCGCCATAAGGATGCTGATGAGAGAGTCAGGCAAGCGCGAGCAATGCACTGGCAGTGCATTGTGGGATTTGTAGTATTAGTGGTGCATGCAATATACCGGCGGGCCAGCTCTAATAGAGAAAAAAATTATTCATTAATGAAATTCAGGAAATAAACCAGGGAAACCGAATAAACACTAAAAACCCTGAAAACCTGGTACCTGAATAAATTCAGCATTAGCCACATCATACGCCATAGGCGCTTCAATTACTGGGGCCAGCTTTAATAGTAATTAGATATTATCTCGCGGGCCAAAGATAATTCCACCGCGGGCCGGATTTGACATATATGATCTAGAGCAGGGGTGGGCAAACGTTTTGACTTGAGGGCCACAAAGGGTTCTAAAACTTGACAGGGGGGCTGGACCAGGAGCAGATGGACGGAGTGTTTTGGTAATACACCTCATAAGAGAAAATAAAATATCATTTTATTCATCATGGGATAATATCATGGGATATGTAGAAAACATGTGCTTTAATTTCAATTGAAAATGAACAAATGCATTACAACAAAATATCTCTTTGAATTCCCATGGTATTTAGCTATTTATTGAAATGACTTTTAAAACACTGAAAATTAAATGAATAAAATACAGCTTTTTTAAATAGTAACAGTTATTATTTTAAAGCACTGAAAATTCTGTTATCCTTCAAGATATTATCATCATCACTCTCCTCCCGACTGTCTTTATTTCAAAAACGGTAGGAGATGCAGGTCTACTTGTCCTGCTCCTTCTTATTCAATTGTCCCCTGTGCTAAAACTCAACAACGACCCGCACAATGACAGTACAGTGACAGCACGCCAGTATGCGGAGCACGTTATTTGATCTGGAGCGCATTTTTTATTTTGAGAACGTACGTGCACCTGCGCACTACTCATGTCCATCACTTAACAGAAATGACATGTAACATGTAAGGCTTATTGAAAAAAATATTTTCAAATGCATTTTTTACATAACACAACGAAGAAACTTATTTTTAATTTCAGTGGGAACAGTGTTGTTGGTCTCCCTTTTTAGCCAGCGCATCAAAGTCTGGATTTAGTTTTGTTGTGGCAATTCTCAGGATGGATCTGAGGTGTTGGTCAGTTAACTTGGATCTGTGGCTGGCTTTGTTGATGTTCATGACGCTGAACGCCTGTTCAGACAAATAGGTCAAGCCGAACAAAGAGTAAAGCGCAAGTGTGGAGTAATACGCTGCACCTCAACAAAGGTCAATGTGTAGCGGTGTGCTACATGCAGCGCTAAAATTATGACATGGAGTCAGTAACTGCAGTCGAAGAAAAAAAACTTTATTCGAAATCCCCAGCCTCACTTTTAAGCCTCCCTCAATCTGCCCCCCTGCGCAGAGGCTCCAAAGCTCTGTGCTCGCAAATCCCCGCAGGCTATCTCCCTTCACCGGAACGCTGGCTAATTGTGAGCCGGTTCGGATGTGCCAGGAAATGGGTCGCCACAAATGTATATAGAGTGCGTCATCTATTGGGAAAACGCCAGAATTGCGGGGAAAAACGTTAACAAGGCTTATTAATATAATTTCATCAAGTTCTGCGGGCCGGATTAAAAAGCTTAATGGGCCGCATATGGCCCGTGGGCCGTAGTTTGCCCATGCCTGATCTAGAGGATTATCCTCATTTCTAAATTTTCGTGCTTTTTCCTTTGCCAGGGGTATACTGGGCAATCCATCAGGCCCATGGCTAGTCGTCCTCTTTAATTCGATCTTGTAGTTGTGCCCTCCAAGCAAAGAGCCCATCTCTGCATTTGTGCCAATGCTGTCAGTGGAACACCCTTCTGTGGATTGAAAATGGACATTAATGGTTGATAATCAGTAATGAGGCTGAACTCTCTCCTGTACAAGTACTGGCTGAAATGTCTTGCATCCCAAACCAGACACAAAGCCCCTCTCTGTCAATCTGCAGAGTTTTTCTCTGCAGCAGGAGGAGAGTCTGGTGCAAAGGTGATGAGATGTTCATTTCCATCACTCATAACCTGCAACATAACAGCACCTACACCATAACGTGAGGCATCACAGGTAAACTTCACTGGATGATGTGATCAGAGCCTGATGCCACCGATTCCTTTGCCTTTTGGAAAGTCACCTCACACTACTTTGTCCATTGCCATTTCTTCATGATCTGTAGTAATAATTTCAAGGATGGAGCACAGTAGGCAGGTTTGGGAAGAGTGTGTTATAGTAACTGACAAATCCTAAAAAGGACCACAACTGTGACACATCCCCTGGCCTTGGGCCATGAACCACTGCTTGAATTTTCTCAGCACACTTGTGTAATCCATGTGCGTCAATGGAGTGACCACAGTAAGTGATGCTTGGATTAAAGAATTCACACTTTCTGAGTCATGCACTGAGCTCATAATCTTCTCATCAGCTTAAGACTGTCTTAAGATTTTGGAGCTGCTCCTTCACTGGTAACAATGACATCATCAAGGTAACACTGAGTGTCTGGGCAGCCTTGCAAAACCTGGTCCACAGCTTTCTGCCAGCGTGCAGGTGTAGATGCCACTCCAAAAATAAGCCTATTTTAGCAATAAAGCCCTTTGTGAGTGTTTACGGTGAGAATCACTTTGGACTCTTCTTCCATCTCCATCCGTGGGTAGGCCTCAGCAAAGTCCATTTTGCTGAAGTATTTCTCTCCTGCATCTTATCTAAACAAGCAAAGAATGCTTTGTAGCTCAAATATTACTGAAATATTGAATATACTATAGCCAGAACTTGACCTGATTGATAGGAAAAGGTTGAATAGGTTAGGACTTTATTCCCTAGAATGTAGAATGTTGAGGGGAGTATTCAAAATTCTGAGGCGTATAGAGAGGCTAAATGCATGCAGGCTTCTCCCCCAGATGCTGGGTGAGACTAGAGCTTGTCATGGGTTAGGGGTGAAATGTGAAAAGTTTAAGGGGAACACGAGGAGACATTTCTTCACTCAGAGGGTGGTGGGAGTATGGAACGAGCTGCCAGTGGAAGTGGTGGATGTGGGTTCAGTTTCAACATTTAAGAGAAATTTGGATAGGTATGTGGATGGGAGGAGTAGGCAGGACTATGGTTCGGGTGCAGGTCAGTGGGATTAGGCAGCTTAATAGTTCGGCATCGTCCAATGGGTGGAACAGCTTGTTTCTTAGCTGTAGCAGTTTCTGACTCCATGAATCCCTGGTAACCTCGGTATTATACTCAAGAGTCCACTCAATGACTCTGATAATTGTACCATCAAAGCACAGACTGTTGCTATTGAGTTCTTGGACTCAACACTGAATGATACTTGAGGCAAACTGTATGTACTTCCAACAATTGCACTCAGAAACATTGGTATTGGTTTCTTGTTGGCTATTTCATTTGCTTCAAAATATTGCTCAATTCATTTAGTATTTATCATCCAGTTATCTGAAGTGCAATCAAATATCTTTAGCTTTCTGCTTTTTAAAAAATTATTATTACCACTCAGTAGTCATTGTTTATGAATCCATGAACTTCATCCCTTTTGAGCCTTTTTTTAAACCTGACTGTCTTTCTCCCCTTCCAAAGAAGCACGTGCTGCACTTTTTAAAAAATTAGAATATCTTGCTGCACTTTAACAGGTAGGTAGTCATCTCGGATTCATTTTAAGACTACCTCATCGTCGCTGAAACTCCAGAAACTAATTAAAAGTGAAAACAAGAGAGCTGGGAAGGTGTGTCTACTTAGTTTTTACTTTAGTGAGGCGCGTGCATATGATTTGGTGGCATTATGACATATGCCATTTATGTACTTCTTACATGTGACCTGTACTGAATCATGTAAACAAACAGTACTTAATCGAACAACGGATTTACAATATTACTCATAAGTTGCTGAAATATTAAATGCACCACACCATGTGGCCAATTAACCTACCAACCTGTGTGTCTTTGGAATGTGGGAACAAACTGGAGCACCCGGAGGAGATGGGGAGAACGTACGTGCTCCTTTCAGTCGGCAATGGGAAATGAACTCTGGTTGCTGGTGCTATAAAATGCTAAGCTACCCACTATGCTACGACGGGGTTGGAAATAATATCTGCACATTATATTAATTGCTTTAATGCACTTTGCAGTTATGGAAAATGAGATTGAAATAAGGCGCAAGACAGCCTCAAGTTTCTGAAACTGGGCTCAGTTTCCGCCACTGTTTTGTAAAGGAGTTTGTACATCCTCCCCATGACTGCATGGGTTTCCTCCAGGTGCTCCAGTTGCCTCCCACATTCAATATAAAGGTTAGCAGTCTAATTAGTCACATGGGTGTAACTGGACAGCATGGTCTCAATGGCCCAGAATGGCCTGTTACCGTGCTGTGCCTCTAAATTAAAACAAATAAATAAAATGCTGGAACCGAGATTAGCTTCTCTCCTGTCGCTGGCTGATGTGGTTCTCTGATGGGATGGATCTTTGCTCACTGTTCAGTGGTGATAGCACACCACTGACTATGGCTTTCTTCTGTGTGGAAGAGTTGAGGCAAATTGCAGATACATTTTGTTGGAAAGTAACTAATTTCAAACGATGGAAAGAAGGTACAAGGAAACACAGGTGGGCATGAACCCGTTGGACTGAATGGCCTATTAGAATCAGAATCAGGTTTAACATCACTGGCATATGTCGTGAAATTTGTTGTTTTGTGACAGCAGTACATCGCAATGCAGCTATAAAGAAGACAAGACAGCAACTGTACTTCATTAGGAGTTTGAAGAGATTCGATATGTCAACAAAAACATTCAAAAACTTCTACAGATTTACCATGGAGAGCATTCTGACAGGCTGCATCACTGTCTGGTATGGGAAGGGGAGCTACTACACAGGATTGAAAGAAGCTGCAGAGGGGCGTAAATTTACTCGGCTCCATCACGGGTACTAGCCTTCAAAGTACTGGGGACATCTTCAAGGAGCGGTGTCTCAGAAAGGCAACATCCATTATTAAGGACCTCCAGCATCCCTTTTCTCACTGTCACCATCAGGCAGGAGGTACAGAAGCCTGAAGGCACACAGTCAGCGATTCAGGAACAGCTTCTTCCCCTCTGCCATCTGATTCCTAAATGTACATTGAACCCATGAACACTATCTCACCTTTTTAATATACATTATTTTTATTTTTGCATGACTTTTAATCTATTCAATATACATATACTGTAACTGATTTATTTATTTACTTAGTTTTACTTTTTTTTCTTCTATATTATGTATTGCATTGAACTGCTGCTGCAAAGTTAACAAATTTCCAGATACATGCCAGTGATAATAAACCTGATTCTGATCATTTATAAAAATATAAACTACAGTAAGAAATATATAAAATTTAAATAAGCTGTACAAAAAGAGAACAATAAAAGAAAAAAAATAGGTTGTGTGCGTGGTTCATTGTACGATCAGAAATCTAATGGCGAAGGGGAAGAAGCTGTTCCTAAAACATTGAGTGTGTGTCCTCAGGCTTTTGTACCTCCTCCTTGATGGTAGGAATGAGAAGAGGGTATGTCCTGGGTGATGGAGTCCTTAATGGTAGAATCCTTAAGACTGAAGTGCAGTATGTTTTGGTTTGTGGAGGAGATTCTCTTTGAAGATATTTTGACTTTGCAAGGACGATTATTAGTATTGGTTACCATTGCTTTGCTATTGAGAAACAGTGAAATGCTATCACTTAGTTAGAGATAAAGGTGGCCCCCGTTTGCTTTACGACAGCTCGCTGTTACGAAAGACCTACATTAGTACCTGTTTTCACTAACCAAAGAGGGTTTTTGCTTTTACAAAAAAAAGACGCCCGCCTTATACGTGTGTTTACCTCGAGAAAGACTGCAATGACCATGAAGCCTTATGCGGGCAGTTGTGTGCTTATGCGTGTACTTGTGTCGGTGTGTACGTGCCAATTTTTTTCCTCCAAATCCATTTTGACTGGCTGTCTTCCCGAGTTTGATAAGTGAAACTACACCGTACGTACAATATTTCTACTTTATATAGGGTGTATATTTATCATATCATTCCTGCTTTTACTATATGTTAGTATTATTTCAGGTTTTATGTGTTACTTGGTCTGATTTGGTAGGTCACTTTTTTGGGTCTGGGAACGCTCAAAACTTTTTCCCATATAACTGAATGGTAATTGCTTCTTCGCTTTACGACATTTCGGCTTACAACCGGTTTCAAAGGAACGCTCTACCTTCGGATAGTGGGGGAAACCTGTACAGTATGGCAGTGGGTCCTTCCGGCCCAATGAACCCATACTGCCCAATTACACCCATGTGATCTGTTAACCTACTAACCAGTACATCTTTGGAATGTGAGAGGAGACCCTCGTGGCTATTGGGAGAATGTACAAACTCCTTACGGAAAGAGACAGGAATTGAACTCCGGCTTGCTGGCCCTGTAACAGCATTACAGTAATCGCTGCTCCCCTGTGCCACCATCCAGATGGGTCCTGCCACACATAAGACATACAACCCCTTACGTACTCGAGCACATTTTGATCCTTATGGGTTGTTGCTAAGCTTCCCTGTGTGTTATGTACTGAACGTAATGTGAGAGGGCATTCTGAGTAGATGGCATACAAGCAAAATAAACAGATGCGCGTGGGTTCCTCAGCTCCCCATCTCTCGTGTGTTGTGTTATTCACGGCCGGTTAGTTTCGCAGTACCACAACCATAATAGGCGTTCTATGGTGGTGCCATATGTAAACTTGTAGGTGGAACTAGACCGGAGTCTGGCATGCAGTCGTGAGTGTTCAGGGAGTAAATTCTGGAAACACTCAAAGCATTAATCTGCATCTTTGGAAAGGGATAGCATTGCAGGTCAACAATCACCTATCTGTTCTGGTGAAGAATCTTTGTTCACTCTATTTCTCATTCTTTATATATGCATCTTGATATATGTGCTTCTAACATTTTCAGTTTTTTCTTAGATTCTCCCCACCTGAATTTTTTTTTAAATTTCCATCTTGATGAAGACGTGGCATTTTTTGTGATTGTGTTCTGAAAATTAAGGATTAGAGTAATGTCTCAATTTCTTATCAGCCTCTAGTCTATGCAGCTTTAAGAGTGAATACAAGTTTAAAGTTCAAAGTAAATTTTTTATAAAATTATATATGCAGTATGTTACCATATACTACTACTACCTTGAGATTCATTTATTAACAGAACAAATACATTCATTAACGGAAAAAATGCCTCTTGTGTTTGCATTCAATAATTTAATTTGAAACTGAAACTTTTGTTCTGTCCTTTGGCAGGAGTTGCTGAAAGATCCTCTGTACATTGGACTAAGGCACAAA